>NW_016806237.1:1211704-1220444 GCF_001698545.2 Rhinopithecus bieti | reverse complement strand
TATAAAATAAATATTATTTATATATTTCTATAACTCTATCTACCTACCTATTTTTTTTGAGATGGAGTCTTGCTCTGTTGCCAAGGCTAGAGTGCAGTGGTGTGATCTTGGCTCACTACAACCTCTGCCTCCCGGGTTCAAGCGATTCTCCTGCCTCAGCCTCCTAAGTAGCTGGGATTACAGGCATGCTCCACCAAGCCCGACTAATTTTAGTATTTTTAGTAGAGATGGAGTTTTGTCATTTTGGCCAGGCTGGTCTCGAACTCCTGACCTCAGGTGATCTGTCCACCTTGGCCTCGCAAAGTGCTAGGATTACAGGCGTAAGCCACCGTGCTCGGCCAAAACATATTTTTAATTTGGTATATATTTTACTTAAGAACTTAGTTTCTTAATGTGGGAAGTATTTTCTTCTCCTCAGGTCTCATCTTATTTAGAGAACTAATGATACTATTGTGGAATATCTGGATTTAGGTTATCCATATATCTAATTATGAGTTCCCCCAAGGTAGGTCCTGGGTCTCCTTTATACTCTGAATTACTAGCCTGGAATTGGAGCACATTTTATACATTAAAAATGCTTATAATACTAATGCATTTAGTTTCCTATTGAGATAACCTCATGTTTTTGTATAGACATAACAATGTAATGTAATAAGGACTAATAACAAATTCTAGTTTCTTAGAATAAGTTCAATATTCTAAATATAAACTGTCATGCACTCATTCAAATATTCATTGAATGTTTATGATGTGGCAGAACTCTTCTCATATTGAGAAATACAGTAGCAATTGGGCAACATCTCTAGAGATTACTGGGAAAAGACACATAATAAACAGGTAAATAAAATTTCAGAATAGTGATAAATTATATGAAACAAATATAATAGGTAAGGAGATGGGGAACAAATTGGGATTGGTGGCTGTATTTATACTTAAAATTAAAACCATTAAATGGCTGTATTACTTACAACTAAAACCATTAAAGGGATGAAATCTTAAGTTAAGAACCCAGTGGGGTTCTTTCCCTTCTCTCCAGTATCACCTCCATTTACAACTTTACCCCAACAACTTCATCACCAAGGAAATCTTTGCCACGTTGATAAGGTATTACTGATCACAGTCCATTTCTCCCTCTGCCCAATCGACCTTCTCTCCCCTTTACACGTTATGATTCCTAATAAAATCTTTCAACCTAATCTCCACTTTAGCTCCCACTTCCAAAGAACCCAGCCTGTGACACTATGCATAATAAATAACATCTACCAAAATTACAGAAAATATTATATTTACAGATTAAAGTGTTCCTTTTTCAGTCAGAAGAGTGGTTGTCATCACTGGGTGCTATTTAACATTATATTAGAGTTTCCAGATAAAATAGTAAGATAATAAAAATAAATTACATTTTAAATCATGGAGAGGATGAAATAAACCTGTCAACATATCAGACAAGAGATTCTGTAGAAAAAGTTTTCATATGAATAGGAGAGTTCAATGAGGTTGCTGGAAACAAGATAAAACACAGATGATCAAAAGCTCTTCTAGACACGGAAACATCAATGAGAATCATACTGTATTTTTTAAAGCTAGTGAAAAAACGCAAAGGATATGTAGAGACAATCAGTGTGAAGGGAAATCCAAAGACCCAGGAACATGATATGATTCTCAAGCTCACTAGCAATCAGAGAAAAGTAAAATTAAAACCAAAAGAAGTAGACTGACTCAGACTGACAGACTCAAAATTCAGACTCTGTCAAGTGTTGATAAAACTGTAAAGCAATGATGGTGACTGAGGCTTAAACTTGTGTAGCCAATTGAACAAAATCTAACAAAATTAAAGATTCAAATATTCTCCAACCTACCATTTTACTCTTAGGTATATATTCACACGCAAAAAATCATATAGATACTTACAGCATCATTGTATAGAGGAAAAGGGACACAATTTCAGTGTTTATGAGCAAGGTGAAAATGTGTTTTCATGTGTTGAAATACCATACATTATTTAAATGAATGAGCTGCATGTGTCAACCTGAAAAACTTAAAATTTAATGATTGGAGTTTGGTTTCCAAAATGTCATGATAACGAGTAAAATGGATCCTCTCTTCCATGAAGCAACTATTTAACTGCTGAAAATTATCGAACAAAAACAAAACAATGTCTTGTTTGAAAAGATGTTTATCTAGATTATGTGCCCATGCTAAAAAATTATGATATTTTAAAATTATTTACTTTTAAGAGTTTTGGAGATATTTTGGAGATAAATCCCTTACCAGAGATATGATATTCAAGTTTTCTCCCATTCCATGGGTGGTCATTCTGCTTTCTTGATGGCATCATTTTCAACACAGAAGTTTTTAATTTTGATAAAGTTCAATTTGGCAGTTTTTTCTTTAGTTGCTTATGGTTTGGTGGAACACTTAAAAAGGTTATTCTGAGACTCTTGCATTTCCATAGAAATAAGTTTTATAAGTTGCTTAGCAACATTAAACTTTCTGAAAGTGCAAGTTCAAACCACACTTAATAACCATTAGGGCAGCTATAATCAAAAGGGCAGAGAGTAACCAGTGTTGGTGAAAACATGGAAAAACTAGAGTTCTCATCTATTGCTGGTGGGAATGGAAATGTTACCACCACTTTCAAAAACATTTTGACATTTTTTCAATATGTTCGACATAGTTACCATACAAGTCAGCAACCCTAGTGGGAGAGAAATGAAAACATATGTCCACATAAAAGCTTGCACACGAATGTTTATGGCAGCATTATTCACGAAAGCCAAAAGGTAGAAACAACCCAAAACAACCCAGTGATCATGAAGTGATGAGTGGGTCAACAGATATGGTGTAGTCATGCAGTGGAATACCACTCAGCAGTGAAAACGAAAAAAGTAAGGAGGAGAAAGAAGTCCTGACTCACACCTCAACAAGGGTGAACCTTAAAAACACGCGAGGTTACAGAAGAGAGTCACGGAAGCTCACGCATTGCATAGTGTCATTTATGTGTGTAATGTGTTCAGAATTGAGACAAAAAGCAGCCGAATGGTTCCTCAAGGCTAGGTGGGGTAGAAGGAAGGGGAGTGATTGCCTATAGGAGCTGGGTTTCTTATGGGGGTGATGAAAATATAAAATTAGATTATGGTGATGATTGTGCAACTTTGAATATACTAAAAAAAAACCCCACCACATTGTACACTTGAAGTGGATGAACTGCACGGTCTATGAATTACATCTCAATAAAGCTGTTTAGAAAATAGGAGGATGATTAAACGACCTGTGGAACAGCACACTTAAAGCTTTGATGGAATATGACATGTATTTTGTGAGTACCCACCTTCATAATGAGAGTACCCAAACCTTTTTGGAAAAGAACCCACATGAACTTTCAGATGGAGTCCACCCCGAGGCTGGGGAGTGGTTAAGGTGAGAACAAGGGTCAGGAAGGATGGTGCCATTGGCTGTATTTTTTCCTTCCATAAAAAAGATTAAACAGGCAGGGCACAGTGGCTCATGCCTGTAATCCCAGCACTTTGGGAGGCCGAGGTGGGCGGATCACCCAGGGGTTGGGAGTTCAAGACCAGCCTGATCAACATGGAGAAACTCCATCTTCACTAAAAATACAACAATTAACTGGGCATGGTTGTGCATGCTTGTGATCCCAGCTGCTCAGGAGGCTGAGGCAGGAGAATCGCTTGAACCTGGCAGGCAGAGGTTGCCATGAGCCGAGGTCGTGCCATTGCACTCTAGTCTGGGCAACAAGAGTGAAACTGCATCTCAAAAAAAAAAAAAAAAAAAAAAAGAAGATTAAACATAAATATTCGTTAGCGTGGGTAGTCCTACGTGGCTATGAATCTGAGGTGCTTCTGTGTTTGTTTCGTCTTCCCATTCAGGGTTACAGCTTCCGGCTCTCCAGCACTCCTGGTCACCCTCCAGCTTTCCTTCTTTTCTCCTAGTGCTGTCATTTGACATCGGCATTTACTCATTTGACGACTATTCCATCCCAGCCATTGGAAGGTGAGTCCCACAAGGACGGTGATATGCTTCTCTTCTGTTCTCTTCCACAACTCTACTGCCTAGAATGCTGTATTTATTGGCCACCTAGGTTAGGTTAGGTGGCCAATAAATACAGGTGCGCATAGTAAGTAAAATTTGCAAACACAAAAATGCATTGGATAATATTCTATCGTATTCCTGTACTGGATGACGTTAGATAGCATGGAAGTGACTGATTACTGGGATACTGGACAGAATTCACCGGTGAGAATGCCATGTCAAGAGCTTAAGCTGATGTCATTCTTTGATCTTAATCTCTTGAAATGAGTGAAGAAATATGCTCAGTAATGTTGGAACCATCAAAGTTTAGATGTGTGTTTTGTTCTGGGTGGAAACTGATTATCCCTTTGACTTCTTGTTAGAGGAAGTTTAGTGTGTACTTTTCCCTAAACACACCAGGAATGGCTTATTGACCTGATAAAAATCACTACCATGTAGTTAAGATAACACATTTGTTTGATCAACTTTATTTTGTCTAGAAGTAAACACATAAATGCGATATTGCCACTTTATTTTTGGATAAACATTTTACCGAGATTCTATTTGCACAGACATTTGATTCCCAGAGCGTTTACAAATATGGATTGTGTGTGTCGCCAGCTTCCTCTGGTTGACCAGCTGTAGACAACCCATAAGGCGGAATCGCCTCTCCTGAAATTGGAAGTGAACTTGGTACCTTGTGAGCACCGAAGTGGTGTCCATCTGTTCCTGCATGTCCAATATGCGAAGCGCATCTCTCCGACACACCAGCAATGTGCCTCATGTCTCATTTCAGAAAAAGATAAAAGACAGGACATGGATCTTCCAAAAACACATGCCCAGGGCCCAGGTGGCTGAAGAATGAATGACTTTGGAGACAAAGAATGACTTTGTCATATAACGAAATAATTTTATGGGTAAATTGTGACCGTATTTCACCAGTTTTGTGTCCAACAGAATTTAGGAGGAAAGTTGACAAGCGGAGATCATGGCTTAATGTCTCTTTCCGAGCAACTGCGTACAGATGGCTCAGTAAATTATTTTTATAGGGGAACTTTTTATTCCACCCCTTTCTATCATTTGCACATGTCTCAGCTGCAGACAAGTATCCATAAAACCCACCCCTCTGCCACGAGGCAGCTTGATCTCCCTCACCCTGCATTTTGTAGTGATTCAAGAAACCGTGGGCTGAAACCAGGATTTGAGACGCCTTCTCGCAGCTTCGGGCTGGCACAGAGGGCTGGGCAGCCTCACTGCGCATCCCGTGGGAGGGCTGTCTGGGCCCAGCCCACACCTTCTGTGGAGAGTCCATGGAGAGGCTTTCCCCACCCCCATCAGGGTCAGGGGTCAAGGTCAGTTGCCCTCTTCATCCTGCAAGCACAGCATGGTGAGGGCTCTGTCCTGGACTGGCGGAGCTGGGCAGAAAGACCACTTGGCAAATGCATTGAGGCCTGGGCCCCACCGCTCCTTGGAACGACCCACAACAGGGGCCACTATAGTTCCTTGTTTGAACCAGGCCCTGTTGAGCATGAAAGAGGAGCCACCAAAAATGAGGCTGAGGAAACAGGTCCTGGGGAACCCAGGCCGGCAGCTCCCCCTGTGCAGCAGGGCCTGGCCGCACCTCCACCTGCCTTCCGAGGAGTCGGCTTTGACCCTCCGCATGTGTGCAGAGGAGGCCACCAGGGGAAGTGGACGTCTACTGTCCCCTGTGACATAACAAAGCCACTCACAGGGCATTACTGCTGAAAGCACCAAGCATTTGCATCAGGGTTTGTGACTTTCAGGATTGGAGCCCCTGCAAGCTTGGCTTCAGGTGGGGATCCTCGCCGCTATGCTAACTAATGGGCCTCAGGGCACTCACCTGTGGGCAGCTTCCCCCGCGTGTCAGGCGCCATAGCAGGCGGGCTGTGAAACCACCTCCAGGGCTTTTGACAGGGTTCCTAGGTTGTGTTGGTCTCAGAGTAGAAGGGCTTTCATGGGCACCTGCACCTGGGGCTTCTAGAAGGAACATTCCAGCCGGGCGCAGTGGCTCATGCCTGTAATCCCAGCACTTTGGGAGGCCGAGGTGGGCGGATCACCTGAGGTTGGGAGTTCGAGACCAGCCTGACCAACATGGAGAAACCCTGTCTCTACTAAAAATACAAAATTATCTGGGCACAGTGGAACATGCCTGTAATCTCAGCTACTCAGGAGGCTGAGGCAGGAGAATCGCTTGAATCCGGGAGGTGGAGGTTGTGGTGAGCTGAGATAGCACCATTGCATTCCAGTCTGGGCAACAAGAGTGAAACTTCGAGAAAGAAAGAATGCGAGAAAGCGAGAGGGAGAGAGGGAGGGAGGGAGGGAAGAAGGAAGGAAGGAAGGAAGGAAGGAAGGAAGGAAGGAAGGAAGGAAGGAAGGAAGGAACTGACTTTCCAGGAGACCACAGGTGGAAGCTTGGAGTTATGAGGGCTGGTCCAGGAAACACAGGACATTGCATCCTCCACGTTCTGTGGGCTGCAGAAGCGGCTGAGCTTCCAGATCTAGAGCAGTGGGCCAGCAGCCAGCTCCAGACAAGGGGATCGAAGGGCCGGGGCCACCCTTACTCCAGGGCATCACCCCACTGATGGAGCTCTGGCCTCCTCTGTGTGCACTATGGGACCCTCCACGAGATGTGGGCTCCTCCTGCTCATGGTACTGGTCCTCCGTTTCAGCCTGGCCTCACTCCTTTCAGAACAGAAGGCTCCACATCTATGGCTGGTTTAGCCGCGGCCATGTGTGTGTCCCGAGGGAGGCTTGTGCTCAGTGGCTCTGCACGCCTAGCTCCTGGGTCTCTGCTGGGCAGGGGCGCTGGAGTCCCCTCACCACCAACAGATGCCATTGGTCTAGAGCACTGTCCCTCTCCTCATGGGCAGGGCTGGTGGTGAAGCTCAGGTCCTGGGCTTGGCTACAGAAGGGCAGAAGACCACAGATGTATGGGACACCCCAGGGCCTCAGCTCTTTCAGAGAGCTGGCGTGCAGACGAGGCTCACAGCCCACGGGTTCCTGTGTAGGGGTTCCTGCCCTGATCAGGCTTCCTGAAGGCAGAGGGGGGCACGCGAAGGCCCTTCAGTTCCCCAGGGGTCCCCATACACCTGTGTGCAAAGGGGCTGGCCCTTCTGAGACCCCATGTTTTCAGGGATGCCTACGTGTGTGTGTGAGAGAGGGTGAGACAGCGATAAACCCTCAGCTGGACCAGAGCAGATGACCCCTAAGCCAGCAGTATCTGCTTTGGAATGAAAAGCATCCACATCTAGTCCTTGCATCCCCTCTTCTTCCCCAACCACTGCACTCAGGGGTGTGCTGCCTGCCCTGTCCCAGCTTGCCTCTCTGGCCTGGGCCACCCTCTGCCAATGCCTCAGCCACAGTGGATGGCAGAGGTGGGGACCAGATGGGACCCTACATCCTCAAGCTCCCTAATGTGCTCCTACACCAGCCCTGCATGGGCGCCCAGGCCTGTGCTGCTGAGAGAAGCAGGTTCGGAGATGGAGCAGTGCATCCCCGCCACTCCCTTGCTGGGAGCAAGGCTTCCTGGCACTCCTCTTCTGGGCATTGCCAAATTCCATTCTTCTGCAGCTTATAGAGTTCACAGAAGCTTCGATTTGAAAAGAAGTCCCTCTGTTGAAGGTGCTTCCACATTCTTCTGTGATTTGGACGGGATCTCCATGCAGTGGCTTCCATCAGTGACTCCCTTTACTGGCGAGAGAAGCAAAGCTCAAGAATAGAGAGCATCCTGGGGTCACAAAAGTAATGTCCAGGGCTAGCATTCAAAGCAGACGGCATGAGCCAGGCGGCTGCGGGCTGGAAACAGCTCCACAGTCATCAGGTCAAAAAATATTTGATGCACCAAAGTAGAACTGTGGATATTCCAGTTTCAAGTCAGGTATATCGAGGGCTAGTTTACACACAGGAGTCCCCCTTTGGAAGCAGGTTCTGTGAGTCTGGACAAATGCACGTGGTTGTGCAGCCACCCCCAGATATCATGAGAAGCACTCTCACTTCCCCACAGCACCGGACCCTCTGCCGCCAGGCCCTGCCCCAGCCGCAGCCCGCCATGCTGATGGACTCTCGTCCCGTGGCCCTGTCTTGTCCAGGATGTCTTACTGAGGGCACCACACACACGTTTTTGAGATTTAATCATATGATGTCGTGTAGTTTGTTACTTCTTATTGCAGAATAGAGTTCCATGGTGTGGTCTTACTGCAAATTGTTCACTCACTTACCAGTTGATACGTGGATTGTTTCCAGGTTTTGGCTATTGTAAACAAACCTGCTGTAAGCCTTTACGAACGGATCTTATGTGAGTATTTCCTTTCATTTCTCGTGTACAAATATGTAGGAATGGGGTTGATGGATTGTATGAGTCATATATATATATATATATATATGACCTCATTTAATTATTACAACGATTCTATGAAACAGAATCCCAGTGAACCCCATTGATGTCTACCTTTTATACATGAGGAAAGTGAAGCACAGAGAGCTTGAAGTTACACAGATAGTAGGTGGAAGAGAGTTTGAACCCAGGTTGCCTAGTTCCAGAGCTGGTGCTTTTTACCTATTGCACTTCACTCTTCCTCTTTGCCTACCCCTCTGAAGAGTGACCTACCTCCCCACACCGCCTGCTATCTCCATCTTCCCTACCTTCCATCAACTCCTTGATCCTCTGTAATCTGGTTTCTGTTAACTCTGT
>NW_016806237.1:1132976-1211668 GCF_001698545.2 Rhinopithecus bieti | reverse complement strand
TATATGAAACAGCTGTACTGAGGTATAGTTTTTAATAAAACTCACCTATTGCATGAGTACAATTCAACTATATTTTATTTAATTTTTTAGAATTGTGCAACCATTGCAACAATCTGGATTTAGAACATTTTCACCCCAACAAACTCCCTGACACCCATTTTCAGCTTAATCTCTGTTCAACCTCCAGCCTTTAGGTGAGCACTGGTCTGCTGTTTATGCTTCTAAATGTACTGTTTTTGAATATTTCTTATAAACAGAATCATACAGTGCATCTAGCTTCTTTTGCACCCAGCTTCTTTTGTTCAGCTTGCTTTTGAGGTTCATCCACTCTGTAGCATGTCTCAGCAGTGTCTTTCTTTTTCTCACCAGCTAGCATTCCAGCGCATGGATGCAGCTCATTTGTGTCATAAATTACCCAACTGATGGACATTTGGATTGCTGCCTGCTCTGGGCTCTTATGAATAATGCTGTTATGAACACTCATGCACATGTCTTTACATGAACATATGTCTTCATTTTTCTTGGGTAGATTCCAAGGAGTAGAATGGCTGAATTGTATCATAAGCCTGTGTTTAACTTGCTTGATTTCTTTTATTTAAGAACTCTGCATGGGACAGCAACAATCTACTGGGTTAAGTGGCAGAAGCAAGTGTCCTAATTCTCTGATGATGTGTCTCTGGGAAAACGGTGCTTTTAGTGTCTCTGAAGAGCAACCCTGGCCCTGCCCATGAAGCCAGAGTCCTTGCTGTCCTCCTTAGAAGATATCTGTTTACCTGTTTCAGCCCCAGAGATCCCTGAGAAGGGCTTGGGCAGGAGGGACTCTGTCTAGACAATATTTGCAGACATTTCCAGGCAAGCTCACACCAGTCCCTGGCCCCAGCAGGCTTTTTAACAAGTGGGCCTTCCAGAGGCCAGCAACTGCCATTGGTGTGAAGGACGTGACTGGGTTTGTCAAGGAGCTCAGCCAAAACTCCAGGTTCCCTTTACAGTTCTGGACCCCAGATCCACCATGGGAGTCACAGAGAACCAAAAACCATGGAAAGCCTCCTGCTCAAACACCTTTCCATACCACCAGTGAGGGCAGATAAAGAAGCTCCATTTGAAAAGGAGAAATGTCCATTGAAATGGATGGCTTTGGAGTGCCTTGAGTGTTATTGCTATAAACAAATACCCACATCTCTGATAGGAGTGGCACTTAAGTATCTCATCCTTCAATTCAGAATGAGCAAGGAACACCATAAGATGGAAGGTCAGTGTGAGGATTGATCGTGAGGTCTTTGAAGAACCATGAGAGTGGTATTCACATCTTCAGAGACAGAAGCTTGTATTAGTCCATTTTGCATTGCTATAAAGGAATACCTAAGACGGGGTCATTTACAAGGGAAAGAAATTTTTTTGGCTCACAGTTCTGTAGACCATACAGGAAGCATGGCACCAGCACCTGCTTCTGGTCAAGACTTCAGGAACAGGCAGAAGAGAAACAGCATGTCGCATGGTGAGAGAGAAGACAGACAGAAAGAGAGAGAGAGAGAGTGAGAAGGAGTCAGAGTCTCTTTAATAATCAGCTCTCTTGTGAACTAGCAGAGCAATAACTCACTCAAGGACAGCAACAAGACATCCATGAGGTATCCACTCCCACGACCCAAATACCTCCCCACCAAGCCCCTCTCCAACACTAGGGATCAAATTTCAGCATGAGGTTTGGAGAGGACAAACATATGAATTATAGCAGAGCCTTTAGACACTCCTCTCTGGACATGTAGCCTCGATGTTTCAGCCCCCAAAATCTGGGGGCTGTTTGTTACTGCAATATAACACATCCTGCTCTGACTGATACTGATACTGTTTACAATAGCACTTAGAAAAAGACACAGAATTAACCAAAGAAGTGGGTCATCCTTTATGAGAAAATTCTTATTCTTTTCTGAAAGACATTAGGGGAGACATACATAAGGGAGAAGAGATGCCAAGTTCATGGATAATAAAATCCAATGTTGAAAAATCTGAGAACTCTTTGTAAATCGGTCGAATTTTTCAATACAATTCGAATCAAAATCTCAACAGGGATTTTCTTGAAACTTTACAAACTGGATGTGAAATTTAGATGAAAATGCCAAGGGCTAGGAATAGATAAGAAACTCCCAGAGAAGAGCCAAGCACAGAGAGTTCCCAGCCGTATAATAAGACATTGATATTCTAAGGTTATAGCAATTGGACAGTGAGGGAAGGTGCAAGGAAGGGCACCAGGCCAACGGGAGGAGAGAGCCCAGAACCAGACCCACATAACCCCGGTGGCATCCTGCAGCGCCAGACGGTCCCATGGTGGATGGAGAATACTATTTTCTTTACGAAAACATATGTAGAAAAGTTACAAATGGAAAAATAAACACAAAATTCAGGAAGGCAGGAGGGCAGGAAGATGGGAAGATGTGCTCAAGGAGGGAGACCCAGGGGCTGTATCGAAACTTCTATTGCATAAGCAAGATGAGGGGCACATTGCTATGAATTATAATGTTCTTGCTGCCTTAGACAGTTTAGGTATATTTTCTTAAATGTATGAAATATTTCAAGATGAAACTTTCAAATCCAACCACATCTCTTTACTTTAGACCCTGATCTGGGTACACTGCCCTTTCCTTCTAGTAGAAAAGGGAAAAGTGAGAAAGCAAAAGCTTGGAGGAAATGTGTGGTGGCTGGAACGTTTCTGTATCTTCAATTCTCTGGAGAACTTTTTACATAAATGTGAAAGAATGAGGTATTTAGAATGATCACGTATACGTCCATAGTCTTATTTGAGAAATTATCTAATTAATTCAAAAATTCATTTTGAATATAATTTAAATACAACTAAGCCAGCCTCCTGTCATTAGCAGAGCACCTGTCTGGGGCTTTGCAGGCTTGGGCTCCCAGCATCTTCGCTTTTCTATAAATTGAACTTTCCCATCTTGGAAATATGTACACAGGCAGGAGCATGCTCGAGTTTCACTGATGATTGGTCCTGGAGACGGGGCAGGGTGGGGCCATAAACTTCTATTTGGTACCTTGAAGGTCTAGGCCATCATTCAGTGACTGTTGTTTGGTGACACTAGATATCAAGATAGAAATGAACTAATTTGATAATGTACAAAAGAGATATTCCAGAGAAGCCCAAAACTGGCATGCCACTCATGGTCCAGAGGATGCCCTTGCAATAGACAGAGATGGACCTCAGAGCCCTTTTGTAGTTCAAAGCAGCAACAATAAAAGCCAAAATAATTGAGCTACCTGCAAGTGCAGTTTGAAGGCAGATGAGAGGCAGGTGCATTAACACAGATAATCTGAATCTGTTTTTCAGATATCCATTGGTTTTAACCTTGAGAATGAAGACAAAATATTAGTTGAGAGATAAAATAATATGTAGAGGATCTCTCTCCCTCTCTCTCTCTCTTGTTAAACAGGGTATTGCTTTGTCACCCAGGCTGAAGTTCAGTGGCGCAATCTTGGGTCACTGCAGCCTCGACCTCCTGGGTTCAAGCAATCCTCCCACTCAGCCTCCCGAGTTGCTCAGATGACATGCATGAACCACTGCACCTGGCTAATTTTTTGTATTTGTAGTAGAGACAGGGTCTCACCATGTTGGCCAGGCTGGTCTCAAACTCCCAGGATTACAGGCAAGAGCCGCCACTATGTAGAAGATATTTCAATCAAATAAAAATAGATACCACCCTCACAGTCTGCAGGAGATTTAATTAAACATTACCACTTGATTCCATTAGTAACTCCAAATCTGCAAGGCAAGTATTTCCAACTTTTCCAGTGAATTCACTGAGCCAGGACTTGACCAGGACATGTGTCTCTGGTCTCCTTGGTCAGTGTTTTCTTGCTGATGTCTCAGCTTTCTGCCATGAGAATGCCAGTCCCTTTCCAGGGTGACACATTTCTGTGCAGTTGTACTAAGACTTGAAAAGGAGGATTTGAATAAGACTTGAAAAGGATGAATTGGGGCCAGGCGCAGTGGCTCACACCTGTAATCTCAGCGTTTTGGGAGGCCGAGGCAGGTGGATCACCTGAGGTCAGGAGTTTGAGACCAGCCTGGCCAGAATGGCGAAACCCCTTTCTACTAAAAATACAAAAATTTGCTGGACGTGGTGGTGGGTACCTTCAATTCCAGCTACTTGGGAGGCTGAGGCAGGAGAATTGCTTGAACCCAGGAGGCAGAGGTTGCAGTGAGTGGAGATGGTGCCATCACACTCCAGCCTGGGCAACAAGAGTGAAACACTGTCTCAAAAAAAGGAAAAAGAAAAGGAGGAATTGAATCAAGTAAATGAGTCATGGCACATAAAGAAAATACTCAGGCCCCAGGAGTTTGGTTTACAGGACGGGGACCTGGAGGCCAGCGTGCTGGGCACCCTTCAAAGGGACAGGTAGCTGAGTGCAGGGAATGTCAGTGGGTTTGTGAGGCTCTCAGAAATGTTCCCTAAATGTATGGTGAGCTGGGAACCATTTTCCCGGGAGTCCTCTAGATCCCAGGGTTAAGGTGCAGTGGGAAAGGTGTTCTTCAGTGGAAGCCCCCAGTACCAGGGCCCCACCTTCTCTTGTTCCTCTTCTTTCTTCTCCCTGGGACACTCGGGAGACACAATGTGTTTCTGCTGGTTGAGAAGAGAGTTGAATTGGTTTTCTCCCAGCTCCAACATGGGAAGTGTTGTTTTGACACTGCAGAAAATACATAATTTCTTGCTGATTTATTTCTGTCTCCTTCTGGGCCTGGCCAACGTGGGGGAAGCAGGGATGTACCCATTCAAATGACAAACATGTCACCAAGACGGTGTGGTGCTCTGGCATTTCAGCATCCCAGAGCATCAGGCTGTGTTTCTAAAATAAATTCTGCCTTGACATGGTGCTAACTCTTTGTATTTATGGAGCACTTTTATTCCCAAAGTGTCTGTGAATATATCGTCTCCTTTCCTCCTCGTGGGCTAATGCTTACAGACGTCTCCCCGGAGCATGGAGCTGCCAGGAAGGACAGATGGATGGTGGTCACACTGAGGTGCGGCCCTCTGCCCCCTGCACTTTCCTGCTCCTGGTCGTGAATCAGCTGGAGGAAATGCAGAAGAGACCATCCCAGTGAGGCCAGCTGGACTGTTCCCTGCAAGGCTTCCTCCTTCCTCACGGTGCATGCTCTCGCTGACTCAGTGGCTCTTTCTCCTGCAATCTCCAGCCCTCCCCATGCCCCTTCTCACTCTGCAGGCTCCTACCTCTGCACCGGGCTGAGGGGCAGTCCCCTTCATGTGACAAACATACTCCTTACCTAGGACCAGTACACCCAACCTTTTCTGGTCCCCTAAGAACTTCCAAGGCCCCCACTATCAATAGCCACATCCGAACTCACTTCTAGCTAGAGATCTGCATGGCTCATGGCCCAGTGAGGCTCCCTATTTTATAGCATTAGAGGGAAAGTGGCACCAGCCCTCTCCCCAAAGGAGTATCTCTCCTGGAGATGGGGGTCATCTCCCCATCCACCCTCCCTCCCTGGCTTCTCTGCATCACTGGGCTCAACCATGGCACAACTCCTCTTCACTGGCCTGAGCTGCTGCCTGTTCCGCCTCCTAGCCAGGCTTCCCTCTCCATGGCTGGCTCAGCCCTCGCAGGCAGGGCCTTCCCCCGTCTTCTCTTAAGTCACCCAACTGCACCCTGGGTTGCCTCCCTTTGGTTCTACATTAAGGCTTTCTCTCTGGTTCCATCCATTGCCTTCAGCAACCTGTATTTCTTGTTGATTGGGAGACAATTTATCTTCTTTTTTTTTTTTGAGATGGAGTCTCACTTTGTCACTCAGGTTGGAGTGCAGTGGCATGATCTCGGCTCACTTGAAGCTCCGCCTCGCTGGTTCAGGCCATTCTTCTGCCTCAGCCTCCTGAGTAACTGGGACTACAGGTGTCCGCCACCACACCCGGCTAATTTTTTTTTTTTTTTTTTCATATTTTTAGTAGAGATGGGGTTTCACCGTGTTAGCCAGTACGGTCTCAACCTCCTGACCTCGTGATCGGTCCGCCTCAGCCTCCCAAAGTGCTGGGATTACAGGCGTGAGCCACTGCACCCGGCAGACAACTCATCTTCTAACCTAAACCTGTCCAAACTTAGAATAAATAGCGCCCTTCATAGCTTCCCAGCTCTGCCTGGCCCAGCTGCCAGTCTGCCCAGAAGCTGGAGGTGGTGATGTGGAGCCTTCTGGTTACTGTCTTCCCCTTGCCCACGGATGGACCCTGCTGGGCCCTGCCAGGGACCCAAGGATCTTCTTTGCCACCTGCTTCCTGGTGGGGGTTGCTGCTAACAGCTTGCACCTACAACCTTTGCCAAGGCTGCCCTGGGAGATTGGAGCTGCCTTGCCTGAAGGTTCCTGGATGATGGGACGCCCCAGCCCAACCAGGGTGGCCCAGAACATGCAGGTAGGACAGATGCCACAGTGATGTGGATGATCCAGGGCCCCCGTGGGGCAGATTGAGGCTGCACTTGACCCTAGGCCACATTCTTCAGCTTCCTCCCTCATCTTCACTGCTTGTCTCCCTCCTTCAAGGATTTCTCCTGAGACATTGCCTTATATGCTTGAACCAGAACTCTTGTTTCCAGCTCTGCTTTTATGGAAACCAGTCCCTCACGTGAGGTCACCACATGAGGTGGTCACTTCCCTCTAGGCTGCCCTGGGAGCTCTGGTCTCGGTGCACACGGCCACCCCTGAGCTTTGCCGCTCCTCAGTGCAGAAGCCTCTCCTCCCGCTGCAGCTCCCAGAGTCACCCGGGGAATCCTCCACCCTCCACTCAGAGGCAATCACTGGACTTGGAGTCGGAAGAGTAGAGTTGGGTCAGATGTCAGCTCTGACTTTGAAGGTAGTGAGTACCTCAAACTCAACCGTTCATGCATAGTGAGGATAAAAGCCACTGCCCTGGGAGGATGAAACTGGGGAAGACAGCAAGTATGGAAAAGTGAGCACTGCAGATCCCACTGTGCCACCAAGCATGAGTGATTTCATCTCATGGCGGCCTCTCCTCCAAGACCAGCGGTGGCTCCCATTGCCAAGATCAGAGCCTCGGGCGAAAGGTGAAGGTTGACTCCACTCACCCCGAGGGCTCCCACTCCTCAGCTTCCTGACCCTCTAGGATGCCCAGGTCCGTGGGTGCAGCATCAGCCAATGCTGTGCAGAACCAAGAGGTTCCAGTTCTCCCAGCTGCATTGAGAGGAGAGGAGCAGGTGTGCCAGGACAGGAGGACCCTGGTCTCAGGGAAGAGGGAGTGGTGTTGGGGTCTCAGGAAGGGCTTGGAGGGACAGGGCTGACACTCTGTCGGCAGAGATGGCAATGAGCGCACAAAGGAGGAGAGATGAGGGAGCACAGAAGTCAGCCTCCGAGACAAGAGACAGCTGTGCTCCTGCGAGGCGCACAGAGATGGGGCAGAAGCTGCTCATGCTCGCAGGAGGAGGGCAGACAGGAGGGGCCAAGGAAGGGCTCAGTGTCTGCCTCTGAATCTCAACCCCCCTTTCAAGGAAGGTGGCTGTGCCCACATCCACTCACGCAAGGCGCCATGACGAAGTGCCTCTGTCTCCTATGGGAGCCGTCCTGGTATTTCAGCTCTGCAGCCAGAGCACTGTGCAGAAAGGCTCCCACCACAACCCAGACTCTCTCTTCCCCCAGCTTTCTGCACGTGCACTCATCTCTTCTTTGGGGGACTGCCTACGGTGTTTATCTTCTAAGCTGTACCTGCATTTATCACATCCACTCACACTGGTTGTGGCCCTCAAAACAGATTCTAAGTGTCTGGGTGTCTCCTGATAGGGTCTTGTGCATTGTCACCTGCCTGATAGATGTATCTCAAGATACGTGTGTTTAGTTATTGCAATGATGGGCAGGCTGTGACTCTCTCTACCTCAAATGAGAAACATGGTTAGAAAGCAAATCAGTCTCACTGGGGTTTTTCCAGAATTCCTGCCATTGCATCATGATGAAACGTGATGGGATTGTCATGTCTCACCTGGATTTTGATCAATGATCATGGTCAAAAGAAAGGGGCCAGCTAGAAAAATGGGCTGAGGTCACCACCAGGACAGGGACACTCCCAGACCTTGCTTCCCGTATGTTCGTGCCAAACCATGTGGCTTCAGGGGGAAACGGTGGAAACAGAGGCCTGCCCCTGAAACCCACCACTGACCAGCTCTGTGAAGACAACCAGGGTGGACAGATGCTGACTTGACTTGTGTCACATCTGCTGAGAGACAGAGATGAGCTACCAGGCCATGGCCAAGTCAAGTGCTGTTACCAGTTGCCTGGCTCTGCTGGAAAGTTTGAGATGCTCCCCATCTTTAGAAATATAAAACTCGGATGATTAGCTTTACTGTGCGTTCCCCCACAGATAGCCTGCTTCGGGATGTGAGAGGATCAGGTTTTGAGGGGACAGACTGTGTTCTGCATGAACCACCTCAGAGAGAGGGGGCCCAGGTAAGACCTCAATCAGAAGAGGAAGTGGTTACACAGGGACATTAGGCCTCAGCAGAAGCTCAGAATCAGACTGAACTCCGCCAAGGCCAAACGTGAGCATCTCAAAGTGAGTCAAGGTAAATGCATCATGCTGCATGCCTCCCAGAAGATGGTATCGTCCGCCGCCTGCACCCCACACACAGCCTTAGCCTCTGGGACAGAACCTGAGGACACAGTGCAAGAACAGGGCTTGGAGGCACAATTCTTGGCCACAGGCAAAGTTGCTTTGGGGTCTTGTTCCACAGGCCACCTACTCCTGTTCCTATGCAATCATCCCAGGGGCACAGCATACCCTCTGCTCAACCCTCCTCCATGGGACCTCTTTTAGGTGAATGTGTACATATGCACAAGTACAGGTGACCTGGGTCCACCCATTTCTGTCACTGAGGACAGCCATCTGAGACCTCTACACAGTTGGTGCAGCCCCCATTTTAAGCAAATGAAAGACTGAATGTGTGGATACATCCAGATTCCCCCTCGGTAGCAGCAACTCCTCCAGCTCAACAGTCACAACCTGAAATATAGCAAAATGTCCACAACAAACTGAATCGGGGCTGCCAAGTTTTGTCATTGTCTTCATCACATTAAAGCATCTGCTATGAGTTGAGCTCTGACTTTTAAAAAATGCACAGATGAGATGTCCCTTGTCCACAGGGAGCTTTTATGAATGTGTAGGAGAAAAACAAGCAACGCCACTGGGCAGTGAGCGGCTCTGTCACAGCAAATGCCAGGTCGTGTTATTGAAGCAGAAACCAAGGAAGCCTTCCTGGAGGAAGTGATGATCAAGCTGGGAGCTCAAAGATGAATACAAGCTCTGTAAGCCAACGAAGGAGGCATCAAGGGCAAAGAGATCAAGGGTAAGGTTCCAGAGGCCAGATGTGGGGCAGGAAGTGGGGCTGGAGAGGTGAGCAGATCAGGCAGGCTCGGTGGTGGAGAGTAGATCTTTGCGTCAGCTGGAGTGGTTTCCAAGGCCCTGCTCACTTCCCTAACCCTTAGGCTCTTGATCTGCAAACAGAGACACAATTAGCACTCATCTCACCAGAGGGCTGTGCAGTCATCAAAACGTGAACACACAGGCTACTCACTCACAGAGATGTCAACTATTGCAGTGACTCTCACCCTGGAGCCCATGCAAAGCAGTTTTTATTTTTCTTATGACACATAAAGAGCATCCCTTGGAGGGGGCCACAAGATGCGGTTTCTATTTTAACACGGTCATGCAGGCTACAGGATGGAGGTGGGTTGGGGGAGCCTGGTGGCAAGGTTTTGCCGTTACTAGAAGACAGGACCTCATTCTGGACTCGGGAAATAGCTGGGACTGAAGAGATTCTGATTTAGAATGGACAAAACCTGGCCACTGATTAGATTTAGGGTAGTGAGGGAGAGGAGGAGCCAAATATCACATCGAAGTCTGGGTCTTGAATAATTTGGTGGGCAGTGGGGTGCACACTTAGATTAGGAGCACAGGAGAGATGGGAGCCATAGCACCAGTGGGGGCGAGGCGGGGCAGCATGGGAAAGCAGGGAGAAGGGACAGCTGCAGAACAGTGCTAAGCACGCTGGGTTTACAATGCTTACAGACTTCAATGAAGGGCACTGGCTCTACTTGGGAGTGAGTTCTGACCTGGACACATTCGGTCATTAACACTCCCAGAAGCACATGTCCTGGGACTGACATAGCAGTAACTGGGCTTGTGGAGCGCACATTCACCTGTTGGCTCACATGGATGGAAGTCAGGTGGAGCCCAGTTCATGGGCACCTCCCCTGCTGGTGGCCACACTGAGTGCACATCCACCTGTTGGCTCCCATGGACGGAATTCAGATGGAGCCGGGCTCATGGGCGCCTCCCCTGCTGGTGACCACACTGAGCTCCATGTGCAGTCCACCTTCCTACTAACACCACCTCTGATGTACACGAAACCTCAGGAACACACAGACACTGGGTTTCCTGGGTCTTGATCACCTGAGAAGCATGACAGAGTGTGTGTGCATGTGTGTGCACACGCACATGTATATACAGTCAGCCCTAGGTATACATGGAAAACTGTTTCCAGTACCCTCCATGGATACCCAAATCCACAGTGCTTGAGTCTCCTATATAAAAGAGCAAAGTATCTGTGCATCCTACACACATCCTCTCATATGCTTTAAATCATCTCCGGATTTCTTATAATGCCTAATACAATGCTTACATGTCACTTCAATTGCATGGATTCTATACAGTACTTGGCATGCAGCAAATTCAAGTTTTGCTTTTTGGAACTTCGTGCATTTTTTCCCCCAAATATATCTGATCTGTGGTTGCTGGAATCCACAGATGTGGTGCCCACAGTCAGAGAGGGCCCACTGTGCTATACATCAAATGGTATTCAGTAGTTATTAGAGTGCTGTGATAACCATGCAGGTAACAGGACTTCACGTGTACAGGAAGGAAATTAGAGTAGCAGCTATTGCATCCCTTCCTCCCTAATTTAATTAGATCTTAGCTACAATCACTGTCCTTTGCTCTTTTCTCCAAGCATGATTGATTCCTGTAGCACCATTTACTGTAAACCCCCCAGACTGTAAAGGCATATACTACATTCATCGTTCCAAAGAAAATTACTAGGTGTTTATTTATTGTTGACTTAGACAGACCCACCAGATATCATCCCCACAAGGTTCCCCAGGAAAGATGAGCGAGGCCCCTGGCAGAGTTGCTATCGATCATTCCAAGCTCTCCACTTCTCAGTGCAGCTGGTGAGCAGGCCAGGATGGGGCTGATGGCGGATCTGTTGTTAATGACCTAGTTAGTAGCTTAATAGAGAATTGGAGGGCTTGCATTAGAAGGAGGAGCTCTTGTGGTAGGTTTAGCTGTTCCCTGGATTTATGGGCCTGGAGTTACTAACTGTTCTTATTACAGAAAACAGTCTATTTTTAAAAGCTGCAGAAGGTTCTTTGAACACAAAACAGCTTTTGCTCTTCTTTTGTCTTTTGTCTATTTATTCATGAGGGAATATTGTTTTTCTTTAGTTGTTTCTTTGTGGGAGCTGCAAGCGTTCTGAGGAATATCTGTGGAGCATCAGTCTAGCTCCATGACACTGACGTTCTGATACCCGCAGAACGAGCCTGTACTTGGCATGGATCGTGAATTGCTAAAAGGCAGTGTCTAGGGAGAGGAGCTTGCCTTGAGAGCCATGTTAGGCACCGAGGACCACAGCCATCCGAATATCTGGGCAGGTGTTTCTAAGGCTTCATCTGGTTGGACCCTGCCTGGCCTTCTCTTCCACAGCTCTGTGTGAGTCTTTAGACTGTTTCCCATCATCTGCCTCTTCTTTCCTTGTGTGTTGATGCTAAATGGGGTGCTGACTCTGGGCTTCTGGATTAATGGCCCTCCCCATTACCTGGTCACTGGCTGATGCTGTCAACTGTCCTCACCTGTTTGATTCATTTCACAAACAGCTACTAAACAACTTCTATGTCCAGATCACCTGTTCTAGGTGCTGTGCTATACACACAGGTAACAGGACTTCCTGTGTACAGCAAGGAAACAAGAGGTGAGGTATTTAAGATCAGTATGTTCAAAATTATGGAAGAAATCCAAATGGAGGGTGGGGTCCCAGAGAGTGATGGGGCAGAGCTGGTTTCATGGTTCATCCGGTTGGGTTTGCTTGTCAGATGAAATATCGACTGCTCTACCTGGGATGACAGAAATCCAAAGTTGAACCGTCCTCTGGGAAGAAAGTCATTTAGGGATGGTGGGTCCTGCTGTCCCCCCTCCTGAAGCACTCACTTGCTGGATTTGCAACCTGCTAATGAAGGTCTGCCTTGTTCCTAGACCTCTGAGAGATAGGGGGGTGGGGGAAGTCTGCCTTGATCCTTAAACCCGAGGCCTGGGTGCTGTGGCTCCCAAGGGTCCCGTGATCATCAGTATGTTCCAAAGTGAATGAAAATGCACAACGATGTCAAAGATGTGTCTTTTGTGTCCACAATCCTATCGAACTCTGCACTTTTGACATTAATTATCAGACATGCCACATAAATTGGATATCTGAGCTCCACTTGTGGCTCCAGTGTCCAAAATAGACCCCCAATCTGACAGAGTTCCTACTTCAAGGAAACAGTCCATGGAATTGCATTGCATGATGCTGTCTTTTATATATTAATATCCACACCTACACATACAGTGCATTTAGCTTTTCTTAAATAACAAGCTTTTTTTTTTTTTTTTTTTTTTTTTTTTTTTTTTTTTTTTTTTTTTTTTTTTTGAGGCAGAGTCTGACTCTCACCCAGGCTGGAGTGCAGTGGTGCGATCTCGGCTCACTGCAACCTCCACCTCCCGGGTTCAAGTGATTCTCCTGCCTCAGCCTCCCGAGTACCTGGGATTACAGGCGCCCACCACCATGCCCGGCTAATTTTTGTATTTTTAGTAGAGATGGGGTTTCACCATGTTGGTCCGGCTAGTCTCAAACTCCTGACCTCGTCATCCACCCACCTAGGCCTCCCAAAGTACTAGGATTACAGGCATGAGCCACTGCGCCCAGCCAAATAACATGCTATTTTGTCATGGCATTGCTTAGTAAAACTTAACAAAAACATTGAAAATATGTAAGTCCTCATTATTCCTCTTTAATTGAATTGCAGCTCAAAATCCTGAAGTCCAGGACCACAGAGTGAAGGGGTAGAATGAGCAAGACTCCCGGAGCCCTCTGCGAACCCCTCTCTGAGGCCCTTCCTTGCCCCAGGGGCGCACCTGGCTCTGCTAAACAGCCCCTGCCCTTGTTCAGCGCTTCCTTAGTCACTGGAGCTGTCCACTGCTCGGTGCTGAAAGCGGCCTGGGGAAAGCTGCTGTGTCTGCACCTGTTGCAGGCCGTACAGCATTGCATCCATGCCAACTCACACTGGCTCTGTTTTATTCTATTTTAATGCAAGGTTCACATTCTGGCCTCAGTCCTGGCCTAACTTGCTTTGTGATGTAAGATAAAGGACTTCTGTTCCTCAGAAAACATTTGGGCCTTTTCAAATTGAGGATAAGCTAGCCATATATTTCAGAAACACTTCCTGCTTTATTGTATGTTTGCATTATTTTCCAATTGAATTAGATAACACATCTGTGCTAATAATAGGAAATAACTTTAAAATACATGAGAGTTAAAAGAAAAACGATCTATTGCTAAATCACTCAGAGTTAACTCCTGACAGCAATCCTGTGTGAACTGATTAAAGCTGAAGTCTACACATCACACTTTTACACCACATGCTTAAATATTTACATATATTGGAAACTGAAACGAGACACCACACACCCACTAGAGAAGCTGAAATTAAAAGATGTCTGTACCAAGTGTTGGAAGAAAGGTGGAGCAACTAGAACTCTTATACTTTGCTGCTGGGAGTGCAGAATGGTTCGACCACTTTGGAAAATCATTGGCCAGCTTTCTGTAAAGTTAACATACAACTCTCACATAACCTAGCAATTCTACTTATGAATATTTACCAAAAGAAAATTTTAAAAATCATATATTCACACAAAAATCTGTATGGAAATGTTTATAGCAGCTTTATTCAACATAGCCCCAAACTGAAGAGAACCCAAATGTTCATCAATCAATGAAGAGACACACAGCAGCATGTCCATATGATGGAACACTGCTCTGCAATAAACAGGAAAAACCTACCTTGTAACTCTTTAGCATGAAGTAGATTCTCAATAAATACGTGTTGAATGAATGTAGTCCAAGCCAGAATGGATGCCCAGAACAAACGTCAGGAAGGAATGAGCCTGATGTGTTTGAAACACGCAGGAGGTCAGTGTGGCTTCAATTGCATGAGAAATAAGGACGGCAGTGCAGCTCAGTGCAGACACATGACAGGTGGCCAGGTCCCATGGCAGGTCCATGTGGATACCCAGGGACTTTCGGAGAAGAAAAGGGTGGCTGGACCCCACAGGACCCTTTAGATACTCAGGAACTTTGACTTTCACTTTGGAGGAAGTGAGGAGCTATTACTGTGTTTTGAGCATTAGGATGACAGGTTTTGACTTACAAAGTTATTCTGGCTCCTGGGTGGAAAATACATTAGTGGGGGAAGTGGAGAGTCAAGGAGCAGCAATGGATATGGTAGGAGCTGAGAGCTTTCCTGTGGATTTTGAAGTTGGTGCAAGTATGATTTGCTGATGGACTAGATTTGGGTGTGAGAGAAAGCACAGCATTAAAGCCCACACCCAGACTTCAGCCAGGGCCAGCGGGAAGATGAGATGGGAAGACCCAGATGCCACTGAAGAAGGTGGAGGTTAGCATGGGTACGCTGAGTGGGTGGGGTTAACAGGACGGCCAAGTGGCCATGCCAAGTAGGCCTGGACAGCTCAGTCCTAGGGAGGGTAAGTAAGAGAGGCACCTCGGGACTGCCCTTGGTGTCAGGACATCTGGGATAAGAGGGTAATCCAGCGGAGGAGACTGAGAGGATAAGCCCTGAGCCAGGAGGAGTCAAGCGAGCATCTAAGAGGGAAGAACAGGACTGGTGTGGTGAACACAGCTGGCAACTGAGTGAGATCAGGGCTGAAGGCGCCCACCTCTGCAGTAGCGTCCCCCAGAGCCAGAGGGACCTGCTGCACTTCTGCATGTGTACATGCACCTGTGCATACATGCATGCGTATGTGCACATATACACAGGTGTACCTATTTTATTTATGTATATACATGCATACATGTTAATTAAACCTTTCGTTTTGACATAATTGATCATTGTAGATTCACAAGCAATTATATGAAATAATTCTGAGATTCCTGTGAATCCTTTACCCATCCCCCACCCCCAAGTGAGAACATCTTGCAAAACTGTAATACAGCATCGCTGCCGGGACCTGGGCATTGAAGCACATGTTTACCTATGAAACAAACCTGCACATTTTGCGCATGTGCCCTAGAACTTAAAGTATAACAACAACAACAAAAAACCCTACCATCACGTTTATGTGTTGTTTAGATGACTTCATGACCACCTTCAAGTTCTTTCTCAGATGTCCACTTCTCAGTGAGGTCTGCTATGACAGTCCTTCACCTCTTCCCTGTCCTTACAACGTCCCACAGGACTTCTCGCTTACCAACATGCTGTACGATTTGCATGGGTACTGTGCATGCTGTCCGTGGTTTGTCTCCTGGTGGAGATAAGTGTCCTAGGGACTGGGGTCTTCACCTGTTCAGTGGTGCTTCTCAGGAGCTTGCAACTCTTTGCCACAAAGTAGATTCTCAATAAACATCAATTGAATGAATGCAGTCTGATCTTGCCTCAAATCCCAGCTTACTATTTAACCTCTCCTGATCTCAGTGTCTTCATTCAGAAACGGTTGTGTACTGCAAAGGATTCACCATGGAGATTCACTGCGGTATCATTTTCAAGGTGCAATCCTTGTGTCTGGCATGGAGCAAGCACAGAACCTGGCTCACCTGTCCTATAACCTGCTGGACTCTCTCAGCAAGGTGTGTTCTGGTGTAGAAAAAGGGGCAATCATATCACCTGCCAGTCGAGTTTGACCTCACCATGAGGATGAGGTCCAATCTATCACGTGCCTCCCATAAGCCAGGTATGAGCCAAGCACTTTCAGGTATGACTGCATTAAATCTGATAACACCACCGCCAGGTAGGCACTGCCATCAGCCCATGGTTGGAAGCACAGCGCTGTCATGTGCCTGGCCCGGGTCTCCCGAAGACTCAGGACCTGTCTGTCTTCAGAGACTCCACTTTTTACTGTCATACTGACAACTCTCCTGATTCATTCCACACACCTACTCCTACCAAAGGTGACATCAGAGATGCCTCCCTGCGGGGCACATCGGCACACACATTCCCTGCTCCCTGATTATGCGTTTAAGATGAATCCCTACAAGTGATGCCAAAACTTTTTGACCACTCTTTGATGCTAGTTACCAAATTACCCTCCTGAATATGTTTTCACAATCTACAGTCCCATCAACAGAAAATAAAGAATTTTACAACATTACGAAAGATCAAACATTTTTCGTTGAATCTATTTTCATGATATGTTGTCAGATATTTATTTTAATTCTTAGTTTTACAAGTAAGACTCAACATCCCAAAGGACAAAATACTTTCTCTTTTGAGAATTTCCCTTCTCTTTGGAAAAAATTTCTTTGATCAAAAGCTTAAGACTTGTATTTCAAATTCCTTTTCAGAAGAGATAATCATTGGCCAGGCAGGGTGGCTCACCCTGTAATCCCAACACTTTGGGAGGCTGATGTGGGTGGATCACCTGAGGTTAGGAGTTCGAGACCATCCCGGTCAACATGGTGAAACCCCGTCTCTACTTAAAATACAAAAAATTAGCCGGGTGTGGCAGCAGGTGCCTGTAATCCCAGCTACTCAGGAGGCTGAGGCGGGAGAATCGCTTGAACCTGGGAGGTGGAGGTTGCAGTGAGCCGAGATCACGCCACTGCACTCCAACCTGGGTGACAGAGACAGACAACATCCCCCTCCCCCTCCCACAAATAAAGAAGAGATAATCATTTCTTTATTTTCTCCTCAAATACTTACTGAGGATCTAACAGGGGTCTGGCCCTGTTCCAGGGCTGAGAGCCTCAAATTGGCAACTGATCCTATTTGAAATGCGTTTGCCCTCTGGCTCTCCTATGAGGCTGCCTTGAGGGAGGTCTCCCTTTCTCCTGGCAGAGGTGGTGAGCACACAGCCCTGTCTCAGCCCCTATCCCAGACCATGTGTGTGCCCTGGGCTTGCAGGAATAGAGAAGAGAGCCAGTCACCGCCCCCTCAGGTTTCTAGTTACAGAATCAGGAAGCGAAAAGATATGTTTTTCAGATGGTCATGTTGGTTATGTGAATGTAAGTTTTGTTTTACATTTTTACCGCTATGAATCACTTGACAACGTTGAAATAGAATACAAACATTTTTCTTTAAAAATATGGTGAGCTCTTTGAAGAGGTAGCGCCCTTCCTCAGGCCTGATCTTTCACAGCTAAGTGTCTTCCTTGGGAGTGGACACAGGTTTCTTGCTAGTGAGATGAAACTTCTCTTAGGAGGAAGGCCACCTTGTGACTTTTAGGTTACGCTGCAGGGCTGTGTATCGAGTGCAGCTCTTGTGACTAGAGTGGCAGGCAGAGCCGCCCCTGAGTTTTAGCCAGCAAGTGATGGCTTCTGGGACCACTGAGGCACCAGGGTGGGGACCATGGCTTGTGGGTTCTGGTCCCATTCCCTCCTCCAACTCCATGGCCTCCATCCTTGACTGCCTTCAGTTGCAAGTCCAGGGATCCTCACTCTTGTCTCCATGTGGAGAATGGTGGACAGGTTCTGACTCTGATCTGATTCTTCTTCCGTTTTGCTGGTAAGTGCTCAGGGTTATTTAATCGGGTAAAGACTGCAAAGATTTCAAAGTGTGATTGGCTGAAAAGCGCGTTCTATTTCTCTATATCATGGAATCCAGCTGGTTTTGCCCTTGCAGAAGCAGTTTAACTGGCATCACCGCTACTATTTATCTGGGCACCACTGAGTTGGTAAGTATCCTGCAATTGTGTGCTGGCCAAAGCAGTCTGAGAAGGATCCTGTAATTGTGTGCTGGCCGAAGCAGTCTGAGGTGTAATTTTCTCATCCTGCACTCACTCTGGTCATCCAACTGCTCCTTCACCAGAAACCTCCCTTTGCTCAGAGTGAGATGGTCTTGGATAAAGGCTCTGTGGTGACTATGAAGCCAAGGGTAAGGGCATCTGTCCAGCATGATGCAGGGCCATAGCCCTTGTTACCATGGTATTTTCTCAACGCCTGCATCTCAGCTTTTCTAGATGGTGCAAACGACTGACATTCACAATTCCAGAGTCACAGACACACACGGTTCTATGGGGAAGAGCAGGTGCTGTTCCCGATGGCAAGGGAGGGTCCTGTCACCCTAACTCTCAGCATAGCCACAGTGACCTTGTAGCTATGGGGAGATGGAAGGACCATCAGGTGGGGAGCTGGGAACCCTGCACTGCTGTCCAGGGCGGGACCCTGCTCTCACCCAGGGAGGCTCTGTAAGGATTCTGGCCCCCACAGCGAACACGACAGTGACAGGACCCTGTATCATTGGCGTGGGGGCTCTGCTCTCCTGCTAGTGGGTCTTGTTGGAGTAGCACCATCAGTGTCCATGGGGGGACGTGTTAGAAACAAAGCCTCTCCAGGCCTGTCCTAGACCTATTGAGCTGGAGTTTGCATTTTAACCAGATCCCCAGGAAACTTGCACACTCTGCGCAGTTTGGGAAGTGCTGGTGTGGCTGAAAACCCTCGCCATGCTGCAGAATTACTTAGGAAATCAGGTTTTCAATTTTCATGTGTGGTACCCATTGCAAAGGTTTGCTTTGCATTGTTCGGGGAAGGAGACCAGTCGTTTGATTTTTAAATGTCCCTTTTGTAGCCAGAGGTGAGAACCCCAGGGCTAGATACCCATAGTCATATATATTGCTTGTCAATATCTTCTAATTTCTGTGCAGGTCAATAACCATGTCGAAATGAAGAATAATTTGGACCATCGAGGGATGATGCAAAAACACTCGGGAAGAAATATTTACGTGAACTGCACTGATGGGCCCAAGCAAGGGGACAGAATTAACTGTGCATTCTGGCATATTTAGGAAACAGCGGCCATTTAATTTCTCAATATACTGGTGGTAAAATAAAACCAACAAATGTGACTTGTCCCCTCCCTGGCGTTCTGTCTTGCAGTGTGGATAAATTTAATGTCACAGTGCTTTCAAGCTCTGATAGAGTTTATAACTATGATAAAATTCTGACATGAAATAAATTTTGATCCAGGTTTGGTTTTATTTGGAGGTTATAACTGATAGTGCCTTAAAGTGCCTGGAATTATGTTACAATACATTTTGTGGGTGTCTTAGGTTTATAGTGAGCTGCATCACTGCCCAAGAGTGCGGGTATGATGCCCCCAGAAGGCAGCCAGAACCACAGGCTCCACTGAGCCCCAGTCTGGTGTGGGGACCTGTCCTGGGGACACTGACCCACCACCAAAGCACCATGTTGCCCCTGGGGGCAGTGTTCTGAGCATGGCTGGGACAGTCAAGAATCAAGGACTTGTCCGTCACTCGTAATGTCAAAATAAGACAAACTGGGGGAGGGAGGAAGGAACCTTTTTGTGCCAGGACTCACTGACCTAACTCTACTGTCGCTTTTGTAGGCATCTGTTTTCAGCCGGCCAGGGTGCAGTTACAAGCTCTTGTTCTTCCCAGGGGTCTCCATGATGTCCTAGTCAGCACCAGTCATGCTCTGATCAGCCCAGGAAGCAGGCGAGGGGACACCATCTGGTGCAAGGCAGAGGGAAGCTGGTGCATGGTGGGCTCAGGAGCACTGGGAGAGCCAGGCAAAGCCTAGTGCAGTCTTGTC
Organism: Rhinopithecus bieti; assembly: GCF_001698545.2. Classification (NCBI taxonomy): domain Eukaryota; kingdom Metazoa; phylum Chordata; class Mammalia; order Primates; family Cercopithecidae; genus Rhinopithecus; species Rhinopithecus bieti. The sequence goes on along the minus strand of NW_016806237.1, from coordinate 1,191,793 downwards.
AGGTGGAATGGCCTAGGCAGGGGAGGGGACAAAGTCAGGGAGGCACTTTAACCTTGAATTGGGAGGAGGCGAGTCCCACCCTAGAAGGCTCTGGGGCAGCAAGAGGCTTCCAGCACGGCCAGCCTGGGACTTGGGCTTGGGCTCTTCTCTCTCTGGGTGGTCATGCTGCCTTTGTCCTGTACTTCCAGCCAGGCAGTCTCAGGTCCATGGGTGTCAGTCGTTGTCTGGAGAAATTCCAGAGATTCACAGACAGGAATAGCAATGCAATTCCAGAGGAGCACATGTGGTTCTGCAGGACCCTTCAGATAAGGAGAAGTTAGAAACACGGAGAGGGTGATGGAGAGGAGGCTGCCGGCAGAATGGGGCATGTCTATACCACCCCACAGGGAGCTCATAGACTTTCTATGGTTGAGTTGGTTGACCCTGGTGGTTGGTCCCAGGACAAGACAAGCTCCTGGTGATGCTTTCTTCTTTCATTTCTGCTTGAGGATTTGTAGAATTGGTGATGTCTGAAAATCGCTATTGGATTCATCAAACTCCACATTGGGGGTTCTTATTAGAACGTTTTAATTGCTGTCTCTTATAGAATGGTTCCATGGGTTACCAGGTAACTGGTTAGAGCTGCAGCACCCCTTTCTGATCCATAAAATGCAACGATATATTAAAAGATAATTTACCAGTCTTTCAACGTAGATGATTACACTCAATATGTATGTTACTTGACGTGTCTGAAGAAGGTAAAAATCTCAAAAATACAGTGAGATTTAAAGAGAACAATGAAAAGTGGAATATGGGATAGGCACCCTCAACAGCCTCTTATCCAAGAACAGAGCCTGTATTTGCCTCTTCAGTCTAGAGTGTGGGCAGCTGTGGCTCAAGGGCTTGCTGAGATGCAACCTCTCCCATGTGTCTTGATGCTGTGTAGATGTGTGAGTCAGGAACACTTGGCATTGCGGGCAAGACCCTGGTGTGCTGGTCACAGGGAGCCGTGCACCACAGTATCTATGCCTTGGAGGTTGCAAAATGGTCCCACAGAGAAGGAAGGTAGAGTGGGAGGCTGGGTAGCTCCAGATCGCATGACACCAGAGGAGAAAAACAGCAGCATATTTCAAGTGACCAGAAGCACTTCCTCTTTTTTTGCAAAAGAGCATACAGAAAATGGACCCTGGACCAGACTGGGGCTGTGTTGGCTTCCAGAAGTGGGAAGGGCCAGGAGTTCTGCCCTCTCTAAAGTCCATTGGGCACTGAGCTGGGCCTCTCTCTATCTCCCTCTCTCTTTCTCTTTTACCCCGACTTTTGTTTTTTTAATAAACATTTTCAGATCTATGGAAAATACATTATCACGTACAAAACGTCCATTTTTACTAGGTTCCATGTCTGGAACATTTTCAGTGCCACTAACCCACCTACTCATGAACCAGCCTTCCCTCATTTTGAACATGGAAATTTCAGGTTGATTTTAATATCAGCACAGCTAGTCCTCCTCATGGCTATTGCTCAAGTGTTTCTGAATGTTACTACACTTTTATTTTTTCCATATAAACTTTAAAGTTAGCTTGTGAACAAAAACAAACAAAATCAATAAACAAAAGCTCCTCTCCAAGTACATGGCTGTGTTTTCAAGTCTACCTTAGTGGCTTTTTTGATTGACACTGAAATATTTTCTTTTACAGGTATTATATACTTTTTGTTAACTTTAATCTCAAAAATTTAACGTCCTGTTCCTTGTTATTGATGACAGGGTTTTCTTTCCCATTGCTTATTTTATTCTATCACGTGTTCCGTTATTATTTAAAATATGATGGTTTTAAAACGCATATATTAACTTTATACCCTGCTATGTTAGTGAATTATAATATTGAGTTTGTTTACTGATTTTATTGCTTTTTCCAAGTATCCTATCCTATCTTCTGAAAATAGAAATGGTTTTATTTTTTCTCTAATAATATGTTTCACATTGTTCTCCCTTGCTAATTGCATTGGTTGATGCCTCTAATACAACATTAAATAGGACTGGGAATGGTGGGTAATCTTGCTTTTTCCTGACCTTAGCAAAGTGCTTCTGGTGCTGCGTATCAGGTTTCCTCTCGTCTTGTGTCTGTGTTGAGGGCGTACGTGTCTGTTCACTCATTTGCCACTGAATGTATTGTCACGAATGAATGATATTGCCTTTTGTTAAAAGTATTTTAATACCTGCAGACATACCCATATAATTTTTATCTTTAGATTTATTAATATGGGTAATTATAAAAGATTGAGCCATAATTGTATTATTGGAATAAATCACATATGTTTAATACATGTTATTGTTTTTTCTTAATAGAATGTTTTATATTTTATGATTTTTTATATTGATATTCGTGATATTGGTCTCTTTCTTGTACTGCCATTTTTTAACAGGTTTAGTTCTCAATTGTATATTTCCTTCATGCAAATGATTTAGAAGATTTCCTTTTCTTAATATGTTTTTTCCTTTCTATTTCTGCTTTTTAAAGAGTTTATAGATTTCTCCCAAGACACTATTTTGGATCTGGTAATTTTTTTGTGTATAGTTTCTTCATTGCTTTCTATAGAAATTAGCCTGTTAAATCTTCCCTTCTCCCTTGGGGTCAATTTTGGTATGCTGTATTTTCCTGGAAAATTATCTTTCCCATTCAAGTTTTTCAAATATATTTTCAGAGAGTTATGGAAAGTAGACCCTTGCAATTTTTTTAAAGCCTGTGTTTCAATGATTTTTTTCTCCCTTGTAACTTATTATGTTGTATATTTTCACTTTCTCATGTTTTAAAATTAGGTTACCCAGTTTGTCTATTCTTTTTTCCCCCAAAGAAGGAGCACTTTTTAAAAAAATAAATTCTACAATTTTTTCCACTTCACTGATTTGTGCTTTTATCTTTATTATTTCCTTCTCTTGGGAAAGTGCATTTTTAGCCTTTGATTTGGAAATTTAATTTTGTTATTTTATTTTTGTTTATATCTAAGATTATGAATTTTCTTCTGATCACTGCTTTGTGTCCCACAGATTACGATATATCATGATGCCGTTATCTTTTTTTACAGAAATTATGTTATTTTGAATTGTATTTCCCTTCCTCAAAGAGTCGTTCCGTAGAGTTTTTAAATTCCAGAAGAAAAGATCTACTCAATAAGTGCGTCACTAATTACTATTTTATTGCATTGTGATCAGTGAGTATTGTTGGCATTATTTTGGCTTTATGAAAATACGTGGCCCCTCCGTTGCGACCTGCAGTGTGGATAATGTCTACGAATGTTTCCTGTGTGACTGAGAAGATGTGTTCTCTGTTATTAAGTTGTAAGTTGATATGTATTCATGAATTCTACCTAATGGATTGCATTTGTTTAAAAAAAATTCTACTTTTTAAAAATCTCCTTGACTTGCCTTAGACTAAGAATGATATATGAAATTTTCTTAATGTGAATTGCTTCTATTTGTCTATACATCTCCTACATATTTCAAGAAGGTGGTTGCCATGTTCTTTAGTGTAGATGTATTCACAAGTGTTATAACTCCATTTTCAATCATGGCCCTTATAGTACAAAATATTCTTCTTTGTGACACTTAATTTGGTGGTGGGAGAAGCTAAATTCTACCTTCTAAAATATCAGGAATATAATTCCTGCTTTCCTGTTTTATTCTAATTGCCTGATACGATTTTTGTCTAATTGTTTTATTTTTATTATTTTAGGCTTTCTGAATCATTTTAAATGTGCCTTTTGTACCAGACACAGCTGGATCTTTTTTCTTGTGGTCAATTTGCAAACCTTTTTGTAGTAGCTGGAATAATCCTAGTTATATTTGTTGGAATTACTGACCTGTTTGATCTTATCTCTGAAATATCAGTAGTATTTGATGGTGTATTTCCTGTTTTTTTTTTTTTTTTTTTTTTTTTTTTTTTTTTTTTTTTTCTGTGTATGGTCAGTTTTCTTTTTCAGGTAATGTTAAAGGTGTTGGTACAGTGTTTGGTACAGTGTGTGTTTTTATTCTAGAATAACCTTTATCTATGTGTCTACCTCAAACAGGTTTCAACTATTTGCATGGTGAACTTTAAAAGCAATGTCCTTTGACTTCCTCTTCTTACCTGTGTAACAATCAGTGAGTTTATTTACTTTCCTCTTTTCTTTCTCCTTTGCCTCTTGTTATTTGCACTATTTCTGTTTCCAGAACATGTAAGGTGTGTTACCCCTATGTTACCACTGTCCCCATGTGCATTTTAGTCTTAGGTTTATAGATACAGTGCTGTCTGTCCTTTTGCCAAAGTTTCCCAGCTGCGTTTTGGTGGGCAGAGCCCTTCTGCTAATGTATTCTTCCGAAAGCACTGGGGAGACCTGTGTGTCTGAAGTCCTTGCTCCTTCGTAACTGTGGTTCTACGGCGTTGATATTTGAAGTAAGGCTTGGCTGGAGCTATCTTCCTCAGCTCACACTGCTCTTAATAGTCTTTCTTGAAAATGAGGCTCCACTGTTGTCCCCCTTTGGAGATGTCTGCTCGAAAGCACATGTGCCTACTGCTTTTACTTTTCAGACCCTTGGTCTTCTTTGGAGGTTCTGAGAAGTTTTCTGTTTCTACTTTGGCTTGTTTCATTCTTAGAGTCTAAGAGATTTCCTAGGGCCTGCTGTGGCGTTGAGGATCCCAGCTCCGTTTCCTTGCAGACACATCTGCTTTTGAATAGGCCTTCCTTTATTTCAGGAAGCTTCTTTGGATTATAGCTGGAAGTATTAATTCTGCATTTATTTTGTACGTCACCTTTAGGAACTCCAATTAGACATAAATTGTATTTTATTTTGCTCATCTCTTACTTCCATCACCATTTCTCTAATCCTTTTTATCTATTGTTTTATTTTCATTGCATTGTTTTCGTGCATTTTCTTGAGCCTTTGGCCACAGACTGAAGGCTGCACTGTCGGCTTCCCTGCTTTTGAGATGTGGGGACTCAGACGCTTCCTGGCTCCTCAGCTTGCAGATGGCCCATCGTGGGAATTCACCATGCGATCGTGCTGAGTCAATACCCCTTAATAAACTTCCTTTCATGCGTGCATATATCCTATTAGTCCTGTCCTCTGGAGACAACTATTACAACCAGTCACCAACTATACTCCAGGCAGGGGGCTGGGTGACTTCCTTGGCTCTTGGTGTTGAGCCCTGAAAGATGTGGGAGTGTGTGTGGGGAGGCCAGGTGTAAGCATGTGCTATTGTGATTCTGGAATTTTGTTCATGCTGCCTAGGAACTTGTGGGTGTTACTTTACACTGTAACAAACTTAAAAAAATGCTACATTGTGTAAAAATATTTTCAACAGCTTTCTAATATTTCATTAGGTGGATTTATTTATTCACTTATTTATTTAACTGTTTCTCTACTACTGAACACCGACAAAACTATTGTTTTCTTCATTTAGAATTATTTCCTTAACCTACATTTCCAGTAGTACAATCAAATGGTAAAGTGGTATAAATATTTTAAGGCTCTTTGTACAGTTTTCAAATCATTTTCAAATCCACGTATCAATTTGAACTCCCCCGTCTATAGTAGAAAACCTGTTTGCGGACCTCTCTCCAGGATTTGACTCTTGTGTGTCCACACTGTGTCAACTTTGCTAACCACATTTCTAGAATTCCCTTCCCCGCCAGTGCAAGTGAGGGTTGGCCGCAGAGAGCTGTGCATGAGAATCGGACACGGCACGTGGCAGCGCTGTCCTGAGGCACCAGGGCTGCGGAGGAGCCAGGCACTCTGGCCACTGCGTTCACAGTTCCTGGCCTGCCGTCCTCCTTGCTGACTGGGCAGCACCCAGTCCTGCAGACTCTCTAGGTCCCAACAGGTCTTCTCTTTCAGCTTCCCTGAGTCCAATGATTGGGGCAGCTCTCTAACAAAGAATCAAGCTTCTTCCAGAGGCCGTCGTGTCCTTAAGCCTAGAGACGGTGTGAAAAAAACACCAGTTCTGGTCAGTCCTGATGGGGTCTAGTTCATCCTCACTCTCTCCCACTTCAGTCTGACTTTTCTTCTCAGCCTCTGGCATGGAGGATCCTGAGAGACTACAGGTCCAAACCAGATGCAGAAGGAACAGGGTTGCACAGACTTCTCCACTGGTTTGCACACTCGCAGAAGCTCTATCCTTGATAATGAGCTTCTTATTCTCTATCCCTCCTAGCAGTTCTTCTTCTGTGATGAAGCCCTGGGCTTGTCTGCAGCACATGTCGATGGTGGGCTTTGGGAAGGGGCTCTAACACCACGAGCCCATGCAGAGCGCAGGTGCGAGGGTGCAGCGGTCAGCAGGCAGCTGTGGTCCCGGGAAGCAGTGTGATGGGCAGGGCTGCAGCCGGAATGACCACACCACTCAGTGCCCTTCATTAGGAAACTCAGGAGTCTTCTTTCAACATCAACAGCCCACTCTTGAGGCCAACTGCGGTGTCTCCTCAGTCTGCATGCCCGCTCCCATTTCTATAGAGTGCCTCACATACAGTAGCTGCTCAACTAATACTCACTGACTCTTCCTGCAGGAACTTTGGCAATTAGCCCCTCTGCCTTAACTGCCCCTTCCTCAACCCAGAGTTACTCTGAGGCCCACACCATCTCTTTTACCTGCTTTGAAATGAATGGAGAACCGTCCACCATAACTCAGGCTCTTTGGGAGTGACGTGAAACACCTAGCCTGTCCTATCCTAATGATAACCGATGTAGCGACAGACAGGGGAGACAGGATGATATGCCCTGTGCAGTAACCAAAAACCAAAATATTTATTGCATAGATTTTTTAAAGTGTCATTCCTACTTGCAAATGTTGTGCTGCAGACATATGTTAACTGACTGTGCCTCCAGCACAAAGAATCAAGTGAACAAAGATATTTTAATTTGAGCTACAGTATGCATCCTGGCTGACAGTTTTATGACGGGCCTCATAGCTTCCATATGCTGCAGTGATGACTAACTGTTTACCTTCAGAAGCCAAGGAGTGTAGGAAGAAAGGAAGCAAAGGGGAAAGGAAGCATGCATACATTTAATACCTATTGTGTGCAAGTCACTGGGTTGAGTGATTCTTATTTCATTTTAGCAAAATTCATATAAAGAACTGTAGGAGAGGAACACCATCCTATTTTACACACAGAGAAGCCGACTCCTCGCTGGACGTGCACAGCTCGAGATTCTCCGATCTGTTCGGAGGTAAAGTCCTTGTTTATTTTACTTATGTACAGAAATAGTAAGGCTACCCCTGGCAGGTGGACAAGACCAGATAAAAAAGGTACAGCAGAGCTAGCGATGGTATTCCCGTGTTTCTCTTCCCCCGGGATGTCCTAATATCATGATTAAGAGAGGGGAGGACTGAGAGACCGCTCATAGACCTTCAGGTAGAAAACCACAGAAGCGATTGTCTCTTTCTTCTCAACTCTAGGGAGAAGGTATCTGTTTCTCAAGGCAGGGGCTTGGGGAGGGAAGGGAGGACCATGGACAGGACAGCCCAGCACCGCATTGGTAGGGGCTGCTAAGGGGGTTTTGGATGAGTCAGAGTTGGCCTTGAGTCCTGATCTGTCACTCACCATGTGACCTCTGACAAGTCATGTGATCACCCTGGGCTTCAGCCTCTCTGCAAAGTGGAATATTCCCCACTGGGTTCTTCTGAGGAGTGTGGGTATCACTGGGTGTAGACTATCTGCTGGTGTAGACAGAGGGAATGAATGAACGTCAGCTACCTCCGCTGCCAACCCAGAGGTGTCCCAAGGCATGCCCTGGTAGCATTGCACCCAGTGTCAGCAGAAGCATATGGGGGAGGAAGCAGGGGGTGGTGCTGCAGCCTCTGCAGGACGCTGCTCGCGGGGGTCGTCAGTGCTTGCCTGGGCTCCGCCATGTAAGATCCTGCTCTTGAGCACACAGAAGTCGTGGCCCTCCATCCTCAGGCCCCCAGGAGGAGCCTTCCTGATCCGTGCCCCATTGGATGAGTTTCAGGAAAGTATCATGCCATGACAAACTAGTTATTTTTCTTCTTTGTCTAATCCAATATTCTTTTTATTTATCTTACACACTAAAACCTTCAAGATAAAGTCCCTTCCAAATTACCATTGCATTTTATCACAGAAAATCTCTTGTTTCTTCTTACTTTTAGAATATTATGAGTTCTTATCCTGGGGTCACAGGGTTCAGGAGATTCACAAAACTTTGGACTCAAATGTACAATTCAGTGTGTGTGTGTGTGTGTGTGTGTGTGTGTGGTGTGTGTATGTGCATGTGTGCATGTTTGAGTGTGTGTTGTATTTTTAGGAAGGGGAGATTCATAGCTTTCATCAGATTTCCAAGAGCAAAGAAACCCTGCTTTAGATGGTCCCTAAAAATATCCTAATTGTATTACTTGGCAGTGTTTGTCTTAACCTTTTATGGGTCACTTGGGTGGGAGCAGAGAATAAAAGCTTCAGTCCCAATACAGGGATGTTGTATGTTGAACCTGGTCCTTCCACCACAGGCAGAAGAGCAAAGGACTTTAGTTTTCTCTGTCTTTCGGCCAAGTTGTCAGATGAAGGAACCTGGGTGCTCTTAAGTTGGCGGTTCTTAGAGTGGAATGTCCAGTCGCCAGCGTTCTTTCCACCAGGGGATTTGTTTAAAAAGCAAATTCTGGTGCCCCAACCCCGACAGGCTGAATCAGAAACTCTGGGGGTGGGGCCAGCCATTGCTGGTTTATCTGCAACCTCCCCCCTCCCCGCCCACTCCTCCTGGAAGCACTGATGCGGTGTTAAGTGCCAGAGCCACTGCCCAGATAAGGGCACAGCAGGGGGTGCGGGGGAAGGAAGGAGGTCACTCCCTGGGCCTCCTGCTATGCACTGGGCTCAGTGCTTATCTCACGCTAAGTGACCTCTTTATATTCCTAAAATGTGTGAAACCCATCTGCTGATTTAGCCTGTGGAAGGAATTTGTTTTTATAGTTAATATCCATATATTGAAGCTACGTAGCCAGAGAAAATGATTTTCATATTTCAATCACATAACAAATGAGGAACCACAACTGGGAGCTGCGTCCCCGGAGGGTGGCGCTCTGCACGGCAAACAGTGACCTATTTCACTGGTGAGTATTTGTCAGCCTGCTGAAGAGCTTGCTGCTGTAAGTCTTAGTTCTTGTTTGACACATGCTCTGAAACGGTTCTGGGGCTGAGAGAATTGTGTCTCCTGGCCAGGGCCTCTGTTTTGGCTTCTTCATGACAGAGACTCTCTCTGAGCAAACTCTATCCGGGATCCTTGGAGCCTTCCTTTAGACCAGGCCTCAGCCTCGGCCCTGTCCTTGGCTGTCCAGCGCAATTTTAGCAAGAATCCGGTGACCTCAATTTCCTAGGAATCCCCCACTCTCCATATCTGATCAAATTCCTCACCCCTACCCCATGCCTGCCTTAACAGGAGCCCTGTCAGGCCGGTTTAGCAAGAACGCCTTCCCCACAGTCTCCTCTGAGTGGTTTCCTTCTGGTGACCGCCCACTGCTTCTCGGCCGCACTTTCCAGCTGCCCCTGCCATGGCTGGAGTCGAGCCTCTCTCCCTTGCTGCAAAGGTCCTGTGTAAAGTCCGTCTTTCCTGCCATTTATCGGTGTCCAGCTCTGCCACTTCTGACATGACAAAGACTCCGCCCTCTTGCTGAAGGTTCGTTGCACGTGATATAAAGCTTCAGTGCCTGTCCCTGGGCAGGCCAGACTCCAGGGAAGACATGGCTCCTGGAGGAGTGAAGAAGAGCAGATGCCCTCCAGGTCGGGGCCTCTTTGTTCAGGAACTGGAGTTTCCTTGGCAGCTCTGTTCCAACATGCATTCATGCCCTCATGCACCTGGCAGATAGGCTGAGTGTAGTGACAAACATTCCCCAAACCCTAGCAACTCCACACCACGGAGATTTATTTCCTGCTCAAATCACAGTTTTACGGGTGACAGCTGAGTCGTTCAGGGGCCCTCCAGGGGTATTGCCACCACAGAATCTTTGGATTCCCTGCTTTAGCCTCTGTGTCCCCAGCAGATGAGGACAGAGAGGGGGGTGCTGAGCACTTCTGCATTGAACCACCCAGGGCAGAGGAGAGGATGCACCCTTCCACTGCTGCTCCAGTGAGCAGAGCCAGTCCCATGGGGGCCGGGGCCCAGCTCTGCTTTCAGGAGGAGAAACAGAAGCACCATGGCCACGGGTGGAAGCTCTGCACAGTCTCTATGAGGACAGCCTCAGTGCAGAGAAAATGTCCATACGTGCAGAGACACAGCCGGGTGGGTCCCAAGGGGCAGGGCTCACATGGCAATACCACTCAGATCTGAGACTGGGGCCCTGGCGAAGGTGTCTCCTGCCACCCTGAGTCATGCAGGGCCCACCCTGGTGAGCACCCGTGGTCTGTATGGAACCCTCCTTTGCATGCAGATGGTGCATTTCTGGATCTCAGATTCTGTCCCATGGCTCTTGTGCCATCCACTCCTGAAGCAGGCCTTCTTCTGACTTTCTCTCGCTCTGGACTTGGCTTGTACTCCAAGGAGAGCTGGGGTATCCCTTGCTTCCCAGTTCAGGATATTCAAGCCCCATTCAAACTCCTGGGCACAGTGGAAGCTGCAGGCCCATAACCCAACACATCTCTGGTCTCCCGGCAAAGCCTTCTGCATCCATGCTCACCTGAACCCAGGGCCTTTCTCCTGCCTTGTTTTCTTCTCCAGCTTCATGCTTCCATGTTGGACTTCACTGCTCCACAGCCTCCCAGCCTCAGAGCAGTTGGGGACTGGCCACATGGCCCATGCCCCATATCTGCCAATAAGTCAAGTCCCTGGTGCCGGAAACAGTTAATGCTTTTGTTAGTTACCAAATCATCATTCAAAGCCCCCACATCTTTCCTTAAACTTCAGAAATGAATCACTCTGCCCTTGCTTTAGAAAACGGCAAGGCTAAGTGAGAATAATCTCCCCCCAGACAGCCCCGTGCCATATCAGGCCTCCTAGGTGCTGACACTCATGCTGGGAAGTGACCTGCCATGCTGAATAACCCATGCAGCAAGGCAGCAGCCACCGTGGCATTGCTGTGCGTGAGCGGTGACTCCACACTCAGGAAGCCAACTGCATTCAGTCTCCCTGTCAGTTTGTTCTGGGGTAATTCAGTCAGAGCTCACGACTTTAGACAGAAGTTTGTGCTGCCCTGGCTTTGGTATTTGGGGTTGGTGTGAGTCTCCCTAGAGCTTCAGTCCAGAGCTGACATCTCTTGTGATCTGAAGGTAGATGTCCCCTTCCCGGGTTTCCAAGCCCAGGAGAAGCACCCTGCCAATTGCTTCACATTTAGCGTCACGTGTGTTCTAGAGCACGAGTGCTGACAGCAGCAGAGGGTCGGCTAAGTCTGGAAGTGAGAGTGCCAGAAGAGCCAGAGGGTCAAGGACGGGATGCGACCACAGGAGACATGTGGACCCCAGACCGAGAGCAAGGGCTGGCAGGTGGGATGGCAGCATGGAACGAGATCTGGGCACAGGGATGGGGTCTGGAAGACTCTTCCAGGAGGCTGAGATGCACCCAGACTGCCCAAGTCCATCTGATGCTGCCTCCTCCTCCTTCGGGTTAAGTGGGGTGTCTGATGCCCATGTGGGACCCTCACCCATGGGGAGCCTTTCCTGGCTTCTGAACTCCAGAGGAGCATATTAGAAGTTTCCTTCCCAGAGAAAAAGTAAAATAATAATACTTAGACCCTATATGGTGCTTTGCCTCTTCAAATCAGTTTCACACACAGAGCTATAAAAATGAATGTAAACTTATCAAAGTAACACTATAAAGATGCCTGGGAATCATGAATGTGCCGTAAGTAAAATTAAATCGTGGTGATAGCAGAAGCATTATTTTTATGCCTTGAAAACCTCAGTTACAGATTGACTATAGAAAACACGATGACTCTTATATATTTAAAGTCTGTATTTTAAACAGTTTTCCGCTATGCAAGTGTCCTAGTCTGGCCTTCGGGGAGAGATGAACGGATATGTGCCGGTGGTGTTAGGGGTTATCTCAAGTTCTTCAGGCAGAGACCCTGTCCTCTCCACCGCCCACATCCCTGCAGGGGCTATGCCTCCCTGTGCCATCTGCAAGGTCCGATAAGAGTCCCTTCCTTTCTAGAGTCCCCCTCTGGATCGGTGAAAGACCACAGTGCTCAGAAACTAGAGATCTGCCCTCTGTTCTCTTGGAGCTGTGAGAATAGGCAGGTCAGGGAGCCTCTCGGAGCCACAGAGCTTTTGTCTAAGCTGGGGGATGTGCAGCATGGGTCCTTCCTATCTCCCTTGTGAAGCTTTGGGAACAGGCCTTGCAGATGCTAAGCAACCCACATACAGTGACAGCCATGCTCCTCCCTAGTTCATCTGTCCTGCCTCCTTCTCTCTCATCTCTTCCATGATCAGTTCTTAAAACTGGAAGAATCCTTAGCAATGATCTCATCTGGCACCATGCCCAAGGAAAAAGAACCCTCTGCACCTTCCCTGCCTGTAGGATTCACCCAGTCTAGAAATTGCAGAGCCACCATGGACCTGGTTAAAGGGCCCTCTGCCATACTGTCCCCAGATCCAACTCATTACTGAGTGCTGGAAGCTGGGGACACTGTGGTTGTTAGCTACCAAAAAGTTGCTCCAAACTCCCATGTCCAATTTCAGGAATGAGTCCTTGCACCTGATATTTTACAAAACGTTACAGCTGCATTAGAATAGCCTCACCCCAGCACCCCCTGGACTGGGGTCAGCTGTGTGTGTGGGATTCCTGACGAGGCCTGCTCTTACTCTCCCAGACCTCCTTCCACGGCTGAGGCTGTGTTGAGACTTGGGATGGCCCTGTGGGGTACAGAGCCCAGGCTCCCACTCTCCCTGAGGCTTTCCAGCCCAGCATCCCAGGGTCTCACTGGAGCATGTGGCAAGGAGCTCATCCACCCCACCTGGAACAGCGACAGAGCTACAGGAGGAGGAGGAGATGCTCATGGCAGAGCCCTGGTCCTGCCCCACCTAGAACAGCGATGGAGCCACAGGAGGAGGGGGAGATGCTCATTGCAGAAGCGATGGAGCCACAGGAGGAGGAGGCGGTGCTCATGACGGAGCCCTGGTCCAGGCCAGGTTCCCGCTGAGGGGCTGTCCGCTGCAGCCCATCAACTCCTCACACCAGCGATGGCAGGAAGAAGGCACAGGCTGTCACACGGTGCTCAGCCAGCATCAATGCAGGGAGTTAGTCTGTGGCGTCTCTGCTTCCAGGGAGGGGCAGGAAGTGACCATGCCCCTTGGGCAAGGCTGGCTACCCACACCTGCTGGAGCTGCTGGGAGTCACACATCAGTCAGGCTGGAGTTCATTCCCCGGCCCAGGCCGTGTGTAGCAGTCCATGCTGCCAGGGGCTCTCTGGCCTGTGCATTGCAGGGGATGGCTCAGCTGGTCCTGGTACTGGGCTGGAGCAGTGTGGCCTCTCAGACTCTGGGGCAGCTGCAAGGCTGTCTACTCCATGGTTTTGGGACACCTTACAGGGATCAGGGAGCCCAGCCCATACACAGAGGGAGCCGACACCCTGGGAGGCACAGCCACACCTTCACCGAGGCTGCTGTTCATTGTCCCATTGAGGACGCCTGGTGGCAAACACTCCTTTTCCATTTAGAAACACCACAAACACACCTGTGTTTGTATTAAAGACTATGCAGTTTCGTTCTGAAAACTCTCAGAACACAGCTCCTCTGAGGGAGTCAGCCACTCACAGTCAGGCTTGCTCCAGGGAGGTTTGGCTTCCATCCTTATATTTGTACTCTGGAACAGTCCCCAAGGATAGCCCAAGATGGCCATGGCAGGGGGTTCTTAAGGGGAACAGAGGGCTTTGTTAGGGCTCCAGGAGGAACAGCTCTACCCGAGCAAGCTGCAAAAGCTTCCAGCCCATAGCTGCCTGGCATGGCTGAAGGCTGTTTCTTTATTAAATAAGACAACGTTGAGGGATAACTGAAGAAAACTCCCGTTTTTTTTGTGTCAGAAGAAGCAGGTGCACTTGTGGTCAGGTGTGTGGGTGCCTGGTGGGCAGAAGGAGGCTCTCAGGACTCCTGTGCTCCTGAGAGTGGGGCTGCCGGGACCTGGATCCACAGGACGAGGAGAGCAGCCTCCCAGGCACGTGAGATGTCCATGGAGCCCACAGGCCTGGTGAGCACACAGAGGAGACGGCGACGATGGGAGTGTGAGAGGAAACCCGGGATTGGGGTCCTGGGGAGAAGTGGCAAGTCCAAATCCTCATCTCGGGGAGCCTAGAGGAGCAAACAGGGCCTCCTCCCCCAGCCACCCCGGATCTCTCTCTGTCGCTCCCTCTCTTCCTCCTCGCCCCACCTGTACCTCTATCTCAGGACACTCACAGCTGGCGAGGGCTGCTTACATTTTGGTGCCTCCCTGTCTGTCTGCTGTCTGCCTGCCCCCTCTCTGACTGCGGTGGGCCCATCATGTTTGCCTCCCAGGCCCTTCCAGCAGAGCCGGGCCTGGGGGGTCTGTAGACCCCACACAGTGCTGGGGGAGTTGTGGAGCAGCCCAGCAGCTCTAGTCTTTTTTCTCACCATCGCTGAGAGAGATGAAGCATGCTGAAGTCTGTCTGGAAGGAAGAAGGCTTCTGAAAAGCCAGGTGTCCCAGATGCCACTCCCAATGGGTCCTCCTGCCTGCAGGAGCATCTCCTTCTCCTTGAGGCACTGTTCAACCCAGAACCAGCTTTCTCCTGCAATGTTGGCTTCAGAACCTGGAAGATATTGTGGAAGGTTCTTGACAGGGAGAAGTGTGCTGGCTGTTTTCTGTGCCTTGCCCCCGGGACCCATTTGACTTTTTGCTTTGCTTGGTGCTTGGCAGGAGGCACCTGGGCTGCACCCAGGGCTCCCCCGCCTTCCGCTTATGACTGGATCTGGCTAGCGGGAACAGAACAACAGGAGGAGAAAACTCCATGCCCCTCCCCACTGTCTCTCGTGGGGACCATGGCTCTGGCATGCTGTGCCCCCATGCCAGACTCTGTTTCCTACAGCTCCAGTTTTCTCCCATTTCTTGTAAATTACAGCATTCTTTTCCACTTCTCTTCAGGCCTGGAAGGAATGATGGGTTCCTATATTTGCCAGTCTGTTGCCCTTAACCTTGCCTTTACCCCTCCAAATAGTTGATTCATTAAATTTCTGCATTATTCCAGTTCAGTGTGTCTTTCATTCTGGGATCCTGTATGATACAAATGTTTGCCTCTTTGTGATCAGTTTCATCTCGGGAGACAACTATATGTCTTTATAATGCAATTAAAGGATGATTTGCCATGTGGCTGACTGCACATCCCAAGGATTTTAAGAGATGAGTAAACTGAATGGCTGCAGATATACCCCCCAATATCTCTCCTGAATAGGTAAAGCCTGTGTGTTTATGGTCAAATTCAGCAGCATTAGGCAATACTCATGTTTCTAATTTGCAGGCTTCTAAGTGCTACCACACATTTATAACGTGGGGTGGGAGGGTGGCTTCTCATCCCTGTGAAAGGCTGCCTCATTAAACGGCGGTTTCTTTGTGAAATAATCTGGTGTGCTTTCCTCCCATTATCATCAGCTCAGCTCGAGGCTCACCCACTCCAGCCTTCTCAGAATTCAGAATTCATGGTCAAAAGTAACCGCTCCTTCCTTTAAACTGACAACTCACATTTAAAATAACCTAATAGTCCAAATTTCCATAGGTAGCTTGTCTTTCCTACAGGTCTACAAACATCTCAGATGAGTTCCTTGTTTATGTGCCTAGGTTGATTAGCAAAAGCCTGCCAAGAGTGAGCTCAGAAATGTTCTGCTCATCCAACTTATTGGATGGACAGCTTTTGTACAGTAGTTTCAAGCACACAAGTTCTTCCCTGCATTCTGAAAACACGAAGATCAATCATACATTGTCTTAGCAAGTCGGGGAAAGATCTGTATTCCATGATCTTAAAAAATAGCAGGGGGATTTTCACTTCCCTACAGTGGGTAGAGTTACCAAGCATCTAACTTATTCTGCAAAGAGGGGGAAAATTCAATATTCGTGATTACCTGACGTTGCCATAGCTTGAGTTACAAGTTAGAAAGACTTGGATTAAAGAGAATTGAATTCTCCACTAAGAAACAACCTGTTCTCACCAAAGTAGTTTTCATTTTCTGTTTTGAATGTGAATATAAATATTAGGTAGCTTTTTCTAACCAGAGGACAGAGGCTCTTCCTCTTTTCCTCCATGGACCCATGGGTCTTCATTCTACCAGCTCCTGTAAGGCAGCAGAAAGGCTTCCATCTCGGTTTCCCACAAAGCCTGCCATGTCTATTCTTCAGAAACTGCTTAGTTTTGAAGTTTGGAATTCTTGCTCTGTAACAAAACAAAACGAATCGAGAACACCACATGCCAAGAACACCACGGGGGAGTTCTTGAGCTAAGAGTTACCCAGAGAGATACTGGGAATGAAGAGTGTACACCGGCAGGAGAGGTTCTCACCTCCAGCACTGGTGCAGGTCTCAGCTCTGGCTGCCAGAGGAGGGGGAAGGCCTGGAGAACTTAGGCAGAGAAATGGTAAAACATGCACCTGCTCACCCACATACACATAAACATACACTCACCCACACAGTCACATTCACACGCACACATACACAACCATGCTCGCACCCATTCACACACGCACACTCTCACACAGTCCCACACATTCACCTCATACACCTTCCCACAATCACACAGACACCTCACACACACCGACACAGTCACATTCACACACTCACACATACACAACCACACTCACACCCATTCACATATGCACACACTCTCACACAAACAACACACCTCACACACTCCCACAATCACACAAGAAAACTCACACACACCCACACAGTCACATTCACACACACATATATACACTACACTCACCCATTCACACATACCCACATCTCACACAGTCACACATATACACCTCATACACGCCCCCACAATCATACAGACTCCCACACACAATCACCCACACAATTCACACATTCACACATACACAACCACACTCACATCCACTCATCTATGCACACACTCTCACACAGTCACACACAAACACCTCATACATGCTCCCATGATCACACACAGACACCCCCTCACACACACACACTCCCTCAATGACACACAGACACCTCAAACACACTCATACTCACGTACATGATCACACAATGGCACATAGACACTTCACACACACTCATACACACACCCACAAGATCAAACACAGACACTTCACACACTCACACTTACACACATGCTCACACACACAGATATCTCACACATACACACATGCTCACACAATCACACACAGACACCTCACACATGCTCACACTAATATACATCATACACATGCCCACACAAATACACACAGGCACCTCACACACACACAGGCACCTCACACACTCACACAATCACACAGACACATCATACATGCTCACACTCATACACATGCTCACACAGCCACAAAAGACATCTCACACACACGCTCACACACAAGCTCACACAATCACACACATACACATCACACATGCTCACACTCATACACACTCACACAACCACACACAGACATGTCACACCCTCACACACATACTCACACTCACACACTCACACAGACACCTCACAATCACACTCATACACACACTCATACAGTCACACAAGAACACCTCACACATGCTTGTACTCACACACACACTCGCACAATGACACAGGCAAGTCCAACATGCTCAAACTCATACACATGCACACACAACGACACACAGACACCTCACATGCTCACACACACAGACACGTCACAATCACACTCATACACACGTTCACACAATCACACAAACACACATTCACACTCACACACACTCACACTATCACACAGAGATCTCACACTCACACTCATAGACATGCTAACAATCACACAGAGACACTTCACACACTCACACTAACACACACTCACAATCACACACAGACACTTCACACATGTGCTCACACACACAGACCCCTCACAATCTCACTCATACACATGCTTATACAATCATATACAATCACAAACACCTCAAACATGCTCACACTCACACACATGCTCAGTCACACAAGACAACTCACACACTCAAAATCACACTCATACACGAGCTCACACAATCACACAAAAACACACACACACACGCTCACACAGCCACACACAGAGATCTCACACACTCACACTCATAGGCATACTCAATCACACACAGACACCTCACACTCATAGACATGCTCAATCACACACAGACACCTCACACTCATGCACACGCACACAGTCACACACATACACAGTCACACACATACACATCACACATGCTCACACTCACACACACGGGCACAATTACATTCTTATACATGCAACCAAGACTTACTTGAAGGAGCATGGGTTTCTTTGATTCTGTGTCAAAAACCATCAGAACTGCGGGTGCGGTTACTCCAGGAACCCGGGCCCCAGCCATGGCCAGGACGGGAAGCAGGTGGTCCTGTTCGTGAGAGCTGCCCTGACTGGCTCTCTGTCCCTCTATCCTCTGCCACCTCACCTGCCTCTCTAGTCATCATCCCATTCCTCACCATTCTCCTGAAACCCGACCTTTACCTTCTCAGGCGCATGGGGCAGGGCTGACTTCTAGGAGCCAGCGCGGCTGATGCCTGTCAGTGGTAGTGCTTGTCCTGAGAACAGAACCTGGCCCACAAACTCCAGACAGCCTCCATGGAGGACTGGGTGCTGGGGGTTGAAGGGTGTGAGGTGGACCCCCTGTCTCTGAGGAGCTCTCCCACTGGCTGAGGGAGAAGGACCTTGCTGCAGCCCCTCACCCAGGCCATTTTGAATTCTGTAGTGGAGTGGCAGAAGGAGCTCAGACACCCCTGAGCCGTGCCAACATCAGAGAGCCAGTGGCAGCTGATTCTCCTTTAGTGATGTGGACCCCACAAGGCCTGCGTTCTGGGGCCGGGACCGCTGTCCATGGTGCTGACGCAGAGCTTCAGCGATCCCAGGGTCGGCAGCACGGAAGGAAGGAAGGGAGGGAGGGAGGGAGAGGCTTGAAACGCTTCAGGGTAAACCCTACATAGCTTCTGTCTGAAAGAAACAAGAGGAAGTAAAGAAAAATCAGCTTGAAGCAAAGCTGAAACTGCATAAAATATTACCAGAAAAGAAGCAATTGGAAGGGCCCCATGGCCTTTGTACAGCCCAGGCTGGGGTAGAAGCTGCCAACACGTCTGAGAAGCAGGAATGTCTTTGAACACCATTCTGGTGCAGCAGTCTCTCTGAGTTTCATGATCACACTCATTCCCTGAAGATCCAAATTCCAGTGTCTTCTGCTTTTCCTAAATCAAGTCTGAGAGAGATTTTGGCACCTACCCCTCACCAAATGACTCAGGGAAGGCCACCTGCCTATGAATGGAAATGTGGGCTATAGAAAGTCAAGACAAAGCATCCGTGGAGAATCAAGGCAGCAATTCGCTTTCACAAATCGCTAACACCTCTCATCGGCCATCTGGCTCTGCCACAAGTTAAGCAAGCTGGGAATGTTGGAGATGTGACTGCCAAATCAAGACATCCCCCATGGAGGGATGGGGAAAGGGATTTTCTCCAATAAGGGCAGACTGTGAGTTAGGGATTCACGTGGAATCTAGCAAAGGAGCTACAAGGGGAAGCTGGCGAGCATGTGAAGAAGTGACCCAAGCTCCATTTATCCTGGCATTTATTTACAGAAATATTTTACTTATGTTCTAGAAGGGATTGCATCTTGTGTGTGCTGGGGATTTGAAGGAGATACTGAATTCAGAAACTCTTTAAAGAACAGATTTCGTTCAGGTATCAGATGATCGGGTGTTGGGATGCTTGTACCTGAGCTCCTCCAAATCCCAACTTTACCCCTGCACAGGTGGTTGCTCCAATCCTCTGGTATTAGCAAGTATTGCAGTATCCAGTACCACATGTACTGGGTTATTGGTTTGTCCAATTCTAGCACAACTGGACAAGGTTTTCAGTATCTCAACCTTTCAAAGCTCAAAGGACATTTTACAAATTAGACTGTACTGTGCTTCCGATGTTCTACTAATTTGGTTCTTATGTGTGATTTCACATATGTGCACAGTGTGGGAAAGCCAGAGGCTCACATGCTGGAACTACTTTGCTAAACCAGTTGATAACAATGTCTTTCCTTTACAACTGAGGAGAGATGATATTATAAGCCTCTCTAACACTAAATGAAAAAAAATAACTTTATCCAAGCAGAGTGTTCCCCAGGTATTTGTGCTGACCTGAACCTCTACTCCAGGGAAAGTTTCTATTGATCAGAGTACTTGAGCCCCTTTATGGCTCCGCGTGAAAAACATACAATAGGCTGACTCTTCACGGGTTTCGTTAGAGTCCACAGTCCAACCTGAATGGTGAATTGCTCAGAGAGTTTTCACCTGGAAAACAAAGGTCTTTATAATAATAATCCTTTCCAAGGAGTTCCGTTTTTTATCCAGAGTTCAGTTACTGACAATGGTGTTACAGAGGAAATATTTTTTTTTTTTTTCGTAAGGACATTATCAACTTAGTCCTGACTTTCAGGTTTTATGCTACTAATATTATTCACTCAATTTTCAATAAATTTTGGTCAAGTTAAATGTACGAAATACATCCACATAAAACCAAAAAGCAATCCAAAGGATAGATTCATAAGCAAGGTGGAATTTTCTCCTTCTTTATGAAAATGATAGTATTCTGTGAAGGAAGTAGGAAGAAAATGATTGCTTTTACTGCAAATGCAATGGTCTGAGAGTTTGGATAGTTTTACACAGAACCTGCTGATTACATAACTTTTAGTAATAATTTTCAGAGAGGAAATATCGCCATCCAATATGATGTTTCTCATGTAATGTAAAATGTTACAGTCCAGCATGTCTCTTCCTGGCATTGCTACTGGAGAAAAATGCCCACAGAAAAGCAGCTAAGAAGGGCTTGTTTCACCTGCAAGTTTTGCTTTATTGATCTGTACAGCCCTAGCGGTCTCTTGTCTGTGGTGCCTCTCCTTGCAAGTGATGTATGTGCCTTTTTACAGAGCTCATCTGGAGACAAAGCCATAGCTTTAGAGAAGAGGCACTAAGGTGGAGTTGCTGTGCAGGTTCTCTTATCAATGTGACATCACTACCACCTTTTCTGAATAGCTATTGCTACATTGCAAACGAAGCCAACTTCTGTGTGAATTTCCCAGTAGTCCCTTCTCTGTACAGTGCTGAGTTAGAGTCATCCAAAGAGAAACATATGCATGAGATTTGCAATATGAAATAGAGGAACGGACTTTTCTTCTACAAGGCAGTTGGAGACAGGATGTATGCAGATGTGAAGTTCTTATCATCTCTAGCCATTGAGATTTTTGTGCTTGCACTTTGGGGCCCTGAAGCCTGAATCAAAATTCTGTGGCAGGCTCTAAGTGCCCCTGGAGATGTGGAAATAAACCCTATAGTTACTCTCCTCACAAAGCCCAAGCCTGTCATCAACGGGGACCAATAACCACAATAAGTCCATTACCATGTGACTCGTGCTACACACCTTGATGCAGGTCCTGAAGGGGCAAGTGCCTGCCTTGTAGAGGACAGCAGGCTTCCCCGGGGGTGGAGAGATCCAAGCCAGGATGCAGGGGTGAAGAGGGAGCTGTCACTCTTCGAAATCCTCCCAGAGAGTGTGCTGATGCAGGGCCCTGAGAAAGGTAACCAGACTAACAAAAGATGTATGGGAAATACATGTGGAAAGCTACAAAACTCCAATAAAATAAATCAAAGAACTAAATGAATGGAGAAAACTTCCCTGTTCATGGGCTGGAAAACTTGATATTTTTAAGGTGCCAATTCTTCTGAAATTGATCTGTAGATAAAGCACAGAATTGTTCACAACACCAGCAAGTTACTGTGTGGATACTGATACACCGGTCCTAAGCTTATATGGTAAGATGAAAGACCAAGACTAGCCAACATAATACTTAAAAAGAAAAACACTGGAGGACCGACGGTACCTGACAATAAAACAGTAATCAAGACAGCACAGTATTGGTGAAAGAACAGACACATAGATCAGTGGAACAGAATAGAGAGCCCAGAAATAAATCCACACAAATACAGTCAACTAATTTTTGACAAAGGAACAAAGGCAATTCAACAGGAAAAAAAGCATAGTATTTTCAACAAACAATGTTGGAACAACTGGATGTCAATGTGTGAAAAAAGATCTAGGCACAGACCTTATAACTTTCACAAAAATGAATTCAAAATGTATCAGGAAGCTGATAAAATGCAGTATTATAAAACATGTTAAAGAAAACATATAAGAAAATCTGTGTGACTTTGGGTTTTTAGACACAACACCAAAAACATGATCCATGAATGAAAAAACTGGTGAGTTAGACCTTATTAGCATTTTACAACTTTGTTCTGTGAGAGAAACTATTAAAAGAATGAAAAGCCAAGCCACAGACTGGGAATAAATATTTGGAAAACACGTATCTGATAAAGGTCGGTATCCAAAATATACAGAGAACTCGCAAAATTCAATAATAAGAAAAAAATTTTTTAATTAGGCAGAAGCACCAAGCAGTCACTTCGCCAAAGCAGATACACAGATGGCAGATAAACATATGAAAATATGCTCAACATCATTTTTTTTTTTTTTTAGACAGGGTCTCACTTTGTCATCCAGGCTGCAGTGCAGTGGCGCAATCACAGCTTACTGCAGCCTCAATCTCCTGGGTTCAAGTGATCCTCCTGCCTCAGCTTCCCAAGTAGCTGAGACCACAAGCATGCACCACCATGCCCAGCTAATTTTTCAAATTTTTGTAGAGATGAGGTCTCACTATGTTGCCCAGGCTGGTATCAAATTCGTAGGCTCAAGTGATCCTCTGACCTCAGCCTCCCAAAGTTCTAAGATTACAGACGTGAGCCACAGTGCCAAGCCTCAACGTCATTTATTAGTGAATTGCGAATTAAACAACAACGAGGACCACTACACACACATTAGAAGGGCTAAAATTCAAAACTGACAATGCCCAGTGCTGACAAGTATGAGAAGCCACAGGAGCTCTTGTGGGCTGCAAAATGCAAAGGGTGCAGCCACTGTGGAAGACAGGTTAGCAGTTTCTCACAATGCAAAACACAGCCATGCCACAGAGTTCTGCAATTACATGCCAGTAACTTACCCAACTGATCTGAAAACTTATGATTAAGCCTAACTTTGAAAGCAAATGTTTATAGCAGCTCAATTCATAATTGCCCAGAACTGGAAGCAATCAAGATGTCCTTCAGCAGGTGAATGGACAAACTGTGACCCATCCATTCATTCACTGTAATACTATTCAGAGATGAAAAGAAGTGAGCTATCAAAGCACAGAAAGATGTGGAGGAATCCTGAATACACGTTACTGAGTGAAAGAAGCCGGTGTGAAAAGACTACAGGCTTTATGACCCCAATTATATGACATTCTGGAAAAGGCAACACCACAAAGGCAGAAAAACAATTAGTAGTTTCCGGTAGGAAGGAACCAATTCAGGAGGGAGAAGGGAGCTTTCGGGAGACGGAATAGGTGAAGTACAGGATATTTTTAGAGTGGTAAACATGTACTGTATATACTCTAATAGTGACGGAATAGGTGAAGTACAGGAGATTTTTAGAATGGTAAACGTGTACTGTATATACCCTAATAGCAATGCATGACATTATGCAAGTGTCAAAACCCATAGCACTTCACAGAACAAAAAGTGATCCTTAATTAATGCAAACTTAAAAAGTGACTGAGGAGGTCAGAGACCCCAGGAAGAAATGCAGGCTGTGATAAGACATGAGTGATATCTGCTGCATTACAAATACGTAAAGCAACCTCACTGAAGCAGGTGGAGAGGTGCTGACTTGAGCAATTTTGGAAATGAGTGGCAGCTATGAGACTATAGGCAGAGGGAACTCCATGAAGCACCAGACTTTAGTTGATAATGTCCCTCCCCACACAAGAACACCTGCTAGCAATTCAGATACTTTCCCAGATATGCTGAAACTGAACAATTCAGTAAATGACCGGTAGATGGTGGGACCTGGTTTCTCACTACTGGAGTGGAAGGGAGGAGGTTAGAATGATCCCCTTGGTACAGATTAGAGTTGGAGGCATCACTAAGAACTTGTGTTTAACTTAACACAGATAAGTGTGTTTGCTTACAGATTTAGAAATATGTAGAGATATGTTTATATACATGGATTAATATATGTGCATGTATTTCCTTGCTCCATCAGTTCAGAGGGTCTAAAAGAAGCAATACTCCAGCAGCAATAAGCACACTGAGCACCCAACCCTTGTTCCTGGTACCATAATCCAATAGAAGGACCCAGGGCTTCTTGGAGAAATGGCTAATTCTATGGAGCAAGATACATACCTGATCAGCTGGAAGCATCTGAGTGCTGGAGAGTAGGAAGACACAGCAACTGCCACTACCACCAGCACCACAAACCCCCACAATGATCGGGGTGTGTCATGGGGCACATGGGTGAACTGAAGGAGCACCCAATGGCCAAAGCTCTAGCCATTTCAGCAACAAAATGAATAAAGGAGTATTGGATTATAGCCCATAGTCTAAAATCAATACTTATGAGTTGATGCTAATGTACTCAAGAATGACTGGTTTCTTGCAGTTGTTGCAACAAATTCCCACAAACTTGGTGGTTTAGGGAAAAACATTCTTATCTCACAGGTCTGGAGACCAGAGTCAGTATCACTGGGCTGAAATCCAGGTGGTGGCAGGTCCTTTTCCGGTAGCCTGTGGCTGCTGCATTCCTTGGCTTGTGGCCACTTCCCTTCAGTCTTTGAGCCCAGAATCTGCAAACCTCCCTGTTCCATCCCTACATCTCTTTCTCCACTGCATAACTCCCCACTCCTTGGGGTCCCAATGGCAACTTCCCTCAAAAGAGTACAGTGTGGAAAGGAGGAGAAGCCTCAGAGCACCTGAGCCAGGTGACCAAGGTCAACATTGACAGGCCTAAGTCCTGATGGGATGCACCTCTGATGTGCTGTGATAAAAATGACACTCTATCTCTGTGACCTTTCTCCAGTACACAACCCCAGTTACTCATGCAGAAAATACCAGAGAAATTTTAATAGGGGGGCATACAAAAAATGCCTGATCAGTACTCCCTGAAATTGTCAAGGTCATCAGAAACAAGGAAAGGCTGAGAATCTGTCACAGACAAGAGGAGCCCAAAGGGACGCAAAGAGACAAGACAGTGAAGTGGGATGTGGCATGCTGGGTGGCATGTTCGTACAGAAAAAGGACAAAAGCTAGGGAACTCTGAGTAAACTACAGACTTTAGCTAACAGTAATTTCCTGTTACTTCTTCATTATTTGTGACAAACGCATCATACTACTTCAAGATGTCAGTAATGGAGGGGACTAGGCACGCAGCATGCAGAACTCTGTGTCTTCTCACTATTCTTTAAATCTAAAACTATTCTAAAATATAGTCTACTTAAAAAAATCAGCCAGAAATGAGAAATAAGAGAAGTTGCCTTCAGTCCTGGACCACCCACCTGGGAGAAACACCTGCTTCTCTGTGTTCTTGTTCATTCTCAGGATGGAAAGTGCAAATGCAAAGAGTTGTTGTATGGGCAGCTCTAGAAGCAAATCCTTCCAGTTCCTTCTGCTCTAGTTTGTTCTGAAATTGCTCAACTCCAACTTTTGATGCGAAATTTGGAGAAGAAAGACTTTCTTTCTAAAATGTTAAATAAGCCGTTGTTAAATAGCTGAAAAACTTGAGAAACGCCCTGCCCTGAGCAGGTTTCATGGCTGTCCCTGCTGTGGGGAAAACTGGCCAGGGAGCTTCATTGCTGTGTAGCTTTTCTTTCCCCATCAGGTTCAGAACTGGGATTAACCAACCCCTCATCTCCTGCAAACAAGCCTTGGCCACTTAGAGGTTGTCAGACGTTGAGCTGCACGCTCGAAGTTGTAGAGCCAACATTCCAGCAATCATGGCAGAGCACACCTTTCCTCTCTCACTGGCGCCACAGCCCATCTGTATCAGCCAGGCAGCTCATAATTCTCACCCACTTTGTGACTCCTTCCTTCCTTCTCTTGGAACTCTTGCAGTATCTCTGTGCAAGAACATCTTCCTGCCAGGCCAACAGAGTCCCAGTGCACACAGTGAGGGAGGGTGTCTCTACTCCCAGGGCAGACTTCAATGATGGGTCCCCAAGCCCTGCAGCATCTGGGCTTGGCCTCTTACTAGCTGCAGAAACACCTAAATTCTCTAAGCCTCAGTTACCTTGTCTATAAAGTGATCCCATAGAGTTGCTGCAAAAAGTAATGAAAGTAAAGAACTTATCAGAGATATGGGCATAGATCGTGTCCAATCCACCCCCAATAATTTTGTTTTCTTTGCATTAAAAAGAACATGAAACTTGTATTAGTTTGATATATGAAGCTGGCACTGAGAGAATTCATTGTAAACAATATGTTATCTTTAGTCTTCGTTATAAGTCAATGGTCTGCCTGACTTTTGAGGACAAAGATGTGTCTGTCCCTGCACTTTGACCCGGGTGCTCCCTAACTTCCCACGGCCTATGGGGCAGACTGGAGAAGTAGGTCCAAGGTCTCAGTCAACTTGTTGCTGTCTTCACGCTACTCAGGAGTCTCTTTATAGATGACAGTGAAACCTTGGGGTATGTGTTTGGGGTGTGAGGAGGCAGGACAGAGGATCGTCTATGTCATTTCGGGTGTAGAGTTTTGAACATTCTTTTTTTCTGTTGGAACATGACTTCATTTTAGTCTCACTCCAGTGAGCTCACCAGGTTCAGAACCTTCTTCTCAATCTAGCAGCATGAGGAGGGGCTCTCTGGCCCCTAGTGAGAGTTTTGCAGCCCCTTCTCTGCAGGGTATTTTGCCAGATTCCTCGCTTTGCTCTGTGTCTTCTAGTGACTCCACCTCCTCTCTCATGCCCAGGGAGGCCTCCTCTCCCTCATGCCCAGGAAACTCCCTGTGCCATTCAAGTCATCCCTCTGCAGGGGACTCCTGTGCCCCAGGCAATGACAGCTTCCTCATCCATGCATTGGATTGCTGACTTCCCATCCATTCGTCAGTCATTTATCAAAAGCTTAGAGATTGCGGGTTCTGCCTGATGTTGGGAGCTGGAGTGACCCCACAAATTCACCCTTGCCTTGCTGGGCACAGGGTTGAGGGGGAAACACCGACATGTAAATGGTTCATGCTGCTTTTGGGCTGAATTAAGTAAGTGCCACAGTCCAATTATAGCAGTGTGTGTGGGGAGGGTTAATTCTGGCTGGGAGAACAAAGACAAAGGTTTGATTCAACAAACACTTTCCTGAGCTTGTGAATAAGGAGCTGCCATCTCCACAACGAAACGGGAAAAATGATGTTGAATATGGCAAAAAATCAGGGAGGCAGAGATATAGCTTCCACATGCGAGAGAACTAAAATAAATCGTGACACTTTGATGAAATGTCTCGATGGTGGAGAGATACAGTATTTTTATGGTGCTGCAGGTACATTGTAATTGATCAAAAAAAGCCCTTTCAACATGGAAAGCTTTCAGGTCCATAGCTGATCCGGACCATAAATCGCATTGATTGTGTCTTTCAGTTCACATGCCTGACTTGGGGAGAGTACTGAGAAAGCTTTTGATAGATTTGCTTACTTTTCTTCAGGTCTCTAAAAGGAGCTACGGGGACGGCAGTGGTGCCCAGAGTGTGATTCAGGCATCGTGTCTTAGAAGTCTGAGCCTAGCTCTCAAGGTCCCACGATCAACGTGTGCAAGGTTGGGATGCGTGGTAACCTCCCTGGGCTGGGCCTGTCCTGGGAGCCTGGGATCAGGCAGCACAGGTGACTGCATGTTGTCCCATAGATCTGAGCCGGCCTTTCTCCTCAACCCGGCCTGCTGTGCCTGCAAGTAGCTCAGTGCTCATACAAATCCTGTTCAGGGAGCTGGTGCTGCGTTTTCCATGTGGATTCTGGCCCAGCATCTGCACTGTCTGCAATTGGGTGGTTGATTCTTCCCCGAGGGCCACCCACTGGACAGACCCCAAGGGGACCTCTGTGGTCTTTTCGTGCCAGGGCTCCTCTCGAAATAAAGCTCCCTAGGAGCTTGGGGATAGGTACTGAAGAAGACAAACTCAGCCTTTGACAATTTAGGAAGATTTGTCCTCCTCGATGCCATGCTTCCCTGGCCTCCAGCCCATCTCAGGAAGAAAGAGAGTTTTCAGGGAAACTTAATGATGAGCCATTGACCATATATCAGCCTTACCTCCAAGTTCTGTCTTCCTCATCATAGTGCAGTCCTCACCCTCAGGCCACCGTGACAGCCCACTTGGGATAGCTTTTCAAGCTTAGCATTTCCGAAATACATTCTTTGGAATTCCTGATGTTTTAGAATCTATATCACTAATTAATCTGTCTAAGTTACTGACATTTCTACCATTCTCAAAACGAAATCTGAAGTCCCTTTGTCGTCTCACCAACATCAAGCTGCCACGTTCATGCTACTGGTAATTAATTAGCTCATTCATTCACTTGACAGCGACAGTGTGGGGACTGGTATGTGTCAGGTACCATCCTGGGAACAGGAGGATGGAGACTGGATCAGACAAGGTCCGCACCTTTACCTGCTCACCTTCTGGTGAGCATTGGAGAGACCACCACTGCCAGGAGAAAGGGGACATCCCCAAGGCAGCCTCGTGGGAGAGCCATGAGACTTCTTCCAGGCACAGCAAAGGGCAAACTCATTTCAAATAGGATCAGGTGCCAATTTGAGGCTCATATTACAAAAATATAATATGAATGTATCATTCCATAAACAAATATTGGTGCACAGCTTTAATTTTTGAAGCAGTCTGTCACCAGTATTAATCAGGGAACAAGAAAATTAAGCCATGGGTGTCAGTTATCAAAGGAACAGGATGGGGGCTTTTATAAAGAGAGAGAGACCTAATGTAGGCTATTTGGCATTAAGAAAAAATAAACTTAACCCCCCCGAAAGATTTCTGATTAAAATACAAAAAAGAGGTTCAGTGTCATTACTCCAATTCTCTTTTACTCCAGGTTACCTGAGACCCTGGAATACAGTGACACAAAGCAGGGATTCTCATGATGTCCTCAATGGATATCATATCCACAGCCCAGGTCAATGCCACTGGCACGTCTAGTGGGAACAATTGAGAGAAGGCCAGTAGCTGCATATGGCAGCAAGCAAAATGGTGAGCCAGCTAGAAGCCCAACAGAGAGCCACAGAAAGAGACAGTCACGGAGAGCTCTGCTGGGGTTAGTGCAGGTCTTAAAGAGGAGACAAGAGACAACTCCAGCAAAGAGACTGATTTTAATTGGATCAGATAGTGGAGTAATTTATGCCCCAGGATGTTGTCAGAAACCATAAAGCAATCAGGTAGACATTGGTAAAGGATAACAGCTGGCTGTGGAACCAACACAGGCCAAAGAGCGAAAAGCCTAACCAGTAAGCCAGAGGAGGAGAACGTCACCAAGAGCTCAGCTGGAACCACCGTTATCCCCAGAGAAGGGAGGTCAGGGTGGCATGGCCATGGCCAGGCTCTCTAAGGAGTGACAGCAGGGGCTGCGCACTGCTGTGGAAGGAGACTTCACTGAGCTGATTCTGTCAAGTCATTAAAGAAAAATAAAGTCAACAAGTCAACAACAAAATAACAAGCCCTAGGTTGCTACCACAGGTATATATTTTTTAATGCCCAGTTTTCTATAATATAAAAAACAAGAGGCATACAAAGAAATAGGAAAGTGTGACACATACACAGGGAAAAAGAAATAAAACAAAACCAGGCAATTAAAATGACCTTCCAGAGTGTTTAGAAATAGCACAAATGTCAAGCAGCTATTAAAAGTAAGTTGAAAGAACTAAAAGGAGCAATGTTTAAAGAAATCCAGAAGGCATAATGTCAATGTCTCATTACATATACAATAAAGATAAAGAGACAAAAGTAAATATGTGTAGAAAAATACCATATCCAAAATAAAAAATGTCACTAAAGGGACTCAGTAGTGGATTTGAGCTAGCAGAAGAAAACGCCAGAAAGCTTCAAGGTGGATGGATAAAGATTGTGTAACTGGAAGAATGGAGAGAAACAGTAATAAAGAAAAATAAACAAAACCTCAGGGAAATGTGGGATACCATTTAGTGTACTAAGGCACATCAGAAGAAAGTGAGAAGAGAAAGGAATAAAAAATACTCAAAGAAATAATGGCTCAGGCTGGGTGCGGTGGCTCACGCCTGTAATTCTAGAACTTTGGAAGGCTGAGGCAGGCGGATTATCTGAGGTCAGGAATTGGAGACCAGCCTGGCCAACATGGTGAAACCATCTCTACTAAAAATACAAAAAGTTAGCCGGCGTGGTGGTGGGCATCAGTAATCCCAGCTACTTGGAAGGCTGAGGTGCAAGAATTGCTTGAACCCGGGAGGCGGAGGTTGCAGCGAGCCGAGATCACACCACTGCACTCCAGCCTGGGGGACAGAGTGAGATTCCATCTCAAATAAAATAAATAAATAAATAAATAAATAAAAATAATGGCTCAAGACTTCCCAAATTTGATTTTTTTAAAAACCCTCTCGTCTACACATCTAAGGAGCTCAGAGAATATTCGGTAGGACAAACAAACATATCCACATCTCGACACATCTTACTCAAAATGTTGACGGAGAGAAGAGAAACTGTTGGAAAGATCGAGAGAAAAATGACTCCGCACGTACAAGGGAACCCCAGTGAGATGAACAGATGACTCCTCGTGAGGAACAAGGGCAGCCGGAAGTCAGTAGTACAACATGTTCAAAGCCCTGAAAGGAAAACTGTTAACTAAGAACCTTATTAAGAGAATAACACATAAAATAGAGTGAAAACTAATGAAAATGATTAAAACACTACTCTAGAGAATATTCACATAATACAAAAGAAAGCAGTAAAGAATAATCAAAGCAATACAAAAAATAGGAAACAGTATAAAAAGTAAAATAGGCATAAATCCAATTATGTCAATAATAACGTGGTGACGGGATTAATCAGTGCATTCAAAGGACGAAGATTGTCAAACTAGATCAAACCAAGAAACAACACAATCCAACTATATTCTGTCTACAAGGTAGGAAAAACACTTAAATTCAAAGATATAAATCCGTTAAAAGTAAAAGTAATTACTTGCAAATTGCAACCCTAAGAGAACTGAATTGGCTATGCTAATATCAGACAAAACGGATTTTAAAACAAATGTATTGCTAAATGGAAGGAGGGATGTGGACATGCATGTGCCAAACAAGTTCCAAAACGCTGCAGCACAAACGGACAGCACTGACGGGAGAGGTGCTCAATTCATACTCAATTCAACCATATTAAGTGGAGACTTCAATATCCAACTTTCCCAGAATGGATGCAGCTGAGCAGAAGAGCAACAGGATGCAGAAGGCTTGAACAACTCCCTCTAGCACGCATCTAAAGAGCACTCCACCCACCACCAGCAAAATGCACATTCTTTCCAAGCCCACATGGAAAATTCTCCAGGATAGAACATATGCTAGGAAGTGAAATAAGCCTCAAAAATTCATAAGAAATAAAATTCTACAAAATGTTTTTCCAACTGCAATGGAGTAAAACTAAAGCTTAACAACTGAAGGAAATGTGTAAATATACAAATGTGTGGAAACTGAGCCACACACTTCTAAACAACCAGTGGGTCAATGCAGAAACCACAAGAGAAATTAGAAAACATTTTGAGGTGAGTAAGCATCAAAGCGCAACAAGTCAGCACTTGTGAGATGCCACTAAAGCAGTGCGTAGAGAAAACTTACTGTCAACTCCTATTTTTGCAAAAAAAAAAAAAGGTTCTCACCTAAGCTTCCATATTAAGAAATAGGAAGATGGTGGGTGCACAAAACCTAAAGCAAGCAGAAGTGCAGATGCAATAGAGATTAGAGTGGAAATAAGTAAAACAGAGGATAGAAAAACAGAGAAAACTAACAAAAACAAACTTGGCTCTCTGGGAATATCAGCAATGTTGGAAAATTTTTTATTACACTAAGAAAAAAAGACTCAATAAACTAAAGAATGAAACAGCAGATACCACTATAAACCTTACAGAAATGGAAAGAATTCTAAGGCAATGCTATGAACAATTGTATTTTGACACGTTAGATAACTTTGATGACACAGAAAAACTCCTAGAAAGAAAATACCAAAACTGAATTAACAGTAAATAAGAAATCCGAATAGATGTAAAAAAAATAAAGGGAAAATACCCCATGAAAATAAACCAAGTCCCATGTGGTTTTCCTGGGAAATTCCACCAAACATTTAAAGAATTAACACCAATTCTTCATCAACTCTTCCCAAATTTTAGGTGAGAGAACCATGTCCTGCCACATTCTGTGAGGCCAGTATTACTCTACATGAAAAGCAAAGACTTCAATAAGAAAGGAAGCTACCACATAATATCTGTTATGAATAATCCCTCAAAAACCCTCAACAACATACATTGCAAACTGAATCTAGCAACTCATACAAAGTTTGCCTTGGGTTAGGCAAAATTTTCTTAGATATGACACTAAAATCACAAGAGACTAAAAAAAATAAAGTAGACTAAGTAAAAATGAAAAATGTTAGGCCAGGCACTGGGGCTCATGCCTGTAATCCCAGCACTTTGTAATTTCTTACACTGTCTTTACTGTAATCTCTGAACATCAATTGTGAAGATTTCACAGCGTTATTCATAATAGCCTAGAAAGTGGAAACAGCCAAAATGGTCATCCGATGATGAACAGATAAATAAAAGGTGACATCTCTAAATAATGGAATATTATTATGCAATTAAAAAGAAGAAAGTACTGACACACACAGCAACCTGGATGAACCTGAAGATGTGATGCTGAGTGGAAGAAATCCATCACGACCGGGTACGGTGGTTCACGCCTGTAATCCCAGCACTTTGGGAGGCCAAGGCGGGCGGATCACCTGAGGTCAGGAGTTTGACCAACATGGAGAAATTCTGCCTCTACTAAAAGTACAAAGTGAGCCAGGTGTGGTGGCGGGTGCCTGTAATCCCAGCTACTCAGGAGGCTAAGGCAGGAGAATTGCTTGAACCCGGGAGGTGGAGGTTGCGGTGAGCCGAGATCGAGCCATTGCACTCCAGCCTGGGCAACAGGAGCGAAACTCCGACTCAGGGAAAAAAAAAAAAAAAAGAAATCAGTCACAAAAGAACACAGATTTCTGACGCTCTCTATAAAATATCTATTATAGGCCAATCTTTTGGGACAGAAAGTAGAAGGATGGTTGTCGAGAGTGCAGGTTCAGGTGGGGAACATCAAAGTGCCTGTGTTTCTTCTTGGGTGATGCAATGTTCTAAAATCAGATTGTGATGCTAGTTGCACAATGCTGTGAATATATGAAAAAAAATGCACTGTACTCTAAATCGTGTGCTTTAATGGGTGAATTGTGTGATATGGGAGTTATATGTCAATAAGGCAATACCAATTAATGGGTTTTTGACTATTCCATTGGTTGTAGAAAGCAAAGAAGATGCAGCGGTTGATACAATGTCTGTAATGAAGATAACTAAGAGGTACGTTTATTCAATACGATATTTAAGGGTCTACTCTGAGCTAGATCCTGGCTAACCAATGAAAGATACAGCCCTCTGTAACCTCAATCACTTAGAACTTACTGGAAGCATCATGATATGCCAAGTGCAAGGAAGAGAGGCGGAGAGTGGGCGGCGCGGATGAGAAGGCGGATGAGTGCTGGCCAGGAGGCAGAGTGGGTCTCAGGGAGACTGCAGAGGGCAGGCAGTCCGGCTTCCCAGGGGGACCTGAACGACCACCAACGCTGTATCAGTCCTCCCAACATTCAACATTTTAGAAATAAATTACCTTATTGATCATACAGAAATTTGTGTCTAATTTTGAAAGTTTGCATAAATGCTGGAATTTAAAAGAAGAACAGGTTCTTATAAAGTTAACCGTATTCTTCCCATGTGAGCCAGAAATTCCACTTCTAGGTATTTACCTAAAAGAAAAAGAAATTATCTTCAAAAAATACTTGTACACGAATATTGATAGCATCTTTATTCATAATGATCCCAAACTGGAAACAACACGACTGTTATGGATAAACAGGGTGGGGTTCATTCCTACGTATTGAGAAACAGGAATGACCCATTGATACAGCCAACAACATGGGTGAATCTCAAATACATTTTACCAAATGAAGGAAGCCAGACTCAAAGATTACATGCTACATGATCCCATTTCTATGGAAGGACGTGAATAGGAAACAAGTCACAGTTTGCAGGAACGAGGTGAGAGGAGGAGCTGACCACAGATGGGAAGCAGAGGGATTCCTGGGGATGGGGGTGAGGGGAAAGATTTGCTGTGATCCAGGTGTTCGTGGCTTATGCATCTGCAAAATCTCATCGAACTGTCCACTAACAAGCAAACTCTGCTGTGTGTAAAGCATCCTGCAACAAACCTAACTAAACAAAAGAGAATGAGAGAAATGCAACATAAACCCCCTGCAATACCATCCTTTTCACCTCTCAGATTGGCAGAACTAAGAATGACTTCACACGGAACAAGAACAACAAAAAGTTGGTGTGAAAACACGAGGAAGCTGTGGCTGCACCTCAGAGTCAGGCTTTCTGGGAAATGCACTTCCTGAAATGACACGTCTGACCTGCCCTGTCGGTGCGGGGCAGCGGGGAGGCCCCGAACTCTGCAGAGGACTGAGAATGGCACTTACCCACTTCAGAGTCACACCCGGAGTGGTCAGCTTAGAAGGGCAAATTCTGGGACTTCCCCGACAGACCCCAGAGCACCTTTGCTCTGAAAACAAAACCTGGGACGATGGGAGGCTCTTTAATATGACGAACTCACACTTTCTGCTACGCATCACCCTTGGCTAGATACCGGCCCCGGGGCGGCCTGCAGGCTGCGTCCTCACAGCCCAGCATCCCCCACGGCTGCTTCATGCGTCAGGAGGGATAGACTCAGGTCTCCTTCAGAGCCTCGGAACACACTGGGAGCAGCTCAGAGCGTCTTAGCTCAGCCGGAGCCTCACGGAAACTGGGAGGATGGTTGCTCTGTGACGGTCACTGTGACAGGTGGGAAAGCTGACACTAGAGGTGGGAAATCACTCGTCCCAACTCACCTCACCTGACTAGAGAAGGAGGTGGCTCTGAGGGTGGTCTGTCTGGCCCCCAGCTGCACTTTCTTCACCTCACCTCGAAGGAAGAGAATGAGAAGAAAAAGAGAGAACATGAAGAAGAGGAGACGCTCTTGGCCTCTGTGGCCCCAGGTGGACAAGCTTAGGCTCCACCATTGCACAGATCAGAGCAAGCAGCGCTCGAGAAACTTCAACGACCTGCCCACATTCTCAGACAGTAAATGGTCCATCCACAACTGGAACTTGGGGGTTAATAAGCCAATCCCAGGCGGCTTTCATACGATCTGCTGTGTCCTTAAACTCTGCCAAAGTTTACCCAGAAAAGTGAGGCCTGAGAGACAGTTTTACAACAACCTATGATCAACAGTTTGCCGCTCCCTCCTAAGATTCCTAAAACTCTGTCTGCAGTCTTTTGGCAGGTATCAATGATAGATTACTTTGCAGCAGTTCTTCAACTTCCAGTGAGCTGATAGCCACCTCCTGCAATGTGCCTTCACTTATCCCAAATCATTTTCTCCACCCGACCCCCAAAGCCAGAGAGCCTGCCTCTGACACCTCCACGTCCTTCCAGAGTTGATGGAAGGGTTTTCTCCAGAGACAAGAGAATTGTTCCTGGGCCTCAACTCTAGCAAAGGCGGAGTCTGGATGGAAACTGTGACGGAACGGGCCAGCTTCTGCTGCTGGAACAGCTGCTCCTCAGATCCTGGGGGCTTCTAGCAATGGAGGCTCACATCCCCCTCACTCCGTGAGCACATCCCCTCACTCCGTGCGCACATCCCCCTCACTCTGTGCACACACACCCCTCACTCCGTGCGCACATCCCCCTCACTCTGTGCACACATCCCCTTCACTCCGTGTGCACACCCCCCTCACTCCTTGTCCATCATAGGCCACATGGGGTGACCCAGGGCCTTCGCTCTGTGGCCCCCTCCTGGACTCGGCGGGTGGAAGGCCACTGTCGTGAAGTGAACTGCCCCGGGTGGGAGCTGTGGCAGGGTCTCCGTGCCAGAAGGGACTCTCCTCACCCCCACTCCTGATTTGTTGGCCAGAACGTGTCACTAGGCTCCCCCACCCCAAAGGCAACCAACCAGAACTACCCTACATGGGCCCAGGTCAGGGAGAACGGGACAAATCCAGCAAATGGAGCTGACGTGGTGAGCAAAGAGGCACGTGGAGGCGTCACCAAGAGCCTGCTATGGAGCAGACATGCGCATTTATCAAAAGTGACCCAGAGAAGTGCTGCTGGTGGCAGGGCTGCAGAGACCCGAGGGTGCTGGAAAAGCCTACATCTGCCCACCCGTCCATTCATTCAACAAACAGTGAGTACCTGCCATGAGCAGGTCAGTCCTGCCTGCTGTTTACATTAGACAAGCCCTGAGAAATCCCTGTCGGACTAGGGAGGCAGAGGAGGTCACGGAGCATGCTGGCTCGTCCCAAGGAGGCGGTGGCACAGGTGAGCACAGGTGGGGCCTGAGCCCCATCCAGGGAGAGCAGGGGGAGGTCAGGGAGGACTCCTGGCCTCCTGGAGAAAGGGTGCCCGAGTGACTCTGGATCCAGGGAGGGTTAGGTGTTGCGGGAAGTCAGGAAGCCCGAACGGAGGGACCAGCTGAAGCCGCGGCAGAAGAACATAAATTGTGAAGATTTCATGGACATTTATTAGTTTCCCAAATTAACACTTTTATAATTTCTTACACTTGTCTTTACTGTAATCTCTGAACATCAATTGTGAAGATTTCATGGACACTTATCACTTCCCCAATGAATATCCTTGTGATTTCCTATGCCTGTCTTTACTTATCTCTTAATCCCGTCATCTTCTTTGTAAACTGAGGAGGATGAATGTCGCCTCAGGATCCTGTGATTGTGTCAACTGCACAAATTGTTTGTAGAGCGTGTGTGTTTGAGTATGAAATCTGGGCATCTTTAAAAGAGAACAGGATAACAGCGATGTTCGGGGAACAAGAGAGGTAACTTTGAACTGGTCGCCGGTGAGCCGGAGGGAACAGAGCTATATTCCTTCTCTTTCATAAGCAAATAGGAGAAATATCACCGAATTCTTTTTCTCACGCAAGGAACATCCCTGGAAGAGAATGCACCCTGAAGTGTAGGCTATGGATGGCCCTTTTTAAGGCATCCAGTTGAAGGCCATGGGATGAATAAGCCATGGTTTCTATAGTGGCTCTAGGTTACTAGGACGGGAAAATTCCCACCTAATAATTGTGGTCAGCAGGTTATCTGTCTCACTCTCAAACCCTGCTTCCTGATAAGATGTTATCGATGACAATGCGTGCCCGAAACTTCATTAGCAATTCTAATTTCACCTCATCCGGTGGTTCTGTGATCTTGCCCTGACTCCACTTGCTTTGTGATATTCTGTTACCTTGTGAAGTATGTAATCTCTGTGACCCACACCCTATGCGTGCACTCCCTCCCCTTTTGAAAATCGCCAATAAAACCTTGCTGGTTTTATGGCTCGGGCAACATCACAGATCCTGCCAATATGTGATGTCTCCGCTGGACACCCAGCTTTAAATTTCTCTCTCTTGTGCTCTTTCCCTTTATTTCTCAACCCAGCTGAGACACTTGGGAAATAGAAAAGAACCCACGTTAAATATCGGCGGTGGGTTCTCCCGATAGTTAGGCAGCCAGCAGGGACATCCAGGCAGCAGGGGCAGGGGCTCAGTGGGGATGGCCAGGGAGGAGAGGGCAGCTGAGAACCGAGTGAGGAGCAGAGGGCAGGGCCAGAGCAAGGATGTGGGAGGAGCATCTGCCAGGCTAGGAAGTGAGAGAGTGATCCTGAAAGCCAAGAGCTTCTGCACAATTCAAAGCAGAGAATTGAGCCCGGATGCATTTCATCACTTTGCTCTTCCAGGTTTAAAAGGAGGAGCTTGCTGTGTGACCCTGGGGCTGTCCCTTCCTTCTCTGGTCTCCTTAAGTCCCTATCCATAAAACATGCTATGGTATCACTTAGATCTCTTCCAGCCCCAACTTGCCAGGATTTCTGACGGTGATCATCAGTGAAGCCATGGCCCTCCTACCCCACACTGCCACAGTCTAGCCTGGGCTGTCTACAGTGTAAGTGGGTCTCATCTATGGCTGAGAGGGCTTCAGAAAGTCTCGGGTGCCCAGGAAAACAAGGCCTTTGAGAAGGACGCTGTCCACCCTGTGACCTGCTGTGGCCCTCCCCACAGAGGAGTGTAGACGTATTCATGGGTCCTGGGGTCCAGAGGGTCTGTCTACCCATCAGGAATCAGGGCAGGGCAGTCGGGGTCAGCCATCCCTGCATGGGCAGCCATGCACTGAGTCCATGGTGAGCCAGCAGCAGGGAAGCCAGCTGCCGGCCCTGCTGAAGATGGGGGAAGGATGTTTGCCGCCCTGCTGAGGATGGCCTCGATGTAAACGGTCTCAGGATACTGCCCACTCTGTCGCCTGGGCGCAGCATTATCAAGGAATTTGTGGGAGGGCTCGTGTATGCTTCAGCATCTGCTCAGAGACTAATGTCTGTGGCCCCTCCAATGCAGGAGGCCACCACCCCTGCACCAGATGGGCCCTGGCCTGGGGGGTGGGGTCACCGACTCAGGGGCAGGGGCTTGGCAGGTGGAAAGGCAGGGCCAGCTTTCACCCTGGAGTGGCGAGCTGACTCCCAAAGTCCCTTGATGAAACACGCCTCCTTTTGAGCAAGTAAAACATTAGCCTTCTGAGCCTCTGGGTTTGGAGACGCTGGGGCTGCTTTACAGCAGGGGGAGGAGCTGACTTGAGCCATCTGCCGAGGGTGGAGGGGGGTGGGCCCTTAGGGAAGGGCTCAGAAACAAGGGTCATGGGTTCAGTTTTGAGCCAAGGATAAACCGCAGAACCTGCAGAGGAACAAGCCTGTGCCTTCTGATAAGCACTGTCTTCTGGGCCATCGGAACATCTGGCTTAGTCCTCCATTTCTGGTCTCCATAGACAGAGTGCAATCCCTGCCCCACTCACTCTCGGCACTGACGTAAACATCATGTGTAGAAGGCACCGTCGTCAGGGCGCGGGGCCCCAGTCAGGTTTGTCCCCATCCAGAAGCCCCAGAAGCATCCAGAAGGGGGCTCAGGGCTCCCTTTAGACCCGAAGGGCACGGAGCATCTGAGCCCTTGGCAGGCAACTATCCTGCATGTGCCCTGCACCCTGACTGTCCTTCCCTGTGCAGAGGGAACCCCAGGGTCTCTCGGGGTGTGGTGGTCAGGGGCAGCCGAGGACAGGTATGGGTGTGCAGATGTGGCACCTCAGCAGGCAGTGTGGGGAGGAGAGTGGGTCGTGGCAAGGAGCAGTCAGGCAGGCTGTGGAGCCTCTCTGGCTAGAAGTGGCCCCTGTTGGAACGAGGAGACTAAGTGGGGAGCTGACTACTCACCCTCTGCCTTTGCCCTTTGGTGAATCCCCACTGCCACCTGTCACCGCCCCCCTGCAGCTGTGTCCATGTGAAGCACCTACAGACAAATGTACCTCGCCTTGCTGTGGCACTCCTTGGATGAGAGTGTGCGGGAGAGGCTACCTGGGGGTCAGAACAGGACACGGAGGGAGCCTCTGGAGATCCAGTGGGTCCCCCAGACCATGAGCACTGGGAGTGTAGCAGAGCCGGGTCTGAATGAGAGAAATAGTCAGGAAGCTGCTGGTCCCGGGGACCCCTGGCCCAAAGACTGCACATTCGCTCTGTGTTTCCAACCAAACAGAGGGAGCTCCTGTCCTCCATGGATGCTCTTTTATCCCCAGTTTTTAACATTTTATTTTGAGACTCTGAAAGGGGCTGATAAAATGTCCCCAGCTTCAGGCTAAAACACTTAAAATATTCCAGGAGGACTTAGCAACATCAGGGCAAGGAATAAAAGCCTAGAACCTGGCTTAAGAGGATGTGAAAAGTTGGGGGCAGAGCCCCTATCTGCCACCAGAGAGGCTGGTGTCTCCCTCTCCTGGGCTCTGGCCCTCGGCTGAGCAGGGCTCTTATCCCAGAAGCCAGGACTTTGGGGACTTGATTCTCCATTTGGGGCCCTTGTGACATCTGAGTGTCTCTAAGCCCCTGCTGGTTCCCTCCCATGGAGGAATGGACGTGTCCACTGGGGTCTGAAGCCCGGAGGGTCTGTCTACCCCATCAATGTGGGGTTCATGAAGGCAGTACCCCATCTGAGACCCTCTCAGCTGGACCATCTACCAAGGCTGTGGCCTCTCTAAGGCAAACAGAATCAGCTAGTGAGTAACAACGGTCATTACTTAAGAAAATGAATGGTTCTACAGAATCATTGTGCTTGGTGAAATGTTGTTTTAAAAGCGTCTTCAGCAGACTAGTTTCCCCACTTAATTGCTTAAAAGATTGGAGGAGGCAAACACCTCGTGGTTTGTCTTACCTGTGACGTGAAGCTGATTTGTCATACAGTGGTGCTGACATAACGTCAGAAAAACAGCCATTCGAGCAGGAAAACCAAAGCCAGTGCTCTTCGTGTTTGACAGTTGTGCCGTGGGAGTTCACAGGGAAAAAGCTGACTTCTGCAACATCCGTCCCCGAATCCTGCTGTAGACCAGACTGCCTGGGCACATGGTTCCCTCAGGACTTAAAAATCTTGTTCAGAGTCAGTTGCCCAATCTGTACGGTCTAGCTCTGATTCAGGTAGGGTCAGGAAAAGTGTGGGAAATCTTAGCAGAGATCTGGTCCCCAAAAGATGAACTCTAGTGTCACATTAGGGAAAGGAGACCACAGAGGTTGAAATGAATATTTGAATTGTGGGCCACTGATGTACACTTTCCTGGGTCAGGGATTTTTATCAAAGTCATTTTCAACAAGTGAAATGACAATGAAAGTCACAAATGCCACACACCTGTGATTCTCTGGGGTGCTCGCTGATCCACTCTATCTCACTCCTCCTAATCATAAAGCCATCGTCCTCATACATCTTCATTTTCTATTAAGTTTGCACAACTTCTGCCAGTCTAGAGAAATTGCAGAAATACTGAAAATGTCCATTTTTAAGTTACTTTTTTCTCCCTGCTTCATGCAAAGCTTATGCTGTCTGCAGGGCTAATTGGGATTAGGCCCCATGAGCTGTCTCGGTGTGAGAGACGCTGCAGAGCTGACGTGGAGGGTCTGTCTGCTCACCAGTGGGGCGTACGTTGTCCTATTTCCCAGAGCCAGGGGCAAGTCAGCCCAACTCTGGGATCAGCACCACCCTGGGACCTCCTGGCTATAGTGCTGCAGCATCTGCCCAGAGGCTGCGCCGGCTCCCCCAGAGGCTCCCTGGAAAACATCTAGGATCTGCCATCACTCTCGGAAGATTCCCCAGGCTTGCAGGGGAGCCGCAGTTGTAAATAATACATCACTTCCCAAGTCCTCTCTGATCTGCCAGTGCCTGAGAGCCCGAGGAACTCTGCAGGCACATGTGCAAGCACCCCACTTCATCTGCAGCCACACACTGTGCACGCGAGTTCCTGCAGGCTGCTTCTGCGCACTCCTTGCTGGGAGGAAACATTTAAAGGAGCCGAAAGAAGCCAAAGGGGAGAGGAAAGGGAGCCACCCTTCCAGCAGGGTCACCCTCAGATAAGGCCAGCCCAGGGATGCACTGGCCATGGTTCGAGCCTGGAAAACAGCCTGAGCCCCATGGCAGGTGTGCGAGCTCAGCCATCAGGCACGGTGGGGAGGCACCCACCCACAGAATCCCCGAGGGCAGGAGGCCACAAGGGGGATGCTGAGACCTTCTGGTGCACAGCATTGGCTGTGGGATTCCCCTTCGAAGTCACCAGCATTCCTTGGAGATCCCCACGGGAGGACGGAGAGGGAACCAGCCCCCAACACATCTGGAAGGAGGAGGCCACTGCCCACTGCGAGTCTTGGAGAAGGACCCCTTCCCACTCAAGGAAACGAGGATCCAGGCGCTTCCTTGTTGACCCGATTTACAGAATAATTTATTTTTACTTGGTAGTACCACGGCGCTGTAGGAGAAATCTTAACTAAATTAATTCTTTTTAGTATACAAGCAGGTATTTGGGGCTCATGTCAAAAGGCAGCATATTTTCAGGAAAAATGAAATAAATAATTCTCTCCAGCTACTCCTTGTGCTAAAGTTCCTGCAAAATGTAGGAGGCCGTCCACAGGGTGTTGCCAGCCTGGAAAAGGAATCACCCAGGAGCCTTCTGATTCTGGAGGGAGTTGCCTTCTGTGTTCCTGTGTTGCAGACCATGCAGTGCTGCTCTGGCCTCCCCACTCACTAGGGCGTTGCTTGTCTGTGACATTGCCACGCTTGGCTGAGCCCTGCAGTGAGTCTTCCTGAGGCAGAAGGGGCAGGCAGGAGGCAAGGTGGACATCACTCTACTCAGGAGCCTCAGGGGTAGTGAAGGACAAGTCCACCCACAAAACAGGCAGTGGTTGGACACCATGGGAGGCCTTTCACCACACTGCTCCTTTCCCTCAAGGCAGAGTCACCATCAAAGACCACAGGGTTGAGCTGAGCTTCCCTGAGCAAAATGGAAATGAGAGGACCAGTGCTGGGAAGAACATCAGGCTCCAGGGTCCAGGATGGCCAAGGACCTACAGGGAGCACTTTGCCAAAACTGCTGCACCAGTCTTGTTTGGGAACTTTGACATTTTTTTTTTTTTTTTTTGAGACGAGTCTCACTCTGTTGCCCAGGCTGGAGTGCAGTGGCATGATCTCAGCTCCCTGCAACCTCTGCCTCTGAGTCTCAGGCGATTCTCCTGCCTCAGCCTCCCAAGAAGCTGGGGCTACAGGCATGTGCCAGTGTTATGCCCAGACCGTTTGTTCCCCAAAGAAGACCACCAGAGTCCAGAGTCAAAGCCAAGCGGCAAGGATCTTTAATGCAAATTCGAACTTGGTCCCTCTGTTCCACAACATACAAGAGGGCCCCCGAACAATGCGTGGCGCTTGCCTTCTTTATAGCCTAATTAAACAGGACTTGTAAAGTTGCAGAGAACGAGGGAATTTCTCTAGGTTACAGCATTACAATTGGTTAACATTTGTTAAGTTTATACATTTAGCAGTTTTTTATTGCGTTCCCGCACTCTCACAAACGGCTGTGTTCTTATCGGGGGAACTTTCCAGGTGGTGTCTTGTCCTAAAGTTGAGATATATGGTAGGTCTTTGAATTGAAAGATATATGGTGGGGAGACCAAGATGGTGTGATGGGCCCGCAGGAATTGGAGAGACTATGGAGGGGAGACCCAGTAGGGTGGTGAGTACTGTTTATACTGGCTCAGGAGCGTTGAGAGATATATGGCAAGGCACTGGGGTAATTAGAACAGAAAAAGAACAAGACAGGGATTTCACCAATGCTTGTCATACAGATCGATCCTGAAATTTTTATAGAAAACATAACGTTAGGTCCGGGGTCAACTTTTAACAGGCTCAAGGCGCCGCCCGGGCTGTTCTGCCTGTGGGGTCAACTTTTAACTAGGCTCAAGGCGCCGCCCGGGCTGTCTGCCTGTGGATTTCATTTGATCTCTTTCACCACATGTCCAGCTAATTTTTATATTTTGTTAGAGACGGGATTTCACCATGTTGGCCAGGCTGCTCTTGAACGCCTGCCTCAAGTGATTCATGCCTGCCTCGGCTCCAAAGTGCTGTGATTATGGCACCGAGCCACCCCCCCAGCTGGGGACTTTGACGTATTAAATGAACATGGTAATACTAAACTTTTCCAAAAAACAGTCTGTGAACATTGTTATGGAGGATTGGAAAGAACCAGAATACTGCTGTCCTGGAGAGCCCTGTGCCCCAATGCCTGTGTCAACATTCCTCGCAGAAATCACCGTCCGGTACCGTTCCTGACGCCCCAGGCTCCTGATGGCTGCCCAGCTCGCCTCTCAGGGCCAGAGCTCCCCCGTTTCCGCCTGGCCCCCTTAGCTCCTCTTGGGAGCTTGGTAGAAGAGCACCCGCCTGACCTCTGGAGTCGGGAATCGGCCCCTGTTTGTGGGGCTCCACAGGGTGAGACCGGCCTGCCGTCCCCTCTGTGGCTGGGGAGTGCATCTGGTGCAGCTGGCCAAAATTCAGGTGGTTTTGTTCGTAGCCTCGTGGGGCCCCAGTGGATCCCTCTTCCACACACTCATCTCCTCTTCTGCTCTTGCCAATGCCTCCCATGGCCCCTGCTAGTCCACCAGCTGCCCCGTCCACCCCAGCTCAACCCCTGGCCCGGGCAAGCTCTGTCTTCCCTGCTTTCCTACAGTGGCCCCAGCTCTCAGGAGCATTGGAATTCCCTGAGTCCCGCTTCCACCAGGGCCGTGAAAATGGAAATGGAGTACTTTTCTAACTCCGTCTTTCTGCCCTGGGAAAGCATTTCTCCGCGGTGTTTGTTTGTTTGTTGTTTTTGTTTTTAGTTTTGTGTTGCCTGATGTACTTTTAATAGCAAACTTAAGAGTAACAACACAGAATACAGACAAGATCGAAAACAGGCCGCGTCACTTACCATGCTAGGGAACTCAGGAAAAGTGTAGAAATGGACATGGAATCTACCATGGATGATGAAAAATGGCTACA
The DNA here is from genome assembly GCF_001698545.2 of Rhinopithecus bieti. Classification (NCBI taxonomy): domain Eukaryota; kingdom Metazoa; phylum Chordata; class Mammalia; order Primates; family Cercopithecidae; genus Rhinopithecus; species Rhinopithecus bieti. The sequence continues at coordinate 1,147,116 of NW_016806237.1, read as the reverse complement.
AACATCATTTAGGGTTGCCATCGAATAAGAAATTTACTTGTTTTAGCCGGGCGCTGGTGGCCCTCAAGCCCTGTCATTCCCGAGCACTTTGGAGGCCGAGACGGGCGGATTCGACGAGGTCCCAGGAATTCGAGATCCATCCTGCGCACACCGGTGAAAGACCTCCGTCTCGTACTAAAAAATACAAAAAACTATGCCCGGGCGAGGGTGGCGGGCGCCTGTAAGTGCCCCAGCTACTTCCGAGCGAGGCCAGGAGAAGTGGCGTAACCGGGAGCGGAACTTGCAGTGGACCTGAAGATCCGGACGATGCAGTCGCAGCCTGGGCGTACAGGCGAGAACTCCGTCTCAAAAAAAAAAAAAAAAAAGAAAGAAATTTTACTTTTTAAAAAATCCAAATGCCCTGGCCCATTGTCCCAAGAAAAATGTAACAGATTTATTTATAATTATTATAAAGTTGAACCACTGAAACTTGTTCACTGAAACATTTTAACTTGCATTAATGCTTTACGTCTCCGCATTTATATTAGAAATTCACACACAAATGAAAATGGAAAAACTGCCAATACCTGATCTCTGTCCCCTATTTTTCCACTCGCAATCATATACTTAGGTACCTTTTGACTCCATGGAAAAAAATATATCTAACGTTCAGAACCACCAATAACAGGAAGAAGAGAATTTTTTTTTTTTTGAGAATGAAATGCTTCCCATCATAGTGACTCTTAAGCACGTTCTCCACGTATGCGGCGTGCCAGCTGGATGTCTTCTGGCATCATTGTTACACGTTTGGCATGGATAGCACACAGGTTGGTGTCTTGGAAAAGGTCAACCGGATAGGCCTCACTTGCCTCCTGCAAAGCACCGATGGCTGCGCTCTGGAAGCGCAGATCTGTTTTCCAGTCCTGAGCAATTTCTCGCAGCAGAGGCTGGAGGGAAGTTTGCGGGTCAATGCAGACTTCTGACAAGGTCTAAGCCCCCGAGCGCCGCAGGGCCCGGCCGGTGACGACGCGGCGTCCTCGCCCCCCCAGTAGAGGGCGCACCCTTGCGGGCGGCTTTTGGCCTGTGGCTTCCCGGGTGCGCCCCGGTGCGTTTCCGGGCGTCGGCTTTGTGCGCGCAGGGACGCCGGGAGCCGCTCACTTACCCCGCTCCTCCTTCGGCTGCAGCTCGCGAGCCAGAGGCGGCGCTGGCCTGGGGGAGCGGCGGCGGCGGCGCGGCGGCGGCTGCAAACACCATTCCTTTCTCAGCTGGTTTTAAGCCAGTCTCCCCTGTGCCTTGTTACTCTAGGAGCCTCTCCAAGGAGCTAGCTGAGCCCCAGACTGGCACCTGAGACGGGCAGGGCCGGCCCTCGACATGACCCAGCTCTTCTGCCACCCCTGCCCTGCCACCTCCAAGAATTTGGACTTGGAGCAGGACCCAAGACCTTCGGAGTTGACCCCTCACCTCTGCCTTCTCTTGCTTCTTCCCAGCTTCCGCAGCCCGGTCCGATTCTCCTGGGAGTGGAGGGAGCCTTCTTTCGCTGCAGTCTGCGGCTCTAAACCCTGGCCGCCCATCAGAATCGCCCAAGATCTCTTTAAACCACCAGATTTCCTGGTGTCCCCCAGAGACTGCTGTCGTGGACCGGGGAAAGGGAGCAGGCATCGGGCTGCTGCCAGCCTGGTGGGGGGTTCTGAGGAGCGGAGACCCCGCCTCGGGCCACACTCTGGGGTTGTCCTTCTCTCCTTTAGAGGAAACGTCTGTGCCCCGGTGCCCTGGGCTCACCTTCTGATGGGCACTGAAGCCTCTGGAATTAGGAAATCCTTTGAGAAGTCACACTCATGACTATGAGATGATAGTTATCATGGCCATGTTTAAAAATGTTCAAATCTCAGTGTTTTAAAAATCTAACAATCAAAGAAACCTCTGTGCTTCCAGTGTGTAACCTTTACTCAAAACACAGAACTTTGTTGGCCTCATGTTTGGGGCTTCAGGATTTATTATGTAAAGGAAATGAAGTCCACTGGAGACTAACAAGAGGGCGTCTGATCAGAGATAGGACCGCCTCCTTCAGGGCTGGGGCATGAGGCCCTGGGGAATCCGACGGGTGTGGCTGAGGCTGTAAGCAAATCCCTGTCCTGTTTGCTCAGTCGGACTTCAGGGACAGTTACTGTTGCACAGGCACCATCCTCCTTGGGGATCCCATGGAGGACAAGATGGGATGCTGGTGGACCTAAGGAAATGCTGGGCACAAGAAAGCACCTGCTGAGAGAGGGCGTGTGATGAAGAGCTGATGGAAAACTGTGTGTCAGGGAGGGGCTGGAGACCCTGCCAGGCTGAGGGCAAGACCCTTGTGAGTCGGTGGTCCACGGCGGCCACCCCTCCTGCACTGGCTCGGCCTGTGCCTCTGGAAGCCTGACTATGCAGCCATCAAACCTCAATGTCCTGCAGGAGCTGATCCCAGAACTCCCCGAGGACCAAGTGGGCCTGGAAATACCCAAAGACAAAGAGGGGGCGCGGCACAGGGCTCCCAGGTGTGACGTAGGGATGGCTGAGCTGGGACCGGCTGCCGGTGCCTTCTTCGTGTGAATCATGACATTTTGCTCCATGCAGGTGGTCAGGGTAGAGACATGAAGAGGTGAAAAGGCTTTCCTAGGATCACCCAGAATCCAGGCAGAACTCATAGGGTTGGAAGTCCTGGCCATCCATCTATTAGCTTGAAGCTTTGGAAACGTTGGCTAGCCTTTCAGAGAATGGAATTCTCCTTCTCTTTGCAGATCCATGTGGGAACCAGTCATACCACATGCCCCCCAGAGCAGGCAGGGGCCACCTGGGGGTTCTCTGAGCACCCAGGCCCCTCTCAGCCTGAAGGTGAGGTCAGGAGTCCCCACTGGCCGAGATACCTTGCTGGCTGGGATCCCTTGCTGAATGGGACCTCTCTCTAGCCTGAACCCCCTGCCCACTAGGACCCCAGCTGGACTCCAGCTATGCTGGCTTGTGGACCTTCAGGCTTTGCCCCTCTCCACTCCAGGAACTGGGGGAGAGGTTTACACTCTCCCTGCCTGGGAGAGCCAGAGGAGGGCATGTGGGAGGCACTCCACAAGGATTCTGAATGCATCAGAGAAAGGAAAGAGAAAAAATGTCTTTCTCCAAAGCCCCCTTCCACATGCCGACCATAGCAAGGTTACAAACAGTGGTAGAGTTGATTTTCCCTTTAAGCAATTGCAGTCAATAGAATGCACCCTGGCTTTTGTAACCAAGTTATACCATTGGCAATTTTCATCCCACATCAACATTTAAAAATCAGATCTCGTTAGAGCAGGTGGAGCAGAGAGTTGAAAGCCTCCCATTGTGGGCTGCTGTGCTGAGACTGAAAATAAACATTGCTTCTGAAGGCAAGAGCTTTTCATCTGGAGTCCGTGGGGTGAGCACACCCTTGGCCTGGGTAAGGGAGCTGTGGTACGGTTGTGTTTATCTGTTTTCTGGATGATGGCTTTGTTAAGTAAATCCAGCAGAGGATGACATCTGCAGAGGTTTCTTTCGAAACATGAAAAAGAAAGTAGAACACACATGCCTTCAAAATACGCAAGTCTTGAAATGACGATGGCTGGAGTGGTAAGGACACATTTAACACAGGATCCTTCCAGGTCTGAGGGGCAAGACGGCTATGGTGTGCTTGCCCCTCAGCTTTGCCTGGTGGCCATAACATCTAACTTAGAACGTTTAAATGGCTCCAAATATCTTTTAACAAGATTTTTTTTTAAACCAAAAGATTTTTCAAAGGCAAGCATAGAAGGTGCTGTATCACCTGAGTTAAGCATTTGCATCAGGAGAGGATTTGTGTATTTAATTTCTTGTATATCTCCTATAATATATTCATGAAATAAGGCAATTATGTCTGAAAACTCAGAGTTATGCCAATTCCCATAGTCTTATGAATGTGTGTGAGTGAAGGCTGTCCAGGACAATTGCACAGAACAGGCACTGCACCATACCCAATCTGTGTGAATGGTACTTTTGGGGTTGTGTGATGTGGAGACCCTAAAGAAACATCGTAATTTGTTTTTTTTTTTTTTTTTTTTTTTTTGAGACAGAGTCTCATTCTGTCCCCTAGGCTGGAGTGCAGTGACACAATCTCGGTTCACTGTAACCTCCACCTCCTGGGTTTAAGCAATTCTCGTGCCTCAGCCTCCCAGGTAGCTGAGATTATAGGCGCCCACCACCACACCTGGCTATTTTTCTGTGTTTTTAGTAGATACGGGGTTTCACCATGTCACCCAGCCTGATCTCAAACTCCTGAGCTCAGGCAATCCACCCACCTTGGCCTCCCACAGTGCTGGGATTATAGGCGTGAGCCACCGCGCCCAGCCTTGTCTTCTTGGAATTACTTTGTTTCCTCTAAATTTCCATCCAGCTGGGTCAATAAGGAATTTAGACTCAGCCAGTGTGGGGGACCCTGTGGGGTAAAGTGATGAAAGATATCGTCTTAGTCCACGTGTGCTTCTATAACAAAGTACTTTAGACTGGGCAGCTCATAAATACTGGAAGTTTACTTCCCACAGTTCTGGAAGCTGTGAAGTCTCAGTCAAGGTGCAGATTCAGGGTTTGGAAAGCGCTGATTTCAGCTTCCAAGATGGCGCCTTGTTGTTGTGTCCTCATCATAGGGAAGGACAAAAAAAGAGATGAACTCACTCCCTCAAGCCCTTTTATACAGGCCCCAATCCCATGTATGAGGGCGGAGCCTAATCACCTGCTAAAGACCTTACCTCTCTATACTCTTGCATTGAGGATTAAGTTTCAACACAAATTTGGGAGCAACACAAACACTCAGACCATAGCAGATGTTGGCTTCAAGGCAGCAGGGACGTCCTGGCAGCAGGGTCAGCAACACATTGGAGTACTAGGGGGACTCCCCAGCCCCAACCCACGCAGTTCCTCCAGGGGCCTGGCCTGAGGGGTGGGAAGCTGGGAGATCTGGGGGTCCGATGGCCATTCTCCACTGTGCGCTTGCCGTTCCCTGGCAGGCTCTGAACCCACAGGTACAGCCTTTTGTCCTGAGTTCATTATGGGCAGCTCCTACGCATCCCCCTGAGACTTGAGGGTGCTCCATATTCAAAGGTGCAGAACTCCCCTGTGCAGGCAGTGGGGAAGGGGCAAAGGTCGCCTGACTGAGCCCACCCAGGTTCCATTTCTCTCCTTGCCAATACTCCCCACTTAGACTCCCATTATACTTCACTAGTGCTGTTCCAGAAACTTCCATTCTTATCCCCTTCTCCAACCAAATTCAGTAAGCAAGCTGCAAGAAAGCAGATTAAGGATGCTAGTGCACATCGGGTCTGGGCACTCCTCTACTCTAACGCCTCCCATGGCTCCCAATTTCCATGTGCACAAAGCACACTTGTGCAGCTCTCTATGTATGAGGCGCTCTCCACACAGCAGTGCAGTCTTTTTCTCCAAATGCAGCCCCCACCTCTCCTGTCCCACACCTGGGCTTCTGCAGAGCCAGGCTCCTCCCTGTGTGCTGCATGGGTCCTACACTCTCTTGTCTGAGTGAATGCTCTCTAGCTGCTGTAGTGCCTGGGATGCCCCCTGCTGCCTGCGGTCAGAGCCCAGTGCCCGCTGTCATCTCAGAGAAGGCAGCTGTGTTGGGCTGCTCACAGGTCCTCCAGGAGGCAGCCAAGTAAACAGAGCAGACCACACAAGAACGGGGAGGTCTCTGTGGGTAAAGCCAGTGCAGACAGGAAGGGCAAGGGGAGTTTGTTGGCTTAACACATTTTTGAAAGCATTTCAGCAGAATCACCGCCGAGCTGTTGTCATCAAGGAGATAGGAAAATATGTTCACTCTCGACTGGGTTTGGTGTTACTGTGTTGCTCAGAGACTAGTCTTGAACTCCTGGCCTCAAGTGATGCTCCCACTGTGGCTTCCCATAAGCATGAGCCATCACAGTCAGCTTCAGTGCATAATATCAGAAGTGTTTGGGTTTTTAAGTTGAATTTACTGCTTTTTAAGATCAGAAATATGCTGTAGGAACTTAAACTCTTGTTTACATCAAATAGCTTGTGGTAAAATGGGTTTTGTTATATGGCGTTTCACTTAAATCCAAGTTTCAATGAGCCCATTAAAAATGCTAAGTTAAAGCTTCTGTATGCCCCAAACTGATACAAGTCCACCTGGACCATCAAGAGATGGAATAAGAGCCAAAAAAAAAAAAAAAATAGTGAGCACAAGGGCGAGGGCAAACATCTCCCATGGCACTGAGCTCCCCACACTCTGGGAGGGGGTTGGTTTCTGCTGGGCAGGTGCTCAGAATGCACGCGCCGGGCCTCAAAGCTCACTGCATCGGGTGTGGGGTTTCCTGTCCAGCCAGTGTGGGTGTGTTTAGGCTTGTCTGACCTGCTACACATCTCCTGATGGAGAGGTAGATTTTCTGAAAAGATGCATCTTTTCATCAAAAACAGGTTATGAATTTTACTGCCAGGCATTTTGAATTGAATGTGCTCCGGCCATCACCACCAAACCTCCAAGCGTAGCATCCAGGACTTCTCGAACCGTTGGAGTAATGAGGTCTCTCCTGACTCTGCCTCTCGCCTTCCTCTGGTGTATTGGGGTCTGCCCATTGTTTGGCATTCTTCTTTTTTCATAAAGAAAATGTGTGTGTGTGTGAGGAAAACCTTGTGTCAAATTGAAAGCTGTAAGTCAAGCAAGTAATGTTGAAAATGTGTGGAAACTGTGGTTTTTTGTGTACCAAGGATAAAGGCTGGTAACCAGGATTTGAGCTGTAGGTTGGTTTTACATAATCCAATAATTTTTTTGCTTGCAAATTTGTTCGTGAAGTTAAGCTGCTGGAAACACATTATCAATCACCTTCCCTTGCGCTGTTTCTCTACTGCCTGGTCCTTTGCTCCTCTGAAAGGCCTCAATTAATTATACACAGTTTGCTCCTTGCCACCAAAGACCCTGCATTTTCCATGTAACGGGTGAGGTATGCAAATAGTGGGAGCCCATGAGGCCAATCAGGGGTTTACAGTGGGTTGCAAAATCCATCCAAGAACCCTTCAATCTTGCAAAGATCTTTTTTTCCTCTAAAATGCAGTCATATTTTTGGTCCTGAAATGCTGTACACTGTGCAGCCTTCATCTTGGGTTAACTTTGAAAAAATATCCTCTTACTAGAAAATATAAGGCAACTTTTTGCATTGCTTATGCGCAGCTTACATAAGAAAGATTAACCATCCGTCAGGCCTCTATGGAGGCTTTGCCTTGCACGATGGTGAATGTCTCAGAGTGCCCAGCCCAGGTGGGGAAGAGCACAAAGCTGCAGGGTCTGTAAATTACACAACACCTCCAGTAGAATCCAGACAGCATCTCATAAGCACATGCATTAATATTTCTGCTGAGAAATGCATGAATATTCACAATAAGAGGAATAAATAAAGATTGCAAATGGCTCCACATCAGATCAGAACAGGATTTGCCACCAAATGAGTTTTTGGCCATAATTTTAAAAAGTATTCGATTTTTGGGTTGTGGCACTGCGGATGGGAGACTGTGGCCCTCTGCTCCCTCCCCATGCTCTTGTGGGTGCCAGGGAAGACACCCAGGGAAGGGCAGCTCTGTTGGTCTCTGGTGTTGCCAGGCAGAAACAGCCTGTCCCATCCCCCCTGGTGTCTGGCATTCAGGCACAGTCCTGAGGGTCCTGGGAACCTGGGTCAATGGCCCTGTGGCTCAGGTGTCCATGGGTGGCAGGGCCAGCGGCCTCGAGGGTCCTGGGTCACAGCCCCACGGTGTGGAAGTTCTGAGGGCCCAGGGCGGAGCCGGCAGCCACAGTGGCTGTGGAGCGAGACTTGAGGTGAGGACGGTGGCTGATGAGGGCCCAGGGCGGAGCCGGCAGCCACAGTGGCTGTGCAGTGAGACTTGAGGTGAGGACGGTGGCTGATGAGCTGCCCAGGAATCCCAAGAAAGGAGAAGCAGAGACCTCCCCTCTGACTGTGGGAGGCCACCAGGGAGAAGAGGATGATGGAGCCGGGCGTGGCCTTGCTCCAGCTGTGGCAATCTCCCACCTCCCCTTTAGCTGACGTGCAATTCTGAGCATGGTCCTTTTTGAAGCTGTTGATGTCGCTACAGACCAGACCTAGACAGAAAACGCCAAAGACCCTCACCAAAGTGGATTTTTCACCCCCATCTATTCAGTGAGTCTTTTATTATTAATTTGCCTCCATTTCCTCTCTCTCTTCTTTCGTCCCTTTCTTCATGATCTGGGTATGTGAGCAGAGAACAAATACATTTTCTCTGCCATGACTCCAATCTTGCCTACCTGGGCTGCTCGCCCTGATGCTGACACCCCAAATCTAAGACATTTCCTTCCAGCCTCCCAGTGAGCCTGTGACCTGAGAGCTGGACTCTGGCCCTCCCTGGGGAGGAGAGGGAGGAAGAGGAGGGGCTTCCATCACCTTCTGTTGGCCAAGAAAAATATTTTTGCATACATTCCTGAATTTTTTTTTCCAGAAAGAGCCAAGATGGATTGACTGGAGGAGACAGAGAGGCTGAGGGCTTCACGAGCTCGAGTCTTTTCCTGGGGTATGTACTATATGGCTTTTAATTCAGTGTCTTCTGTTTCTGCAGAAACCAGAACGTGCCAATATTTACTTTTTCTTAATACTATCAGACATCTGTTCAGTTTAAGGACCAACACAAATGTCACTGTATGTAAACACAATCATTCTTTATCGAGAGAACAGCTTTCAAAGAAAAATCTGGAATGCTAAAAAAAAGTCTTTATTTAATCAGGGGCAGCTATGAGAAGTAATACCTTGGGCTAGAATACTCGTAAGTAGAAACTGAGTTTACACTGAGCAGCAAGACTTTTTATTGCCTATACTTGCTCCTTTGGTTTTCTGCAAAATTTATGATGACTTAGCCGAAATTGGTTCGGGGCTATTTTAAGTTGATATAATCTGCCATTTTAACTTCTGTAACCTAATGCAACCTCTATCAGCAGACAACCTTCCCCTCCATTCCTCAGGTGAGGGTAATAATTGCAAGTTATTTTCTTAGAGGCCCCTGAACTTTCACAACATCAGCTAGATATTTGGGAACATGGGGAAACTGAATGCGTTTATCAGGGACCCAAGAAAACACAGCTCCCTCATGTCCAAGATGCTGAGTCTACAGGAGTCCCCACTCTGCAGTCACCGGGAGGTCAAGAGACGATCCATGTGTGTGGGTACTTTGTGTGTGTGCACACCTGTGTGTGTGCACAACTGTGTGTACCTGTGTGCACACCTTTGTGTACCTGTGTGAGTGCACACCTGTGTGTATCTGTGTGTGTGTACACAACTGTGTATGTACCTGTGTGTGTGTACCTGTGTGTGTGTGCATGTATACTCGTACACTTTAGGTTACGTGGAAGAGTGGGCTGGCCCAGCAAGGACATTGGGCATTGTGTGTGTGGGGGTGGCAGGGGTGGGGGGGAGGCTGAAGGTGTCACCAGACCGAAGGTGTATGTCCTGACAACTTAGAGACACGTTGATCTAGGAAAAGCAGTGGAAAGCAAGCCACCACCATCCCACAGTCAGGCTGCATAAGCTCATTCACACATCCTTATCTTTAAAAGACTTTCCATCTTGGAATACTTTTACATTTATAGAAAAGTTGTAAGGATAACACAGAGAATATTTGTGGGGGTGTGGGAGCAGCTGCAGGGACACTGGGCGCAGCAGGGAGGGCCCTGGGGGCTGGGGAGCCCATGCTGGACATTGCCCTACAAGGCCCTGATTCCTGCCCCATTCGGGTGCGTGCCGGGCACAGGAAGGCCTGGTACTACGGTTGGGGCACTCCCCATGGAATTAGGCAGAAGTCGCTGTGGCAGTGGAGCTCACACTTTGCAGGATATTTTCCACTTTGGAGAGTGAGGAGCTCATCCCTGGCCAAGGAGACCCGACGTCAGAACAGGAGTTGAAGCGCAGAAGGCATGAGGACGACACGACCCCTCCGAGGACCACCTGTGACTTTAGCAGCACAGAGATTGCTGAAGCCAGGCCCTGATGTCCTTAGCAGCAATATGCACAGATGTGCTTGGAAGAGCGGCCACAGATCTGATTCTGGCCGTTTCTCTGCCCGACCTCGCCACCCTCAGGGCTGGCTGTGGCCTTGGGAAAACCCATCCTTCCACCTTCAACCCAGAACCATCTATTGGGCGCCCCAGGTCGCAGTTTCTGTGCTGGCCTCTCTCTTCTGCCGTCTCTCCTCTTTCCCTCTCTCCCCACTCTTTCTACCATTCCTTCTCCCCCTCCTCCTCTTTTCTCTCTCCATCCTTTCCCCCTCCCCACTCCTTTCCCACTTCTCTCTTCCTCCTGCCCTGCCTGCTGCCACTCTCTTTCCTTCCGCCTGATTTTGGCTTCATCATAATCTAGCGTGTACATTTTGATGTTCTCAAGTTTTCCTCACCTATCAAGGGAAAGAAGAATTATATGAAAAAGTAACTATAGAAAGGGAAACCCTTTATCATTTCTGCTTCAATATGAGGTTTTTGGGCTTCAGAAAAAGAGTCTAGACTTCAGAGAGCCAGAGGTCATGGGATCCAGACCAAGGGCACCAGGCAGAGCAGCAGTAGCTGGGATGGAGCCCGCTTTAACGCTTGGTACCCTGCAAGAAACAGGTAACATTGAACGACGGAGAGTGGTGCTCACCATTGGGTTGAAATTGTGTTATTTCCCATCAGCACATAATGTACAGCTATTAGTTTCGTTATAATGGCTTAGGAGTCATCTAGATGTATCTTCCTTAGCTTGATTTTTAGTCTGTTATTTAGACAAATGTTAAGTTGGAGCCTGGCTTACATTTTCATTATGAAACCTCAGAATCCATCCAAGCACTGGGATGCGCTTCCCATGGTCAAGTCCCCTCCCTTCATCCCCGCTTCCCAGGCAGAGAGGGGGATGGAGCTACCTATGGTGCTGGCTTCAGGAGGGGAACCCCAGCTCCCTTGGCCTCCACTCTCTGCAAAAGGAGGGTCCCGGACAGGGACAAGGGCTCATTCTCATTCTCCTACCTCAACCAGGAGGCATTGTCTCAGCCCTTCCAGGACCTTGTGGGCTGAGTGTCACTGAAGGCAGGTGCTATGGGCAGTGCTCTCACTAGCTGCAGTCAGACACAGCCAGGCTCACTTCTGACCTGTCACACCTCTGGTCTTGCCCTGCTGGGAGATTATATCATCTCCTGGAAAGGAAACAGCAGCCATACTGCGTACTGCTCCTCAGAGTGCTTTGCTCACCACCTCTGACCGTCTTGCTGACTGATATGGTTTGGCTGTGTCCCCACCCAAATCTCACCTTGAATTGTAATTCCCATAATCCCCTCACGTCCTGGGAGGGACCTGGAGGTGATTGAATCGTGAAGGTGGTTTCCCGCATGCTGTTCTCGTGATAGCGAGTGAGTTCTCACGAGATCTGATGGTTTTGTAAGCATCTGGCATTTCCTCTGCTTGCACTTTTCTCTTTCCTGCTGCCCTGTGAAGAAGCACCTTCCACCATGATTCTAAGTTTCCTGAGACCTCCCCAGCAGTGCGGAACTGTGAGTCAATTAAATCTCTTTCCCTTTAAATTACCCAGTTATAGCAACTAAGGCCTGAGATGTCTTTCTCCTTATGCACAGGGACCCATAATGACTGCTGCCCAGGGCCCACCCCTCTCTGTAACACTTCAGTCACCCCTGATGAGGCCTCTTGGATCTGAGGACGCAGAGGGAATGGACGAGGAAGGTTGGGCCTCCAGGTTCCTGATTCCAAAAGCCAGTCTTGCTCCTACCCTGGCTGACTCTGACTTTGACCCACCCACAGAGAGGAGCCAGCCACCTCTGGAAGGCCATGGAGCAGGGACTTGACTTCCTGCAATGCTCTCATTGCCTTGGGGGGCAGGGGGTGGTTCTGGGGCAAAGGAGCTCACACTCCCCCATCCCCTTGTGCAGTCTGAGTACAATTGTGCACCAGAGCTGAGGATGGAATGGGAAGAGTAGGTTGGGCAGCCAGAGAAACCGGGTTCTCACTCCAGCTGCAGGACCCCGGGCTCGCCTCAACCTCTGAGACCCACGATTTCCTTTTCTGTATAAACAAGGATGTCGCTGCCTCCTGGTGCAGGCTCAGGGAAACAGGAGGAGGCAGCCCTCAGCAGCTGAACATCTTCCCCATCTCTTACACTTCTTTCCCCTCAGCTGAGGCTTGGCCATGCCAAAATTTGGGGAGTGGGTGACAGACTTGCCAGGTGGGTGTCCCCAGGCCTCGACGGGACCATGAGTGGTTCTAGTGTCCCCTGCAATGCTGCCTGGGATGTGCAGGCTCAGTGCACAGAGATGAAGGACTGAGGCGTGGACAGGAGTGCCACCCGCTCCCACTTGCCCACATTTGCAGGACATAACTCTCCGTGGGAGGAGGGAGGTTCAGGCACACTGGGAGACAGCCAGAGGGATGAATAAAGGCTGAATCAACCTTCTGGAGGCCTAGGTTCAAATTTTCTCTCTGCATTTGCTGTGAAACCTCGGGAAAACCAAACGCCTCTCAGGGCTTTCGATTTCCTGATTGGTGAAATGCCAGCCAACGGGCGGTTTCTAAGCCTCACTGCCAGCTCCCTCTGAGCCTCTGCACATGCTGCCCCTCTACTGGGAATGCCCCTTCCCACCATCCCACACCCAGCCTGGCACCCTCACCTTCTCCTGCAGCCTCCTGTGCTCAGTAATGTTCCCCCAACCCGGTGACCTCCCCGCCTTCCCCCAAGTGTCTGTATCACTCTAGGCAGATATCAGATAAATATGCACCACATGGACTTCATTTCCAATGCACCCACCCGCCTGTCTCCCTGTCTACACTGTGGACTCCTCCAGGGCAGGGAGCAGGTTGTATTCATCTCAGTCACGCAGCGTCTCTCAGCCTGGCACACAGTAGACCCTTACAGATAGGGCTTCATTCACCACCCAAAGAAGCTATCCTTTGTATTATATATTATTAATAATATGTATATAATTATGTTATAATAGTAATATATTAATATTATTAATATATTATTAACAAATACAGTAATAATGTTATACTATATTATTTATATTATAAATCTGAAGAGAATTTCTGATGTGAGCTGTTTTCCTATTAACCTGCTGGTTGACAAGGACTTGCTCCCCTGTCACTGCAAAGGCTGTGATGCTGGGTGCTCGCCTTGCTCACGCCTCTGCAATCGCCCTCTCCCCTGACTTCTCCCTCACTGGAGCTAACCTCATGGGGATTGCCTGTGCCCACTCTGTCCAAGGAGTGAGATGTAATTAAGGTTTCCTTTTCCCCTGGGGAAGAGGAACAGGGCTAAAGTGTCAGTGGATTCATAAGCAAGGGTATGTTTCACAGGCCCCAAGGCCCAGACTACGGCTGGGGTTTCCTGTCGAGGCAGACTTCTCTCTGAGTGGATGTCAGCTGTCCTGTACTCCCTGCTGCTCAGATGCACTTTCTGAAGAAGTGGACAGAAGGGATGAATACAGGAATTGGGGTTTGTGCAATGCTGTCTCCAGTAGGGCTGGAGGAAGACAGTGTATGGAGGCCTTTTTAGGGACACACGGGTCTATGAAGAGCCTGGGAAATCCCTGCCTCCTCCTCCATCTGCATTAGGCCTCTTGCATTGCTATAAAGAAATACCTGAGACTGGGTAATTTATAAAGAAGATAAGTTTAATTGGTTCACAGTTCTACAGGCTGTACACAAAGCATAACACCAGTATCTGATCCATTCCTAGAGAGGCCTCAGGGAACTGCTACTCATGGCAGAAGGCAATGGGTGAGCTGGCACATGGCGAAAGCTGGAGGGAGAGAGAGAGAGAGAGAGACAGTGGGAGAGGTGCTACACACTTTAAATGGCCAGATCGAAGGAGAACTCAGATCAGGAGCTCACTCATCCCCAAAGGGATGTCCCAAGCCATTCATAAGGGATCCATTCCCATGAACCAATGACCTCCCACCAGGACCTACCTCCAACACTGGGGATTACAATTCAACATGAGATTCAAACAGGGACTAATATCCAAACTATATCACTATTTCTTCATCCATCCATCCATCCATCCATCCATCCATCCATCCATCCATCCACTCATCCATCCATCCATCCATCCATCCATCCATCCATCCATCCACTCAT
>NW_016806237.1:1119115-1132751 GCF_001698545.2 Rhinopithecus bieti | reverse complement strand
CCATCCATCCACTCATCCATCCATCCATCCATCCATCCTTCCTCTCTCTCTCTCTCACACACACACACACACACACACACACAAGCACAGGGAGGAAGAAGAGACTTCCTGGAGAGGCCACAGCCTGTTCGTTAAGAGGTCCCCCCACCCATGCTGGCCGGAAGGCTGGGCCAGGCCCCACTCCTGGTTGATGGTTGAGGCCGCGCTGTGCCAGGCTCGCCCAGCCTAGCAAAAAGGAGGAGCTGCTTCTTCCAGGCTTGCTGGAGCTTCCTGCTCAGCGACTGGTCGGCTGATGGATGGGAGCTGTTGAAATCAGGGAGGATTACAAGCCTTAAGTCCTAGCTCTCTGGCTCCAGAGGTTCAGTAAGGCCATTTGTATATCAGAAGCAATTTTCAAACCTGGATTCTTCCTGTCAAGCTGAAGGCAGCGAGGATTCTGGGAGCTTCCGGGGCCTTGATCTGTGGACTTGATCTGTGGACTTGATCTGTGGACTTGATCTGTGGCCTTGATCTGTGGACTTGATCTGTGGCCTTGATCTGTGGACTTGATCTGTGGACTGGTTCTTTTTCATATAACTTAAGGATGACAAACGGAGATGTTGGCTCAATTCCCAGTGACCTGAAATCAGTGCTACTTTAAGAATTAGAGAAAGTAGATGGTTGCCAATTGTTACTACCTACTTTACCCCAGAAAATGGGGGTTCTCATTTATAACCTGGGTTGCTAATCACCCCAGCTCCTGGGGCTAGCCAAGGAAGGCGATTTGTAAAAAGTGTTTAAGTGTAAATTGCCTGGCTGTGGCGAGTGCCCAATCAGAGCTCGCCATCATTTCTGTCATTACTAATAGGCCGCCCGCTATTCCACATGGCCTCCTGACCTAGGGCCACTGCGGGGTAAGCAGCTTCATTTCAACCAAGATTTTACTTTCCTCACTTTCCATGGAGGAACAGGCAGGTGAGGGACAGCAGGGAAGTGACAAAAGCAGGAGGATCAAGATTCCTACTCGGTCCCCTGCTGCAAGATCCTAACTAGATCCTCCACTTACCCCAGGGCTTCTCTGCAGACCGTCCTGGGCCTGTGGGCCCCCAGTGAAGGGAAGTGAAGGTTGCTCAGCCTCCTTCTATTCCTCTCCCGCTAAGAATTAGAAACAAAGTGGTGTGGTCCCCAAATATGTAGAGTACCTTGTAGCCGAGTCATATTTGCCAGATAGGACAATGCAAGAGCTAGTGACAAAATAGAAGAAATTATTCACACACTTGGCAAAGGCTTAGTGCCAAGAACATATAAGGAGCTCCCACAGATCAACAGGAAAAACACAACCCCATAGAAAAGCGGGCACAGCAGATGTTGAGCTGAAGAGGAAATGCCCACGGCCCACAGGCCCAGGAGGATGTGCTCCGATGGTTGCCAGGGATCCGGGGTGCAAACCACGGCCACAATGAACACGAACTGACACCTGGTCAGTTGCAGAAATGAAGGCAGCTGACTACACCAAACAGCGACAAAGATGTGAACCCACCGGGAAGTGTATTAATCCACTCGTCTACACATGTATATGTTGCTAGTGGAAGGATAAATCAGTACAAGTGGTTGGGAAGCCGTTTGGAGGAATCTCCCTGCAGTGAAGGCAGGCACCTGGTGGGCTGCAGTGCTGTGTCCTGGTCTGTAGCATTGAGAAATCCCTGAAAGTCCAGGGAGATATGTTCAAGGCTGATCATCATAGCATCACAGGTGCTGGACCCTCTGCAGAAGAGGAGAGGAGCAGAGGGAGGAACAGGCAGAAGGGAACATGGCCCAGCCAAAGAAAACAGGCATGGCCAGAAGAAGCCTCCCGAATCCTGAAGACATAATCTTAAATTCCGAGAGTGAACTCCCAAGATTGCTTCCACACACTCTACCTTTTTCCACAAAGATTAAAACGAACACTTAAAATATACTTTTATTTGATTTTATTTATTGCAGATGCAATAAATTACTTGAAAAGGTGAGCAGGACGTGTTGCGCATAGGGAGGCAGGTGGCATTTGTGGGGCTGGAAGAAGGTTTCCCATCCCACAGGGTGGCAGTGGCCTCACGGGCTCCTCTGTGTGTGCAGGTGTCCCCTGTCTGCACTCGCCAAGGCAGCATCTCTTCATTTTAAAATCTGCCTATCAACATAACAGCCATGGTTCTGTCTGTTGACTGTACACTGACCGCTATTGGTGCTTATTAACTTGTTGTAAAACAAAAGAGTCGTGTTGATAAGGAGAAGCAGAAGTGAACGGACGGAAGAGATGCCAGTGAGTCAAAGCCGAGGAGCACACACCTTTGTGCTGGAGTCTGGTCTGTGACCTCTGCTTCTTGTGGCCATGACTTTTCAGGCCAGCCGGTGTTGGCTGAGCTGAGCCTGTGTGCTCGTGATGGTGTCAGGCATTTCCACAGGATGTCTGATAAGAACGATCATGCAGGCTCTCAAACAGCCCAGCCTGCTGCTTCCCAAACCATGCTGGACATTTGAAAAGGCTACGTATTCATTAAGGCTGCAGTCCCCAGCCCTGCCCCAGGTTATTGGAGTTGGGAGGTTTCCAGCGCCCTCCACTCACCTGTGCTAGGTGGGAGGGCCTGGGAAATCCAGGGCAAACCTAGACCGGTGTGACGTGCATGACAGTGTGTCATCACGTGCAGGAGGGATTGTGGGAAAAATTGTGATTGCAATCCCAGGATAAGTCAACTGTGAATGTGCAAACAGGAGCAGGAAGAACCTGGTGTCCCCAACACAGGGAGGCTCCGTGAGCGTGTTACCAGGACTCTGGGCATCGTTTTTACAGCTTCCTGAAGGAGTGCACGACTTATAGCTCAAAAAATCCAGCAATTACAGACAGGGGGCTGTTGATGTAGAGAAAGAGCATTTTTCCAGCCCCCCTGAATGCTAGTTACATTAGAGCCACCTTACATGCCTGTTTCGTCTAATTTTTTCAGCACTCTGAGGGTGGCTATTATTATCCCCATTTTACAGATATGCAAAATGAGGCTCTAAGAGTTTGGAAAACTTACCCAATGTTGTTAGAGACAGAATCAGGACTCAAACCCTAGTGATGTGTTTAACTCGACACACACACACACACACGTGTGAACACTTGTATGTACACACATCCTCAGTAACCTTCATTCAGCCCAGACCTCCTACCACCTGAAGTTTCTCTCCGCTTCTCCCACTCTAAAGGACAACTTCAAAAACCAGTAAAAACATAAAGCCCCTAAACACCAATAAAATCTCCAAATCATGCTAATTGGTATTGCTTGAGAGCTGATTAGCCAGACCCTATGCTTAGCACTTGACAAATGAGAAATGAAACTTTGAGAGGTGAAATCTCTTGCCCCAATTCTTCATCTCTGAAGCACCAGCCAAGGCCTCTGTCTAGTGTCTAACTTCAGAGCCCAGGCCCCTAAGCTTCACTGAGCTGCCAGTTTGCAATGGTCACCTTGACCATGTCCTCCCAGAACCCAACAGTGTGCACGAAGAGCCAACTCTGGCCAAACTGTGACGTGGGCCCTGACCCAGACTTCCCCACTATGGCCAGTCAGGTGGCCATAGATGACTCAGTCTTGTGAGTCCTTGTCAGTTTGGAAATTCAGAAAGGTGTAGAAGTTACTTTTCAGGTGGTCATTCTCATGGGAGGATGGATTATTCAAGTCAGAAGACACGTGAATCAAGACCAGGAAGGGAAGTCCACTTTGAGAAATTGAAACTTGAATTTGAAGTCCCTGCTCTTCTCCTGGGACCTTGACCCAGGCTGCCTTTTCCTCTCTGCTCTCCAGTTCCCTAACTCTAAAATAAAAGGGTTCATCCAATAAAAATCTAAGGTCTTTACCAGCCCTCACTGCCTGTGTATTTCAGAACATAAACTTATTGCCAGGGCACCCAACTGCTCTTATATTTATCTCAGTGCTTCTTTTCAATATGTGATTTGTTTGGGTAAAATTACATGGTTGTAATGTGATTTCTTCGAGCTGACAAGAAGGAAAATGGCTTCACAGGACAGCAGATGAGGGAACATTTATTGTGCACAGCACAGTCCTTCAGGTCATTACAGTGCAGTTTCTCCAAGAAGCCCTCGAATGGTGAGCTAATGCTGTTGTAAATGTATTTGCAACTGTGCCTGGTGCCATCCATGCTGAATGCTACCCATGCAATTTGGCTGTTACTCTGTAATTCTCATAATGGCTTCACTCATCACGCCAAAGTATTAGCTGCTTATAACCTGTTTGAGGTTGTGAAATTGCTTACTATTTGCTTATAGGAGAACACAGAAAAACACCAATCTGTGAGTAGAGAAGTTTGTAACAAATGATTGTCTCCAAGTTGGATAAGGGAAATTTTCAGCTTGCTTATCCTTCCTGCTAAATTTTACAATAAAATTTAGATTATCTCTGCTATACTTGGAAGAACAAATAGAAGCTGTAAAGGATAGGTGGATCCTCCTCAGCATCAATGTCACTGTGAGGCTGCCTCACCTGGAGCGGAGCGGTCTAGGAGAGAAAACAAACAAACAAACAACCAAAAACACACATATACACAGACCATGTAGGGGTATCAGTGGAATGCCTAATAGCAATTAAATATCATTTATAAAGACAAAAGATAATTCTATGAAATTCAATAGAGGAAACTGCAGCTTCAGTGTCATAAATGGTAGCATCCTTATGTAAGAAGCACAGTGGTAAAACCAAGAGTGGTAAACCAAGCGTGGTAAAACCAAGAGCTCTGTGGTGGTGAGGCTGTGCTAGGCAGCAGTCACCACAGAGCTTTGGCAGCTGGGAAGTGGGAGTGTAAAGGTCTCTGTAGCTTGCAACTGATGGACTATCTACCTGGTCTCCTTGCTCTGCTCCCCTGAGTCTTGACTATAACTGTAGGCCAGTTCAGCCACTGCTCCCAAGAATGCTATCAGGAGGGGCCTGATTTTCCGTGTGTACTGCCAAAGAATCCCTGGGCAGGACATGCGGGTTCTCACTGTGGAACCAGGGCAGCATGACTATGCACAAAACCAGGACACCGTACATCCAGTAGCTGTGGATATTGAAGAGCAATCTATCGTGCATGACGTTCTGGTGGCTTTTGTGATGTTCTAGGAATACAGGACTAGCACGGTCGCCGAGCACATGTGCACTGCTCGGTAGTTATTGTTGGGATTGTTTATGAGAGAGCATGGTCACAGGAGAGGTGTAGGAATGTGCATTTCAGAATTCTTCGTGCCATTAATCATCAAGAGCAGATTCTCTATGGAATTTTGATGTAGGTAGAATTGTTTGGCTGAAAGTTCAGGCCAAAAGCAAAGGTAGATGTTGGTGCAGTGCAAAACCAGGAGGCTTCTGTGCTGTGACATTGTCTGCCCAACTTTACTCAATCTGAGAGCCGAGGTTCTGTGTTGCACTGGAGAGTCTGCTCACCCCTATCCCGAGAAGACAGAACAAAGGGTGAAGACAAGCAGAAAGGCATTAAGTCTACTGGAGCAATGTGACACTAAGGTGTCTTGAAAAATCGTGAACCTAAACATCTTTGTTGAGGATAAATTGAGATGTACCAAGATTTTCATTTTTTACATGGGGATAAAGAAGAGTTTTCAAATCCCTTAGAAAAAACTTTTGCCTGTGGCAAAGAACATTTCTATAAATGTCCACTCTACCAGAAATGTAGATTGCTTTAGGTGTGAAATGTAATTTATCAGCTTCAGGGTTCTCTGTATCCAAGACAACAACTTTAAATACAGTGGGAAAAAAAACATAAAGACAACATTGCCAAGAAAATGTGCTCATTAAAATAACTGTAAATGAATAGGTAAATAGCTACTGTTAGCTGTAAACCTCTCTGCCCTTATCTCCAACATAGGAAATGCACTTAGGTACATAAGAAGGTTGAACAAAAATTGAACTCTCCATGGATATAAGGACGAAAACTCTTTGACTCTCCTGAAAGCAAAGGTGTGTTTAATGTACAGTCAGTAGAAAGCTCTTAGGACTTGATAAATCCAGAAGTGCAAATCGCAGTTCAGTTTGGGACCACTCTGATGGTTTTTCTTACCTTAAAAGTATGCCTTCCTTAACTCTCTAACTCACATGCTATTAATGGCGTTGGTAATTCATAAAACGAAGTTCTCAACAGTAGAGGATTAACACCGTGTGTCCCAGTGGACATCTCTGTCTTCCTTCCACTTTAGGATTTACTCTGGCTTTCCTGCATGGGAGACACACTTACTGCTTATTGAGGTAAATAAAAGAGATTTATAAATAGAGAATGTTTAGATAAAGGCAAAACATCATCCATCTGGAAAGAGAAGCTTATCTGCTGTAGATATGTGTTTATCGAGGGAAATCGGCAGCACATTAAACCTTGCTGCCCTGTTTTGAAAGGACATAAAACTACCATTGACTAACCCAGTGGTCTATCACAGAGCCAGTCCCCTGGGTTCCTACGCCAGATGTATTGGGCTATTTCTCTCCAGGGCAGAGCAAGGATGACTCCAGTACAGTATCAGAGTGAAAAAAAGAATGGAATACACCTTTAACGTGTGCCGGTTCGCATGTCATACTCACAGAGGTGGAAACAATGATTTCTAAAGAGATGTATTTGTGGAGTGTTAAATTTTAGGCTATGTTTAAATTGATACACATTATACAGTCATGACTGGAAACTAAACACACGCTTGAAGAATTCTTCTCTTTACCCCTCCATTTGAAGAAAGTAAAAGAGATCATTTTATTTGATCTAACATGGAAGTTTTTAAAGTTCATCTCTTGCAAACTCATGTAACATCTCTCTCTTTTGCAACTTGCAAGATTCTTAAGCATCTGTTAAGGTTTTGCACCAGGGAACAATTCATGTCACCAGGTCTGGTGTGTTCTTATTTCAAGGGATACCCTCTCAACGTTAGCCAGCCCTACCCAGAACATGATGTGGCTGATTCAGTCAGGATAAGGGCATGCCTGAAGTCTTAACAGCTTATGAGCTAATCTACATTATTTCATTTTATTAAAGGGTGAGAGTTGAATCTGCATACGTTTTGAGAGATAACTTATTCTTCCTTGCTTTGGAACTCAGCACTAAGTGCGTGACTGTCCTTGCTGTTCTGAAGCAATGCGATCATCACGGGGAGAATGGTGGTGTGGCTCTGTTAGAGGCCCAGGTGTTCTGGAAACGGCAACTGAGCTCGGAAACAAAATCCAGGTAGCTATCCCACTTTAAGTCTTCTCTGTGATCCTGACTGAACATAAAACAATTCTCATGTCTTCTCTTGACACAACCCTATGCCTCCTGGTGCTGGTGACACCATCATCAGCTGCTTGTCCGAGTTCCCTAGGGCACCCTGGTGGTGACCAAGATTCCTTTTGTGGGCAGTGGGCTTGGCATCCTGCAGCAGTGCCCAGGGAAGGGGAGACCCCACCTTTGGCATCAATGATGATGAATGGTTCATGTTGCTTTGAAAAACTGGGATCAAGCCAGCCTCTATGAATGCCACCTGTCAACCACCGTCCACTGTCATGGGACGTGCTACCCAGAAATTGTGTCTCAACTCAGCATCCCATGGCCTCTGCGCCAGTGTCCAGAGAGCCATTACCAGTACTGCAGAAAGCAGAAGATAGAAGTCAGAGTCCAGTCATAAAATAGGAGGCTCCAGCTGTTATCCTGGTCCCCAAGTGAGGAACACAAGTCCCAGCAGTCACCTGGGAGACATTCACACCCTCCATCTGTAATTGCTTCTCATGGCTTCCGTAACACAGGGCCACACACTCAGTGACTTGAAGCAGTACATGTTTACCTCCTATGGTGCTGGAGGTCAAACACCTAAAATCAAGGTGCAGAATCCCTGGGACCTGTGCATCCTTAAAGGACTGCGCAGATGTGATTCGTGAAGGGTTTTGAGATGCGGAGATTATCCCAGATCATCCAGGCAGGCCCAGTGTCATGACAGAGGTCCTTAAAAAAGAAGGCAAAGGCAGAGTTGTCTATAGAGGAAACAGAGGGCCGTGGGATGCATGGCTGCCCCACAGTTTTGTGGCTTTTTCTGTGATGGAGGCCACAGGTAATCATCACGTCCTCCTCCTTCCAGTCCCTTCTGCTCCATGACTTCCTCCACTGCTCTGGACTGTGCTCCTAATGAGGTGACACAAACCTTCACTGCTGGAGTGCGAGCCTGCAATGGCTCCACTCGTTTCTTCTGTATCTGCTTTGGGGTTGTTGTAGTTTTTCACTAACTTTTACTAATGGACATGGAAGTACTAAGAGCTGTCCCAGAAATTTCTCTCTGTTCAGGCATATTGTTCCCTGCACTCACAGAGTGCAGTCAACCAAATTTTCCCTCTGTACCAGGTGTCAATCAGCCCAGCACTGCAGAACTCCCCCTTGGGCCTGTGAGGTTAAATTTATGAGATGTCTTGATTGGTCCGGTGGCAGTTTCAGCTTCTAATTCACTGGAATTGCAGTCGAACTGCAGTAGTAAGTGCTACAGTTTAAATGTTTGTTCTCTCCAAAACTCATATTGAAATGGCCATTGTAACAGTAGTAAGAGGTGGAACTGTAAGAGGAAGTTAAGCCATGCTGTCTCTACTGTTGCAAGTGAATTAATGCTGTAATGGGGAGAGTGGGTGTATGATTGCAGGAGCAGGTTTGCTATCAAAGGCAGAGTTTGGTCCCTTGTCTCTCTCTTTCCCTCTCTTTCCTCTCACCTCTGCCATGAGGTACACATCAAGAAGGCCCTAACAAGATGCTGGGACCTTGGAATTGGACACCTCATCACCCCAAACTATGAACCAATACATTTCTGTTTAATGTAAATTACTCAGTCTTAGGCATTCTGTTAGAGCAGGAAAAACAGACTCTGTCTTAGCAGGTGTAGCAGCAAGGGAAGCAATTTGTACTTCCACCCCCTGATTTCTGCACCTACGCCTTCTGGCTGAGGGAGAAATGCTCTGCGTGCTGGTGACTTGTTCAAGTGTCTGTACAACACCCTGTAATAGAGAACTCAACCCACTCCGGATATTGCTTTAACTGAGTCTTCTGTAGCTCACTACATTTTCTCTGATAGACCCAACTCTCCTGAGAATGGTAGGCGTGCAAACCTTCCGGATGCCAAGAGCGTGAGTCCATGTTCACGCTTCTTTGCCATGCAAAGATTTTTTTGGTCAGAAGTGATGCTGTGTTGAACCCTAGTGGTGAATGCAGCATTTCATAAAGTCCACATATGACAGTGCTGGTGAAAGCATTAGGGGCAGGGAGTGCAAAACCATATCCACAGCGTGTGTCTGTACCAATAAGGAAAATTGCTCTCTTTCCGTGATAGGAGTGATTCCATATAAACTATATGTAATCAGGTGACTGGCCGATCGCCATAGGAAACGGCACGATACAGGGCTGTTGGCAGTTTAGCATTGACTTGTAGCAGTAACCACATAATCTATCATCTGGGAAGTCCATGTTTTAGGGTCCATTCTTAGGTTTTCTGTCACCATGGCCACTTTCTATTAATGTTTTGGCCCCTAGAGCAAGCCGGGGAGTGCCTAGGAAAGAAGACGTTGGGAACACACCCTGTCACCTGCTTGGCTATTGATGGTCTCTTCTGCTATGGATGCACTTCTGTGAGCATGCTCTTGGCACACAAATACCTTTTTATGAACAACAGCCCCATACCTTCCCCAGAACTCCTTGTCACCAACATTCCAATTCTATTATTTTCAAGCCTAGGACCATCAGAAAAACCATTAGCCAGTGCCCACACGTGAGCCCTGATTCTCACTTCTGAACATGTCTGCAACAACTCACTGAGCTCAAATTTCTGCTGACTGGGAGGATTTTTTTTACTGCCTGCTGTCTTTCAGATTCTCTTTATTGAGTGTGTAATGCTCTAGGAGTCCACTCTGGTTGGTGCCAGCAATTCAGGCAGAACCATCTATATGCCAGGGCTGAGCAGCTTCTCCCCAGTCAACTGGTCATAAGAAAATCTCCATGAGCCATTTGTGTGAACCGAGGTACAGGAAGAAATATAGCAGGAGTGGGTGTCAGAAGAACCCGAGATGTCTTTCACGTAATTGAGTAGAGCCTTCTGGGTCTGCTCTGCCTGATCCCTTGAACACTGTAGTAACACAGTCCCAGATGACCTGTGATGTGCTGCTAAAATCACATGTGATATGGTTTGGCTTGTCCCCACCCACATCTCATTTTGAATTGCAGCTCCCAAAATTCCCTCGTGTTGTGGGAGGGACCCGGTGGGAGATGATTGAATCACAGAGGCAATTTCCCCCATACTGTTCTTGTGGTAGTGAAGAAGTCTCATGAGATCTGATGCTTTTATAAAGGAAAACCTCTTTTGCTTGATTCTCATTCTCTCTCTTGCCTGCTGCCACATAAGACGTTCATTTCGCCTTCCACTGTGATTGTGAGGCCTCCCCAGCCACATGGAACTGTGAGTCCATTAAACCTCTTCTTCTTTGTGAGTTACCCAGTCTTGGGTGTGTCTTTATCAGCATCATGAAACAGTCTAATACAATATGGGCCTTGATGTCCTATGGTCAGGCATTGTTAAGAGTTGAATTGCATCTCTCCCTTCCCCCCCTTCAAAAAATATGAAGTTTTAACCTCCAGTAGCTCAGAATGCGATCTTGTTTGGAAATGGGGTTATTGCAGATGCAAGTAGTTAGGATATGCTTGTACTGGAGTAGTGTGGGCGGGGCCCCTAGTTCAATATGCCTGGTGTCCTCATAAGAGGAGAGACAGGTGCTGGTAGGGACACACACAGGGAGAATGACATAGGATGACAAAGGCAGAGATTGACTTCATGCAGCTGCAAGACAAGGAACACAAAGCTTTGCCAGCAACCACCAGAGCGCACCTGCCGACACCTTGATTCAGACCTTGAGCCTCAAGAACTATGATTTGACAAATGTCTGTGGTTCTAAGCCACCCGGTTCGTGGCACCTTGCTAAGGGAGCTCTAGAAGGTTAAGAGTGGTTATGCAAAGGAAGTAGTCACCTTCAAAGAGAGAACATATTTACTCTAAAACACTAAGCAGTGGTGCCAGCATGTGAGCGCTGAAGCAGAAGAACAAGCCCACCTAAGAACTTTTAGAAATGCAAATTCTCGAACCCCGCTCCAGACCCATTGAGTCAGAAACTCTGGGGATGGGGCCTGGCAATCTGTTCTAACAGCCCACAGGTGTTGTCAATGCATGCCAAGAGAACAACTGCCTGGGAAGGTGCAGGGCCTCTACATGACACCCCTGTTCAGTCCAGACCCTCTGTGCATTGCCGGATCCCGCAGAAGTATGCCTGCAAGGCAGCTGGGCTCCTTGGAGGGCATTCTCTTATTCTGAGCCCCACTCAGAAATGGTGCTCTTACAAGGCACTCAGTGAATGTGAGAAAGGAATAGCATGGAGTAGTCACCGGAGGATGGAAAAACTGAAACAACAGCTAAAACAGAATAACAGAAAACCGAAAATAAGGGAGAGAAAATGGCCAACATCCTGGTTGGGGTGGCATGTCCCCGACTCTTCTGGGCAAACCCAAATAAGGAAGAAAGGAGGTGGTAACTGGAGGGTCCCTGGAATTCCCTCCTTTTCCGGAATATCTGATGATTATCACATACCCTAATTAAAGAAACACTGATAAAATCAGAAACCCAAACCCCTCGTGTAGGACTGGCTCTCCCAGGTTTGTGCGCATTGGCTGTCCTGAGTGTGCATCTTCACTTTCCAAAAACAGCTTCTTGTCTTCGCCTTCATTCTGACTCATCTCTCAATTCTTTCTTGCAATGATGTCAAAAACCTGAAAACCAGCTGGGGCTGGGCTCTCCCTAGCATCTGGAGACCCTCCTGAGCCCTCTGGTCACACATGGATTAGAGCACGTGGTGTGTATGGTATGCACGACCTCTATGTGTGGTAGAGAGGCTCTAAGTCCAAAGCAGCATGATGCTTGCTTTTTAAGTGGCAGGCAGTGCAAGGTCCAGTAGCTTGTCCCTCACCTTGAAGGGGCCACCTCAGCATGCCCCAGACCTTCAGGAACTTCATGACATCAGAGACCTCCAAATCTTCACGGGATTTTTCTCTCATCCTCTGGCTTACCTGTATTTTACTGAAGCATCTAAGATGATTGCCACTTCCTCTTCTCTAGGTCCAATTAGCATAACTTTATCACTGTAGTAAACCAATGCAATCTTCCTTGGAATAGTGAGAGAATCAGATCCCTGGGAGTTCCTTCACTATTGAAGGAGAGATGATGTAGCCCTGAGACAAAACTGTGCAGGTACATTGGTGCCCCTGCCAGGTGGAAGCACACCTTCTGCTATAGCAGAATTGCACATTAGAATAGCGAAAAAAATAATTAACCAAGTCAACAGCTAAGAATCATGCTCCAGGGATTATGTTGATTTGCTCCAGTAAAGAGAACATATTTGGAACAGCAGCTTCCATGAGAGTCACCAGTTAACTTAATTTATAACAATCCACAGTCATTCTCCAAGATCTGCCTTCTGCATAGGAAGAAACAGATACTTGTGTAAGTATTGAGTTTCTATTTCCTCCTCTGAATCTTCCAAGTCTTTGATGATGGATCTAATCTCTAACTTATCTGAGGATATGTATTGCATTTGGTCGAATGTTCTGGTAGGTCAGGGACTTGTTAAGGTCTTCCATATACCCCTTTCCACCATTACAGCCCTCAGTTTCTGGGTTAGGAGAAGTATGGGGATTCTGCCACTGAATATCATGGCAATTCTAACAATAAATTCTGAACATCAATAACAACCTCAAGTCAGGTACACATGAGGTCACAACGACACAAATTTTGATCAAAATTTCTGACTACCATTAGCCATAGTGTGGGTGGCAGGTTACAGGGCTTGGAGAGAGGCATCTAGGAATGGTATTAATTTTATAGGAAATCTAGGAACCACTCAGAGAATGCGATATTTTATTTTACTCAAAACAGAGTCACTCCTGTAAGTGAGCACAGGGTCACTCAGACAAGGCTTTGAGGAACGGGGTGACGGCATCTCAGGATTCTCCCTCAGGTGCACCCAACTTCTTCTTCAGCAAGGCCTTCTGGACTGTGAGCTGGCTTAGTCCTAGAAATTTGGTGAAAAGCTGTACTTCTCCATCTGCTGACTCAGCTTGGTGTCTGGCCATCAGCCCTGGTATTCTTCCTGTCATACAAAGAACAAGTGACATTTTAAAGTTGCTTATATATTCTATTCCCAGGAAGACCATGATCAATAGGACACTGCCTGAACTCCCTGGCACTCAGACATTCTGATGGCCACATTGTCCCTGATGTTCATGCAGCAAATGTAGCCACCTTGCTCCCGGTAGCTCAACACTGCCACTCGGCCTCTGCTGCCCAGGATCCCGCCACCCCCAGTAAAACCCGGGAGGCTGGCACCTTCTCCCCGGTCACTCAGGTTCACAGGGACAGCTGCCAGGAAGCATCATGAGGGTCAGGGTGTTTCCCTCACTAGGGAGTTTCTCCATGCCTTAGCAAAGGACTCGTGTGGAGTTTTAGTCTGAAAGCATGGTTGTGCAGAACACAAGCAAGAAATCCTTCCCACATTTGTATCCCTTAGGACTTTTGGTGTCTCTCTCTCTCTCTCTCTGTCTCTCTCTCTCTCTCTCTCTC
>NW_016806237.1:1094591-1118893 GCF_001698545.2 Rhinopithecus bieti | reverse complement strand
TCTCTCTCTCTCTCTCTCTCTCTCTCTCTCTCTCTCTCTCTCTCTCTCTCTGTCTCTCTGTCTCTCTCACTTGCCGTGTGTGGGCTCCCTGCAAACTCACTTGCCCTGTGAGTTTAGAGAATAAGTGGCTTATTCTCTAAGGCTACTTCTTAGAGCTTATTGTTAGTTTGTATGCTAAAAAATACACATGCATTCTTATCCACATCATGATGGTTTATATTCTTGGATAAAGACTACATCCTGAGTTGTACATGTATTTAGTTTTATTTCAGTTTAAATATGTAAGTCACATCTTCCTAATGAGAACTGTTTGAGTAACTCCTTGTTTAACATTAATTTTTTAACATCTTTCTAGATGTGAGAGGAAGAGGTACAGTCAGTTTAAAAACCTGTATTTGTGATATCGAATCCCATTTTCACTAATCCCATTCACTAATGTGTTTGTCCATATTTTATTAGGAAAACACTGCCTAATGGCTATTGCATGCCAAACTCAGTCACGGACGCTGGAGAGGAAAGAAGAAAAAGGCAAGTCCAGTCCCTGGAGGAGGTCAGAGCCTAGCAGGAAAGATGGAACCAGGACAGTCAAGGGCGCAGCAACCGATGCCTTCGGGCATTTTGGGGAAGGCTTCATGGAAGATGTGCCAGTTGAGTGGAGTCTTCATGGAGGAATCAATGTTTTCCAGGCCAGAAGTAGAAGCACAAGATTCCAGGCAGAGAGGACTGTGTGTAGAAAATCAGGCCAAACGCGGTGGCTCACGCCTGTAATCCCAGCACTTTGGGAGGCTGAGGCAGGCAAATCACATGAAGTCGGGAGTTCAAGACCAGCCTGGCCAACATGATGAAACCTCGTCTCTACTAAAAATACAAAAATTAGCCAGATGTGGTGGTGCATGCCTATAGCCTGTAGTCCAGCTACTTGGGAGGCTGAGGTGGGAGAATTGCTTGAACCCAGGAGTTGGAGATTGCAGTGAGCCAAGATTGCAGAGACTTCATCTCAAAAAAAAAAAAAAGAAAGAAAGAAAGAAAAGAAAGCAAATCACTGGCATGTGTGTGCGTCTGCATGTGTGTGTGTGTCTTGAAGAGCACAAATATATGTCCAGGGGAGAATGGGGAGATGAGTGTGACTGGAAACAGGGCTCTTGGGTATGTTCTGGGAGTAAGAGATGAAGGCAGAAGTGGGAGCTGGAATCAGGCACACAGGGGTCCTGTTCTCTGGAGGTGACGGGTCTTTGTCCTGTAGCAGGGGAGGGACCTTCCACCTTGCAAATAGGGAGTTCAATGGTGTTTCTTTAAGACATATGAGTAAAGCATAGAAAATAGACTGGAGCTGGAGGCGGGGAGACCATCAGGGGCCGTCGCATAAACAAAACCATGGTGTAGAAGCGATGTCAGCAGGCTGGAGCCGAGAGCACAGGGCATGAGGCTCGGGGCCGATTCAGGGCACAAAACACGGCAGAAGAGGTTGTCGACCGGATATGAAATCTAAGAAAAGATAAAAGATGGCTCTAGGGCTTCGATTAGAAGCTGCGAAATGGTATCACCATTAATTTAGAAAAGTAATTTAAAAGGGGCCTGCACAGGAAACAGACAGAATGAAGTGGGAACACACAGGGCTCGGCAGAGGGCCTCAGCCTGGCCACGGCCTGTGCATGCCCAGGCCCTCTCCACTTCCAGGGGCTTTAGCACAGGAAATGATCATGGAAATGCTGAGCTTCTTTCTATGGCAGCTGATTGTTTACTAAAATAAAACACAGACAAGAGCTTCTGGTAGAGAACAAAACAAAAGCAAACACCCTGTGGCCTCAAAGACAAAGATCTGGAATGTGTACAAGCCTGTGATCCCCGACATTGCTCACCAGG
This sequence comes from Rhinopithecus bieti, assembly GCF_001698545.2. Lineage (NCBI taxonomy): Eukaryota > Metazoa > Chordata > Mammalia > Primates > Cercopithecidae > Rhinopithecus > Rhinopithecus bieti. The sequence goes on along the minus strand of NW_016806237.1, from coordinate 1,117,030 downwards.
GAAACCAGGGCGAGGTTAGGAAATCAGAGCCGTTCTGGGGCAGCACTTACGTGTTGATCTTCCTACAAAGCTTGGCCGTATTCATAAATGACCAGAAGAGTGTGTATTAGGTACATGGAGTAAGCCTTATGAACTGTGTTACTAAAGAATTATCTATTTTAGAATACAAGAATAATTCAACAGAACATTGGTTGTGCTGTGTCACTTATTAGGGGAATTTCTCCTGCTATAACAGGCACCCCATTTTGATGTTGCACTTAAAAAAATATAGAGGCAGGTTCTCACTATGTTGCCCAGGTTGGTCTCAAACTCCTAGACTCAGAAGATCCTCCGGCCTCAGCCCCGCAAAGCACTGGGATTACAGGCGTGAGCCACAGTGCCCAGCCTTGATATTGCACTTTCATGTTAACATGTCACCAAGTGATGTCACACCTTTATTCTCACCAAACATGGAGCATTAATCTTTTCACATTAATTTTTTCTTTAAAATCATCTGATCATATTGTGAAAATGGAGAAAATCTACCCCACACTTCATCAAAACAATCATGATGGTTAACTTTGTGGCATGGACCTCTCGTCTTTACTACATCATCATTATTAACTATTAGCTATGCCTTATTATTTATTACTAATGTAGTGTGGCTGTGACCCCACCCAAGTCTCGTCTTGAGTTGTAGTCCCCATAATCCCCACGTATTGAGGGAGGGACCTGGTGGGAGGTGACTGGATCGGGGGGTGGTTGCCCCATGCTGCTCTCATGATAGAGGGTGAGTTCTCACGAGAGCTGAGGGTTTTCTATGGGGCTCTTCCCTCTTCGCTTCCTTCACAGGCTCTCTCTCCTGCCACCTTGTGAAGAAGGTGCCTACTTCTCCTTTGCCTTCCACCATGATTGTAAGTTTCCTGAGGCCTCCCCAGTCATGCAGAGCTGTGAGTCAATTAAACCGTTTTCCTTTATAAATTACCCAGTCTAGGGTATTACTTCTTAACAGTGTGACAATGGACTAATACAGTTACTATTTTCTTCAACACAGATTGACTTTTCTGAGCTCATAGTCTGCACCAGCCCCACTGCCCGCACTGTTCCCCTGAGGCCACATGGAGAGCTTTTCCCTGGGGCCTCACAGCCTGAAGGGGCTCTGCCTTGCTCAGGGCATTGCCCCCCACCCGGGGTTGGGCCATCGTGCTCCTCTCCATCAAAGGCTGGGCACATTCATCACTTCAGATTTTCAGTGCCGTTAAAGAAGCCCAATTCACTGTCTGAGATAATACTTTGCTCTCTGCCCCACAGGAGTGAGTGGAAGCTGCCAGGTGAAAGCGGGCTGTGGCACCATCCTGAGCCATGTGGCCCATCATCCCAGAGTCACTCACCAGAGACACGGTCCTTCTTGTGTAGGACTTTCTCACGACGTCCTGGCTAAACCCCAAACCCTTCAGTGTCCTCTCTGCATGTCATAACGACGTAGCCAGTGGGGTAACCACGGCATGGCAGGAGTGACTGAGTACTGTTACCAGCAAGCTCAGCCTCTGCGCAGGTCCCTGGAAGGCTGTAGAGTCAAGCATACTGGAGGGTAAAGGCAGCCGTCCCTCTGCAGAGGACAGTCCATGGAGCTGGCTCTGGAGACCCAGGTGTAGAAATACGATGTGCTGCCTGCAGGAATGTGGCTGCTGCTTCATCATCAGCAGAGCCAGGTTGCTGAGACAGACTACAAGCTTTACCTGCAGCAGCTGTCATCTGCAGGGACAGACCCAGGGAAGGGATTCAGGAGGGAGGAAGTAGCCTTCATCTGGCTCATACTCAGCCGGAATCTAAAGATAGAGGTACTGTCTCCAAAGGGCCCTGCCTGCGGGCATTGTGCATCCCTACCTGGCCAAGCCAGCAAATGACCTGGATGCTGGGCACCCAAGGAGGTGGCCCTCGCATCCACTTCTACCTGCTGAGTCTTCCCCTTTCATGATGATTAGTGGTCACCACATCCCACTTGGTGTGCGTCCTCCCTCTGCCGTGTGCTGGTTCCACCTGCTCTCTCTGCAGTGGCCTGCTCTCTGCCCCACAGGAGCGGGTGGAAGCTGCCAGGTGAACAAGGCTGTGGCACCATCCTGAGCAATGTGGCCACCATCCCACGGTCACTCACCAGGAGCACAGTCCTTCTTGAGCAGCGATGCTCCCAGGGAACAACCTGTGCTTTGCTCCTCACCAGGCACCATCCAGGAGGAAATGCACAGAGCAGAGGTGAGTCCATTTGAAAAGTAATGACTCTCGGTTGAGATGCAGGCCAGTAAGTCTACCTCCTGCTCCCCTTCCTGAAGGCTCAGGATGGTGCTGGAGTGGGCACAGGATTCTAGGATGCCAAGACAATGAAAAAAAGAGAAGACAGCATGACTGAGTGCAGAAGCCTAGCTTGTGCGTAAGGACCAGCCAGCTGCCTGCCTGTGCAGGGACCCGCCTACAGCTGTGCCCTGGGAGGGGTTGCTGGTGTGAAGGAGCACCCAGGGCAACTGAGCTGGGTCAAGGCATTGGCTTTCAGACAGACAAGGGGCACAGGAGGTCACTCTAAGGCAAATGGTGCCGCCAGTGTTGATGGTGTAGACAGAGCAGATGGTAGCTGGTGTGGAGGGCAGTGCAGGGTCACTGGGCTCCTGATAGCAAGGAACCAATGCCTTAGGCTGCGAAGTTAATCGTGAAAACCCACAGAAGCTTCCACCCATGGGAGAGGTGGGCCCTGAGTCAGATTCTTGGAAGAAAGAGAGGTGGGAGTCTGTGGTAGGCACCCTTGGGATCACTGAGCTGGGGTAAAATGAGCCCTCAGGAGGGGAAAGCAAGAACACAGAAAAGCATTCTGNGGGAGGCTGAGGTGGGAGAATTGCTTGAACCCAGGAGTTGGAGATTGCAGTGAGCCAAGATTGCAGAGACTTCATCTCAAAAAAAAAAAAAAAGAAAGAAAGAAAGAAAAGAAAGCAAATCACTGGCATGTGTGTGCGTCTGCATGTGTGTGTGTGTCTTGAAGAGCACAAATATATGTCCAGGGGAGAATGGGGAGATGAGTGTGACTGGAAACAGGGCTCTTGGGTATGTTCTGGGAGTAAGAGATGAAGGCAGAAGTGGGAGCTGGAATCAGGCACACAGGGGTCCTGTTCTCTGGAGGTGACGGGTCTTTGTCCTGTAGCAGGGGAGGGACCTTCCACCTTGCAAATAGGGAGTTCAATGGTGTTTCTTTAAGACATATGAGTAAAGCATAGAAAATAGACTGGAGCTGGAGGCGGGGAGACCATCAGGGGCCGTCGCATAAACAAAACCATGGTGTAGAAGCGATGTCAGCAGGCTGGAGCCGAGAGCACAGGGCATGAGGCTCGGGGCCGATTCAGGGCACAAAACACGGCAGAAGAGGTTGTCGACCGGATATGAAATCTAAGAAAAAGATAAAAGATGGCTCTAGGGCTTCGATTAGAAGCTGCGAAATGGTATCACCATTAATTTAGAAAAGTAATTTAAAAGGGGCCTGCACAGGAAACAGACAGAATGAAGTGGGAACACACAGGGCTCGGCAGAGGGCCTCAGCCTGGCCACGGCCTGTGCATGCCCAGGCCCTCTCCACTTCCAGGGGCTTTAGCACAGGAAATGATCATGGAAATGCTGAGCTTCTTTCTATGGCAGCTGATTGTTTACTAAAATAAAACACAGACAAGAGCTTCTGGTAGAGAACAAAACAAAAGCAAACACCCTGTGGCCTCAAAGACAAAGATCTGGAATGTGTACAAGCCTGTGATCCCCGACATTGCTCACCAGGGAAACCAGGGCGAGGTTAGGAAATCAGAGCCGTTCTGGGGGCAGCACTTACGTGTTGATCTTCCTACAAAGCTTGGCCGTATTCATAAATGACCAGAAGAGTGTGTATTAGGTACATGGAGTAAGCCTTATGAACTGTGTTACTAAAGAATTATCTATTTTAGAATACAAGAATAATTCAACAGAACATTGGTTGTGCTGTGTCACTTATTAGGGGGAATTTCTCCTGCTATAACAGGCACCCCCATTTTGATGTTGCACTTAAAAAAATATAGAGGCAGGTTCTCACTATGTTGCCCAGGTTGGTCTCAAACTCCTAGACTCAGAAGATCCTCCGGCCTCAGCCCCGCAAAGCACTGGGATTACAGGCGTGAGCCACAGTGCCCAGCCTTGATATTGCACTTTCATGTTAACATGTCACCAAGTGATGTCACACCTTTATTCTCACCAAACATGGAGCATTAATCTTTTCACATTAATTTTTTCTTTAAAAATCATCTGATCATATTGTGAAAAATGGAGAAAAATCTACCCCACACTTCATCAAAACAATCATGATGGTTAACTTTGTGGCATGGACCTCTCGTCTTTACTACATCATCATTATTAACTATTAGCTATGCCTTATTATTTATTACTAATGTAGTGTGGCTGTGACCCCACCCAAGTCTCGTCTTGAGTTGTAGTCCCCATAATCCCCACGTATTGAGGGAGGGACCTGGTGGGAGGTGACTGGATCGGGGGGTGGTTGCCCCCATGCTGCTCTCATGATAGAGGGTGAGTTCTCACGAGAGCTGAGGGTTTTCTATGGGGCTCTTCCCTCTTCGCTTCCTTCACAGGCTCTCTCTCCTGCCACCTTGTGAAGAAGGTGCCTACTTCTCCTTTGCCTTCCACCATGATTGTAAGTTTCCTGAGGCCTCCCCAGTCATGCAGAGCTGTGAGTCAATTAAACCGTTTTCCTTTATAAATTACCCAGTCTAGGGTATTACTTCTTAACAGTGTGACAATGGACTAATACAGTTACTATTTTCTTCAACACAGATTGACTTTTCTGAGCTCATAGTCTGCACCAGCCCCCACTGCCCGCACTGTTCCCCTGAGGCCACATGGAGAGCTTTTCCCTGGGGCCTCACAGCCTGAAGGGGGCTCTGCCTTGCTCAGGGCATTGCCCCCCACCCGGGGTTGGGCCATCGTGCTCCTCTCCATCAAAGGCTGGGCACATTCATCACTTCAGATTTTCAGTGCCGTTAAAGAAGCCCAATTCACTGTCTGAGATAATACTTTGCTCTCTGCCCCCACAGGAGTGAGTGGAAGCTGCCAGGTGAAAGCGGGCTGTGGCACCATCCTGAGCCATGTGGCCCATCATCCCAGAGTCACTCACCAGAGACACGGTCCTTCTTGTGTAGGACTTTCTCACGACGTCCTGGCTAAACCCCAAACCCTTCAGTGTCCTCTCTGCATGTCATAACGACGTAGCCAGTGGGGTAACCACGGCATGGCAGGAGTGACTGAGTACTGTTACCAGCAAGCTCAGCCTCTGCGCAGGTCCCTGGAAGGCTGTAGAGTCAAGCATACTGGAGGGTAAAGGCAGCCGTCCCTCTGCAGAGGACAGTCCATGGAGCTGGCTCTGGAGACCCAGGTGTAGAAATACGATGTGCTGCCTGCAGGAATGTGGCTGCTGCTTCATCATCAGCAGAGCCAGGTTGCTGAGACAGACTACAAGCTTTACCTGCAGCAGCTGTCATCTGCAGGGACAGACCCAGGGAAGGGATTCAGGAGGGAGGAAGTAGCCTTCATCTGGCTCATACTCAGCCGGAATCTAAAGATAGAGGTACTGTCTCCAAAGGGCCCTGCCTGCGGGCATTGTGCATCCCTACCTGGCCAAGCCAGCAAATGACCTGGATGCTGGGCACCCAAGGAGGTGGCCCTCGCATCCACTTCTACCTGCTGAGTCTTCCCCTTTCATGATGATTAGTGGTCACCACATCCCACTTGGTGTGCGTCCTCCCTCTGCCGTGTGCTGGTTCCACCTGCTCTCTCTGCAGTGGCCTGCTCTCTGCCCCCACAGGAGCGGGTGGAAGCTGCCAGGTGAACAAGGCTGTGGCACCATCCTGAGCAATGTGGCCACCATCCCACGGTCACTCACCAGGAGCACAGTCCTTCTTGAGCAGCGATGCTCCCAGGGAACAACCTGTGCTTTGCTCCTCACCAGGCACCATCCAGGAGGAAATGCACAGAGCAGAGGTGAGTCCATTTGAAAAAGTAATGACTCTCGGTTGAGATGCAGGCCAGTAAGTCTACCTCCTGCTCCCCTTCCTGAAGGCTCAGGATGGTGCTGGAGTGGGCACAGGATTCTAGGATGCCAAGACAATGAAAAAAAGAGAAGACAGCATGACTGAGTGCAGAAGCCTAGCTTGTGCGTAAGGACCAGCCAGCTGCCTGCCTGTGCAGGGACCCGCCTACAGCTGTGCCCTGGGAGGGGTTGCTGGTGTGAAGGAGCACCCAGGGCAACTGAGCTGGGTCAAGGCATTGGCTTTCAGACAGACAAGGGGCACAGGAGGTCACTCTAAGGCAAATGGTGCCGCCAGTGTTGATGGTGTAGACAGAGCAGATGGTAGCTGGTGTGGAGGGCAGTGCAGGGTCACTGGGCTCCTGATAGCAAGGAACCAATGCCTTAGGCTGCGAAGTTAATCGTGAAAACCCACAGAAGCTTCCACCCATGGGAGAGGTGGGCCCTGAGTCAGATTCTTGGAAGAAAGAGAGGTGGGAGTCTGTGGTAGGCACCCTTGGGATCACTGAGCTGGGGTAAAAATGAGCCCTCAGGAGGGGAAAGCAAGAACACAGAAAAAGCATTCTGAGGGAGCCCCCACAGGACAGAGCGATGCACACTCATCTAAGGGACCCCCATAGGACAGAGCGATGCACACTCATTTGAGGGACCCCATATGGCAGAGCGATGCATACTCATCTGAGGGACCCCATAGGACAGAGCGATGCACACTCGTCTGAGGGACCCCATAGGACAGAGCGATGCACACTCACTCCTCTTAAGCAGAGCAGATGGCCAACTTCCATCAAACGAAGTAAAATACTATTTGTGTTTCTTCAAAAGATGTTCAATGCCTGAAAATAAATAGACTCCAATATGTGTCTGTTGCCAACCCTCTGGGCTGCTGAAAACCTCTGGATATTGAAGCTGAACCAGGGCTGACTGTGCGTGATGTGGGCCTGGGCTCACATCTGTGGCAGGGGCTGCTGTGCAGGCTGAGCTGGTGTCCACAGGTAGGAGGCCTATGGAAGTTGGCACTCCTGGGTCACTGCCCCATGTATGGGGGAATCACAGTTCCCTGCCCTGTGGCAGAAGAAAAATGACACATCCAAAAGCTCTTCCTAAATGCTTTTTGGGGGCAATGTAGACATTGCTACAAAATGGACAAAGACACATGGCCCAAACCTCTGGAAATAACCAGATGATGCTGCATCTTTGTCCCTGCCATGGGTGTGGGTGTATATGCTTATCACGGCAGCTCACATTAGCGAAATACAGCAGTGGAATGACGTAGAATCATGCTGTGTTGAGATCACTACCATCAATTACAAATTTATGATCGCATTTGGTGGGATTGTCATGGCCGCTGTCCAAGTAACTCACATAGGTTTTGTGCCTCATCTTCTCCCTACAGCCTTACGGGTGAGGAGCCCCTGCCAGATGGGAGCACTCGGTGAACCATGGAATATGCTGAGCCTCATCAGGGGATTAGCAGCCCTGACCTCCCTCATTTCTTGTAGATCTGAAACTGAGCATGGGCTCACATTTAAATTTGCAGAGTTTTCCATCAAGAGCTCACGGGGGTTGCAGCCGACAGCTGTGCACCCAGGCGCTGGCGGTGAAGGATGCTCTGGTTCCTGCCAGGTTCAGCTCCTCCTGGATTTACATCCTTTGCCAGGAGCTGTACAGTTTCTCCCCATGATTTTGTTAATGCTGACATTTCAGCACACAACGAAATAGAAAGGTCATCAGCTGGCTAATTTAAAAATAGCATTTTGATCACTCATCTTCCTGGAGTGTCAAGCCCCGCGGAGCTGGTGGAATTGACATGTACTCATCACCAGGTTTGGGCTCCTGAAACCAAGCTGGGTAATTTGAAGCCCTGTCTGGGGCAGCCCTGGGACGGCCATCCATCAGTGGCATAATCACCAAGAGCGATCTCCATCAGGAGCGGGCGGCTGAGATCCAGGAGTCTCACTCCTGCCACAAGACAGTTTTGGGGGGTCAGGGTGATGATAGTAAGAATCATTTATTGGACACTCACAATGTATCAGATTTAGCATGAATTACTCAATTCGGCATGAAACAACTCCAGCAAGTGGATGCTCTGCCAATGTGCATTGTTTATAGGCGAGAAAACAGAGGCGTGGGGAGCCTTGGGCGGCACATTCAGAAGGAAAAGATACAGCCTTGAACCTCGTCTGCTCCAAGGGCTCCAGAAAAAGTGCCTCCTGCTTAGTTTTGCATTGTCTCTGCTGTGCCTTTCCAATGAACACAACAAAAATGGAGGCAGCTCTTCACACTGCACGAACATTTTTTGCTTAGAGAAAGCAGGGATGAAAGAGTCAAAAGTAACCTGCACCGCTTCACTTATCATACTCCAAGTGCATTCTCTCACTCCATCCTTAAAACTCACCCCACAGGCGTGCATGAGTCTGAAAATGAGGACAAGGAGGCTTGGAGAGGTTAAATGACTTACCCAGGACTGCACAGCTTGCATGTGGCAGAACTCGGATTGAATCCAGGACTTCTGATCAACAAGCTCGATGGCTTCAAAGCATAAGAATGATCAAATAATTATAATTAATAGTGATTGAGCAATTGCTGTTGGACTTCTGCACTTGACCCTGTTATTGTGACAACTCTGTCTTCCCAGCGCTTTTTCAGATGAGGAAATTACTGCTGATAAGGACTATGAGACTTACCTGTGGTGGAGAAGTCCCAGTGGCTCCTACAAGCCAGACTCATCTCCTGTCCAGAGCGGGGACACGTGTGCTGCACTCTCCCTGTCTCAGGGACTGGGGAAAATCTATTCACCACCAGTTCTGCCTCAGCATCCTCTGATGACCTGCCCCCTAACTGAGAGTCTCCTCTCTGACCAGGCCCAGGCATCAAGTCCTGCCTGGTTCTCCTTTGGGTAGCCACAGCAAGAACTGCCGTTCCAGGGTCTGGGTCTGCATGGTGAAGCCCTGGGTCTGAGCCTTCTCTTGACATGAGTTTCTTCCAGGACAGGTTCCTCCTTCCCTTGTGATTTTTCTGGAACTTTATGTGGTGAAGCAACCAACACCACCAGGTAGATGCCCAAGACCCATTCGGGGAACTTCCCAGTTTCTATCCCCACCACCCTGGGCCTCCCACCCTGTGTCATGAACTCTTCACTCACTGCCGCTCTCCACGCCCATCCCTGTCAATCTTCCAGCCATGCACACAGGCCCAGTTAGGAAAGGTCACCCTGTCATGCGTCTATTTCATTGGAGTGATTAACAGCAACTTCTCCACTACATCTCTCCTGGTCTTCTCTGTTCCTGTGTCACTCAGAAGTCTTCGCCCTCCTACTTGGTAGAAAGCTTCTTTTCCTTCATGTAATTACAACTCTGAAGATGGTTTCTTTTCTCTCAGTGGGAATCCATTTACTCCTCCATGTAAGCCTTTTTGCTTTGCTGTCTAACTTCCATTCATCGTGACAAAAGATACAGGCACATTTCATTTCACCCAATCCTTTAAAAAATCGGTATTGCTTTTGTTTCTCTTAAATTTTATTCCCTCTGTAAATTTATTACCTCTACATAATGGTGTTCACTTATTTTTCTTAACAGATGAGCAAGTACGAGTCTCTGTAATTAAGGCATGGATCCCAACTGCCAAAATTGGAGATCCTCCACCTGGGAGTTTCCAAATCCTCAGAGGTCACATCCCTGATCACAATGAGAGGCCGTGCCCACGAGGGCAGTCCTGGTTCTACTGTGGTGGCAAATGCCCAGATGGGCTTACGCTCCAAAGCAGCAGCTCATTCTCCACGCCTGCCACATGTCCAAGTGGGGCAGCCAGGCTGGCTCTGCCTCACGGTCCTCCACAATGTAGGGTTCAAGCAGATGGGGGCCAGGACCATGACTAGATGGTGTGGCACAGGGAACGGAGAACACAGCAGACAACAGGCTGGTCTCAAAGCTGTCACCCTCAAAGGACACATATCACATCTGCTCACAGTTCACTGGCCAGAGCCAGTCAGTGACTCTAGGCTGGCCAGCCAAGAGGTAGAATCCCCTCCCGGGGCCTGGCTTGGAACATGTGTGAGCAGTAACACGGTCTGCCGCAAACAACAAACCCAATCAGCTTTTGGAGAAACTGATGTGCAGAGAGATGACCTGACCTGCCCAGGTGACCAGCTCACTAGCGGCACCTGGGCTGCAGGGGACGAGCACTGTCCGTGCCTGGTAGGCCTTGATCTCACCACCGCATTCACCCACCATAGTGCAGGCAGTTGGCAAGGTGGTTTCCTGGCCACTCTCTGGGGCATTCACACCCCACTTCCTGAGGCCATCCCTTCCTCCACATAGGCCTCCAGCTCAGGATTTCCTTTTCTGGGCATCAGTTTCTGTAAGATGTCCAGGCGTTCTCAAAAGTGGGACTTTCAGAATGATGGCATTAGGTGTGCACATTTATAACTCAAGGCGCCCAAGACAGGCCCTGCTAGAACCGTGCTCAGGAGCCTCGGAGGCAGCGCCCAGGGCTGGAGGAAGGGGAGCAGCCCCAGGCCCATGGGGCTCCATCTGGTCCAGTGGAGAGGACAGTGGAACAGTGACCCTGACTGCTGGCCTGCCTTGACGGGATGGTTTTGGGTCAAACTGAGTGGGCCACAGGGGGGCCTGATCTCAGGGTGTCTGTTCGGGAGCTTCTAGATGAGTTTAGCATTTGAATCAGTGGCCTCAGTAAAGCAGATGGCCTCCCCAGTGTGGGTGGACCTTGTCCAGCACACCGAGGGCCTGAACAGAGCAACAAGAGAGGAGGGGTATGTGCCTTTTTTTCTTGCCTCATTGCCAGCCCAGGCTGGCTCCTCTTATCTTCCCTGCCCTCAGCCCGGGACTCACATCGCTGGCTACCCTGGGTTTCAGGTCTCTGGACTCCAACTGAGTCACATCCCCGGCCTTCCTGGGTCTCCAGCTTGCAGATTGCAGATCAAGGGGCTTCTCTGCCTCTGTAACGGTCATGATCACATGAGTTGGTTCCTCATAAAGAAAAATCCACATGGATATGTGGACAGACAGACAGACAGATGGACAGATGGCTCTACACACGAGATAGCCCATCGGTTCTGCTTCTCTGGAGAACCCTCATGAGTACACTTGACACTCTCAATTTCCATAATCCCTGGCTCTTGATGTTGTTGTTGGAGACAGATCCAAGTGACCTTCTCAGGCCATCACTACCAGGCCCCCAAGTAGTTGACGCGTTGGACTTGGCCATACCTTGCACACACACATGTATGACCCGGGCTCACCTCTCGACCATCTACTCACAGTCACATATGACAAGGTCAGTGTGCTCTTCATGACCTGAGCTACATGAGTGTTAATGAGCATTGGCAGCATGTGTGGTGCTGGGCCAAGCTGGGAGAGGCTGAGCACATCCAGTGATGGACTTGCCGTGGTCGCCCGCAGGACCAGAAGCAGGATTTGTATATAGAAAATATCTGCTTCCAGCTTCTTTTTTTTTTCAGGTCCACAAAGCCTGAGGTGTTTGACTTTGAAAATAATGGCAAATAAAATGTGATTGAGAAACTGCTTCCATTGTGGTAGATTGAAGTTTATGTTTATAATTCATTCTGGATGAAAGTGACTAGGCCCAAAAGGTAAAACCATGCATTCTTTTAGAGATGGATTGAAGTTTAGTGTGGAACATCTCATCAGTCACCCTGCAGTGACTTGTGATGTCTCCACTGCACACAGTGTCCTGACACACCCACGTTACCTCCAGAAGAACCTGCAGTTCCTATCAACATTTCCAGAAATTCAGGCTGTGTCACCTGGGTGTGTCGTATAAGAAGGATGGAGAGAGGAGAGAATGTAGAGCGCTCTCAGCTGCCCCATAGACCTGGGACTTGGTTAGCCATCACTGAGGAAGCTCTTTGACGAAAGAATCAGATGGCATGCACTTTTGGAGATAACCAGAAAATGTCAGGAAGATAACTTCTTAATGGCTTTGTAAAATATACATGGCCATGCCAGCTGGTGGAACGTATCCAAGCCCAAACAGTCATCACCTTGGAAGAAAACGTGCTCAGATTTCTTGCATTGACAAGATACTCTCTCAGGTGCAATAGTTGCAGTTTGAGCAGCGTCAATCTGTGAGTTACAAATGACTGCCAAGGCCCCGTGCGAGTGCACGATTTTCATCCCGGATGCACAGGTTCCTCTGTGAGCATCTTAGAGTCCCCACTGATTTTGAGCTCCGTCAGCTGTGGGTGAGGAAAATGTCAATTCACATGACTTGGACATACAGACGACCCAAATAGCACCCCCATTTTGTGCTCCCCTTGTCTGGGGAACATAAACATCAAGGGAGGGCTCCCAAAACCCATAGAGTCATTGGTCCAGCCAGATAAACCTACAGGAAAAGGCTGGACGAAAGTTGGAAGAACCTTGTGTAACCACACAGAGACGGCTGCACATGACTGTGGAGGACCAGGGCCACGTTCCCAGGGAAGAGAAGGTATGAGACAGCAAAGCAGAGCCGGTCAATCCGGGAAGTCTTCTCGGAAGAGGCAAGTTCACTAGCTCCGTGGGACAATGTGGTTTTAGTTATTAGAGATAGGAAGGGTCAGAGCAGGTGTTGAACAGGAGAGGGTTTGGGGAACCGGCTTGGCTAAGCCTGGAAACAGGGTTAAGTCCCACGAAGCCGACTGGACCGGAAGAAGCGGAGCGGACTGGAAGAAGGGAAGTGGGAGTCTGCAGGAGAGGCAGAAAGGCTTCAGAGGGTGCAGGGGGCTGGATGGCTCCATGGCCTGCTGCTTCCCAGACCCCTCCCTGAGCTCTCCTGGAGAGGACTCAGTTTTCTTGTGCATTTTCTTTCTTTTCTTTTTTTTTAGACGGAGTTTCACTCTTGTTGCCCGGGGTGGGGTCCAACGGCACAATCTCAGCTCATTGCAACCTCTGCCTTTGCCTCCCATGTTCAAGTGATTTTGCTGCTTCAGCCTCCTGAGTAGCTGGGATTACAGGGGCCTGCCACCACGCCTGGATAATTTTGTGTTTTTAGTAGAGATAGGGTTTCTCCATGTTGGTCAGGCTGGTCTCGAACTCCCGACCTCAGGTGATCCCCCGGCCTCGGACTCCCAAAGTGCTGGGATTACAGGCATGAGCCACCACACCCGGCCTCCTTGCACATTTTCATACCACCTGTTCTGACATAGAGATGTGTCTCTGAGAGCACAGCTCCTCAGCCTCAGTCACAGGGAGGACCAGGTGACGTTCCTGCTTCATTAACCCCGGTTGCAGACTCAGCCTCTGTCAGCATGCATCTCAGGGACCAAAACAACATGGGTGCCCATGGGCCCTCAGAACCCCTTCCTGAAAACACGTGTGATGGGATTCCTGGCTACAGAATGGAGTCTGTTCGGTCCTCGGGACGCCTCTAGTGACATAGCCACCATTGTAAGGCTACCAGGAGCCACAGACTTCCCACTTCTCTGAGCCAGGCACCAGGGAGAGTGCACACACTATTGCTCATTATCAACAGGACCACACAAGGCAGCTTTTAGAGAGCCCAGGGCTCAGGAAGTTCAAATAATGGGTTCAGATCACAAAGCTGGGATCCTGAGTTGGGATTTGAAGCCATGTCTGTCTGATTCCATTGCTGGACTCTTTCCCTCCCTGCCTCCCTCCTGCCCTCCCTCCCTTTTTTCCTTCTTTCCTTCCTCCTCCAATGCACAATTAGCAAGGTGAGACGTTCAAGAGGTAACTTACTGGGAGAATTCTGACCCTGCCACCGGGCTGCAGTCTGCAGGTTCACTCCTCTGCCCAGGAATCACAATTCCTTCAATCCATGGCCCCTAAGCTCTGAGCAGGAGGAGTAACCACACAGCTGCCTGAGGTTCAGAACCCAGAACCAAACACAGCGTGCTGTCATTTAGTTCCTAGCTCGAGTTGTTCTGTGTGGCTTGGTCTCTGTGCCCTCTGCAGCTGCCTCACGGCCCGGTTATCCTTCCATGGTCAGGAGAGATGCTCCAGGCTGCAACCCTTCCCTTTCCAAAACCACCACCTTTCTCCTCAAGGGACATTTCAGTGTGATGCTTAAGCTGCTTGGAGGCAAGTTGTCCTGTAGGAAAACCCACCCGGCTGGGGAACGGGAGGCTTATCTTCTCCTGTAGGCTTCTTTTCCTTTTTTATTTGGAAAACAGAACTTTGGGTTGACCTTACTCCAACCCCCAAGCTTCCCTATCATTCTTCATTGCAGTCCCTGAAATGAGGTTGGAAGGGTCCACTTTAGCCCCTGGCCCGTTATGGGGGCACCAATGCCCGCTCCTTGCTGCAGAGACACATGTGTGGTCTCTGCTCCTCTTCTCTCCCCCACGGCCCCTCGGACGTAATCTTTGTACTTTCAAGTGCAGGTGTCCTCATATTAAGAAGATTCTGAGTTTGAATTTGAGGAGTGTTTGACATTAGCCCAGAGATGGGCACTGTGTGTTCCAGACGTGGATGCAAAATCTAACGGTACTTAGGGTCTCCTCAATTTTGGGAAAGAATGAAAATGACTTGATTGCATGGAGACAGCAGGATTTTGCTGGGTGGAAACAGATGTGCATTGTACAGGGGTATCAAAGGTGTGAGTGAACTCACAGCCACCAGAGCTGCACCTGGAACCACGCCACGTCCCTCCGCACAACCCACTGTCCCACCTCTACCTCAATGCCACAGTGGGGACTCTGCACCCACATTTCTGAGGCTCCAGCTGGCTCCATTTCAGGCTATGCCGAGAAGTGATGGCCGAGGGAGGCTGCTGAGCAAGTGGCTGAGGAAGAGGCTGAGGAAGAGGCTGAGGAAGTGGCTGAGGAAGAGGCTGAGGAAGTGGCTGAGGAAGAGGCTGAGGAAGTGGCTGAGGAAGAGGCTGAGGAAGAGGCTGAGGAAGAGGCTGAGGAAGAGGCTGAGGAAGAGGCTGAGGAAGAGGCTGAGGAAGAGGCTGAGGAAGAGGCTGAGGAAGAGGCTGAGGAAGAGGCTGAGGAAGAGGCTGAGGAAGAGGCTGAGGAAGAGGCTGAGGAAGAGGCTGAGGAAGAGGCTGAGGAAGAGGCTGAGGAAGAGGCTGAGGAAGAGGCTGAGGAAGAGGCTGAGGAAGAGGCTGAGGAAGAGGCTGAGGAAGAGGCTGAGGAAGAGGCTGAGGAAGAGGCTGAGGAAGAGGCTGAGGAAGAGGCTGAGGAAGAGGCTGAGGAAGAGGCTGAGGAAGAGGCTGAGGAAGAGGCTGAGGAAGAGGCTGAGGAAGAGGCTGAGGAAGAGGCTGAGGAAGAGGCTGAGGAAGAGGCTGAGGAAGAGGCTGAGGAAGAGGCTGAGGAAGAGGCTGAGGAAGAGGCTGAGGAAGAGGCTGAGGAAGAGGCTGAGGAAGAGGCTGAGGAAGAGGCTGAGGAAGAGGCTGAGGAAGAGGCTGAGGAAGAGGCTGAGGAAGAGGCTGAGGAAGAGGCTGAGGAAGAGGCTGAGGAAGAGGCTGAGGAAGAGGCTGAGGAAGAGGCTGAGGAAGAGGCTGAGGAAGAGGCTGAGGAAGAGGCTGAGGAAGAGGCTGAGGAAGAGGCTGAGGAAGAGGCTGAGGAAGAGGCTGAGGAAGAGGCTGAGGAAGAGGCTGAGGAAGAGGCTGAGGAAGAGGCTGAGGAAGAGGCTGAGGAAGAGGCTGAGGAAGAGGCTGAGGAAGAGGCTGAGGAAGAGGCTGAGGAAGAGGCTGAGGAAGAGGCTGAGGAAGAGGCTGAGGAAGAGGCTGAGGAAGAGGCTGAGGAAGAGGCTGAGGAAGAGGCTGAGGAAGAGGCTGAGGAAGAGGCTGAGGAAGAGGCTGAGGAAGAGGCTGAGGAAGAGGCTGAGGAAGAGGCTGAGGAAGAGGCTGAGGAAGAGGCTGAGGAAGAGGCTGAGGAAGAGGCTGAGGAAGAGGCTGAGGAAGAGGCTGAGGAAGAGGCTGAGGAAGAGGCTGAGGAAGAGGCTGAGGAAGAGGCTGAGGAAGAGGCTGAGGAAGAGGCTGAGGAAGAGGCTGAGGAAGAGGCTGAGGAAGAGGCTGAGGAAGAGGCTGAGGAAGAGGCTGAGGAAGAGGCTGAGGAAGAGGCTGAGGAAGAGGCTGAGGAAGAGGCTGAGGAAGAGGCTGAGGAAGAGGCTGAGGAAGAGGCTGAGGAAGAGGCTGAGGAAGAGGCTGAGGAAGAGGCTGAGGAAGAGGCTGAGGAAGAGGCTGAGGAAGAGGCTGAGGAAGAGGCTGAGGAAGAGGCTGAGGAAGAGGCTGAGGAAGAGGCTGAGGAAGAGGCTGAGGAAGAGGCTGAGGAAGAGGCTGAGGAAGAGGCTGAGGAAGAGGCTGAGGAAGAGGCTGAGGAAGAGGCTGAGGAAGAGGCTGAGGAAGAGGCTGAGGAAGAGGCTGAGGAAGAGGCTGAGGAAGAGGCTGAGGAAGAGGCTGAGGAAGAGGCTGAGGAAGAGGCTGAGGAAGAGGCTGAGGAAGAGGCTGAGGAAGTGGCTGAGGAAGAGGCTGAGGAAGAGGCTGAGGAAGTGGCTGAGGAAGAGGACCACTCTTGTTTTCTTTTTGTTTCTTCTGATTTACTTCTGTAGTGGTGGTTCCTGTGAAGGTCACCTGGGGACACAGCTTCACTCATGCAGTGGAGGCCTCGTCTCATAGACGTGTCTGCTGGAGCACTCTGGACATAGGCAGGACCTTCCGCCACACCCCACACACACTCCCCAAAGGCCTGCGTCCTGGTCCTACAACCCTCCTCCAGCTCAGATGCTGACGCGCACTGGCCAACACCCATCCCACCCCGGGACCTCTAAGGGTCAGCCCTGTGGAAACCTGTTTCCAGGGTCTAAGTCTTGATGAACTCAATGTCTTCCTGAGATCTGCAAGTGCCTACAGCAGTGCCTGCCTCTACGAGATGGCAGAATCTTCTACTTACCAGTCACCCAGTTAACAACTTTATACCAAACTTGTTATTCCTTAAAGTAAATTCTCTCTGTTTAATGGCTGCTGCAGTGTTTGCCTCCTGGCCAGCTCCTGACTGGTGCCCGGCCAGCAGAGAAACCACACCCACCTCTGCAGGTGACGCACCAAGGGCAGGAGTCCAGGCTCCAGGCAGACTTACCCATAGGCTCAGCCACTGGCCAACCCCAGCATCTTGAAAAAGTCACTGAACTTTCTGTCCCTTGTTGCTCTAGTCTGAGCAATTGGGATCTGCTTCATAGCGTTCTTCTGAGGGTTGAGGCAGTGAGAAGGTGATGGTCACCAAGCATTTCCCTGGGACTGTAAGAGTACTCACAAGCATGGGCTGTCATTACCATGGTGACTCTTATAAAAATGCGGATGTGCACCTTCCAAAAAGTAAAAGAAAAAATTCCCAAATCTTAATTCTAAATAATAACCACTATGCATGTTATATAATTAGCATTAGTGTAGATTTATCTACCTACAACCAGGTGGAAGAATAGAAACATGAAGATGAGAGAAAATGTTTTAACAGAATCAGAATATACATTAGTGTTTAAAAAATACATTACATTTAATTTCACTGGAATTAAACAGGAACAGAAATAAAAGTCAGGAAACTGCTAAATTTTAGAGAAATATTTCCTTTGTTCTGTTTCATAAAAGATCCCTCTGAGATTTTAAATCAAAATGTTATGAAAATACTGAAGTTTCAGTTCTTTGTTACAATAAGGTTTCCATTTTACTCAGTAATGATCAACTCCCTTGTCTGGAAGAAGAGATTTTTAAAAGGCACAGAATCTTACCCATTCACTTTTTATCTCCTTCCATTTTTGTTAGAGCCAGTATAGCATCATTATTTTGATTATTATTGTCAAGATTTACAAAACATTCTGTTCTGTAATGGTAATTCTCACCACTGTATATTACCAGGACCGTAGATAGATGAATTAGTGTTCACCATCAGTCCTTCTATCACCGATTTTCCATTCCTGAGAACTCTATTTTAACTCATCTATTGGTTTTCAAAATTCAATTGGCAAATAGACATTTCAAGAGGATG
Organism: Rhinopithecus bieti; assembly: GCF_001698545.2. Taxonomy (NCBI): domain Eukaryota; kingdom Metazoa; phylum Chordata; class Mammalia; order Primates; family Cercopithecidae; genus Rhinopithecus; species Rhinopithecus bieti. Next base: position 1,098,989 of record NW_016806237.1, on the reverse strand, counting down.
TATAGTTTTGATATTCCCTGAGCCCTTCCACGCTTAAGAATTGGTCTGTGGTGATTCAGCACTAGGAACTGAAAAATTCATTATTATGTATGTATTCAGGAATACTTCAAGCTTCACCTACTGTTATTTTCTTGAACTGGCAACTAAACAGTTATGTAATGAGTTAAAAATGGATCAGTGAGCAAAGTGTTTATGACCATCAGCTTCACCCTGGTACAATGAAAAACTTGCTTACGTTGACCACAGTGATTGATGGTCCTGGGTACCCCAGCTTCAGCTATGGATGCTCTCAGAGGAAATGCCCCATCCCAAGTCTCTCCAGCTCTGACTGGGGACAGTGTGTGGATCCCAGAGGGCTCTTCAGGGAGGCTGCATCTCCCTGTGAATGCAGGGGCCAAGCCTCCAAAATGAGGCTCTTTATTCATTTCCACAGACGCAGGCTTCCATCTTGGACAATTTCCCTGAATCTGAAAAAGCTCCCTTTGTTTGCAGTGCACCTTGTAGTGCAGTTCTGATGGAAACGAATTCCCTTAGCTTTTGTTTTTTTTTTTTTTTCTGAAAACATCTTTACTTTTTCAAGAAATCAATGGTGAGGTATAATTTACATCTAATAACATGCATCTATATTAGGTGAACAGTTGAATGAGTTTTGATGAAAGTATCCATCCATGTAACCACTATGACAATCAAGACACACAGCACTTCCATTACCCTGAGGTCTCCTCCTGACTCTGCGTTGGAATTCCCAGGCCACGCTGCACCCAGCCCCAGGCAGTTCCTAATCTGCTTTCTGGCACTGTGTATTAGGTTTCTCTTGTTCTAGAGTTGAAGGTAGATGGAATCACACAGCAGGCTCCTTATGTCTGGCTCTGTGCTCAGCATAACATTGCCGAGGTCAATTACTGTTGCATCGCCTGTTCATTGTCAGCATTGCCATGTAGTATTTCATTGTGCAGAGATACCCAAACATGTTTGTATTTCACTCCTTGATGCCTACCGGTGCCACCTCTTGTGTTTTCACCTCTGTTTTTGAACAATAATTTGACTGAGGATAATTGTTGAGGTTCCTTTATGGTTATCATTTCAGCATTTCCAGGTGGCCGAGGTAACAAGAGCCACCTCCATCTGACTCTCCTCACACAGCTTCAAAGATACTGTATAGCAAAATGAGAAGAAATCAAACATGTTCTTCTTAACAGAAAGGCAAAGAACACCACAAACTTCAAATTACCTGTTGGCAGAAAATTAATGAGAAGACTGTAGTAGCAGCATCTCTTGAGCTTCCACTGCAAATCTTTGTGGAAATCTAGTGAAATTTGGGGAAATGCACAGAAAAGAAAGGAAAAAAACAAAAAGCCTAAAATGTACCTAAAAACAAAGACAAAAATAGAAAGTCCATCCTAAACGTAGAAAACTGAAACGATCCCATCAGATCAATGTACTGACTACAGGGAAAAGACTTAAATTAAGTGGATCACAGAAAGACATTGTTTCTGAGGGAGAAGAAGGTAAAAATTGAGGAAAGGGCCCCCATTAGAGACTGGGTGGTAAAGAAAAAAATGAAAAACAAGGCAAACTGTAGAATCCTCCGTGATAAAATAGGTCCCAAAACATCAAAGGCTACACCCCTGCTGCCCATAACCCCCAAAGTCCACTCAGTAGCTACACTGTCCTATGATGACAGACGTGTCCTGAAGACATAAAACTTGTAATATCCTCCAAACCATCACTATGTGAATAGACATAAGCAGTGTTCCTTCATACAAAGCTAATGTGAGAATAAACAGAAAATTTAGATCAAAGTATTTCAGTGGATGAATCCACCACCAAAAAGGTGAAATAAAACTAATGCAACACTTCAAAGTAAATCAAATATACTCCTAGAAGCAGTGCATGTGATAATACCAAAAATTCAGAAATTAAAATAAAATAAACAAGAAGGGAAAGAAATTAAAGTAGAATGTATTGAACTCAGAAGAGAAAGAAGAAAAAGGTACTATCATTTAGAAATAAAGGTGAATTTAAAAACTGCCTGAGAGAGAATACATTTGAAAAGAAATTTTCATAGAAGAAGCTATAGAATAAAGTCAGAAAAATAGCAGGGAGAATGAAAGTGAAAGAAGGAAGTAAAAAGGGCCAGATAAAAATGGTTGAAATAGACATTAAGCCAGAAAACAAAATCCAACATGCGTGTAATTGGAGTTAGCAAAAAAAGAAAAAGCATGAATCACAAGTAACATCAAAACCTATTTGCTGCTTAACAATAAAGACAATAACACAAGAAACTTCAAATTACCGATGGGCAGAAGCGAATGGCCAGATTGCAGTAGCAATGTCTCTTAAGATTCCACTCACGGGTACTTTCCAGAAATAAAGGGAAGACCTAAGACATGCCTACACGTTGCAAGGGCCTGCAGAGACCTGGGAAATACGACGCAAAATAACAAACTAAAATAAAAGTATTAAACTTTAAAATGTATGAAATAAGATCAGGATCTCAATGCAAAAAAAAAAAATGAAAATTAGTTTAGCATCTCAAGGCAACAATAGGGCACAATAAATATGGAAAAGAATATGTTAATTGAGGATTTTATATCCAGCTATAAACAGTCTAATGTCAAGACTCTCAAATACCAATTTAAATAATGTAAGAGCACAAGGAATGCTGTTCTCATTAGCCTTTGAGGTATCTACTAAAAGATGAGATTCATCCAACCAAGGGATGGCTGAAAAATCATAGGCAAGATGACTGAATACTATTTAATATATGTAATTTAATATTAAGACTGAAATACAGGTGGTGATGAGAGTCAGAGAATAATATGTATTATATATTTTAACAATATGGAAATAACAAAACTAAAAAGGGAGATAAATTAAAAGAGAAAAGGGAAAAGAAAAGTAAGCTTATTGATTGTGATATAAGCTATTGATTGAAATATAGCACAAGTGACTGTCAAGAATACCACTAAAACGAATTTTTTAAAAGGTCAGCAAATTACTAAATAAGGTCACAGAAGACTAATGTGATTGAAAAAGGTGTAAGAGAGAAGGTACCACTAGAACAAAACACAAACCAACGTAAATACGCATGGGGTGATAGGAAAAGAGAATGAAAGGAAAAAGAGAGGACTGGAGAAAACACATCACAGAAGGAAAGAAAAGAGCAAATATGCATGAATAACTATTGCAACCATAACAAGAAATAATACAATTGCAGGAAGCCCAAACATACAGCTCCGTGAATAAATATGAATAAGTTTAACTGACCTATTAAAAGAAAATTACTTTCAGTTTGTGTCAGAAAGCAAGACTCAACTCTATGCTGCAGCTGCAAGACACATCTGCAAAGAAAGTGACTTAGAAAGGCTAAACAGATCAAAAAACACTGAGGAATACCAGACAAATGAAAAAAACTAGAAAACAGAAGTCAGTTAAGTATAGATAGGTGACAGTTATAAATATCTCTGTCAAAAATACGATAGCAAACATCCCCAGAGAGCTAGAAATATAGAAGCAAACAAAAGAGAATCTAGAGACTTAGCAACACGATTAAGGAGGCTGATCTTGTTGAACTATGAAGGGCTTACTCCTTGAAAATGGAGAAAACAATTTCTTCCCAGCCACACATGGCACATTCACAAGAACTGATCATTGATTACATCACAAAAAATATCAATGTATTTTATAAAACAGACATTGCACACAATCCTTTCTGATCACAGTGCAGTCAATCTAGAAGCTAATGACTAAACAAGCAAACAAAAACAAATCATTCAGCCTGGAAATTAAAAGGAAAAAATGAAAATAACCATTCTGTTAAAAAATTCTTAAAGAGAAATTGCAAATTGAAATTACAGAATGTCTTTAAAAACATGGAAAACAGTTATGACTTTCACTGAAAGCAGTCATCAAAGGAAAATCAGTAGCTTTAAATAGTGATATCAATGGAAACAAAATGTTGAAAATGAAAATCTAGAAAAGAACAAAAGGAAACCAAAATAAAGCACAGCAAAGCAAACAATACTGTAAGTGAAAGTTAATATAGTAGAGAGTAGAAAAATAGAAAAGCTAATGAGTAATCAACATGCGTTTTTTTTTTAAATGAAAATAGACAAGAAACTATCCAACTTATTAAGAAAAGGGAGGAGAAAGTGCTAAAAAGAGAGAGAGAAAGAAAGGGGAGGAAAGAAGGAAGGAAAGGAAAGGAAAAGAAAGGAAAGGAAAGGAGAGGAGAGGAGAGGAAAGGAAAGGAAAGGAAAGGGAGGGGAGGGGAGGGGAGGCGAGGGGAGGGGAGAGGGGAAGGAAGGAAAGAAGGAAGGAAGGAAGAAAGCAAGGGAGGAAGGAAGGAAGGAAAAGGGGACAGGAAAGGAGGAGAAGTGAAGGGGAGGGGAGAGG
>NW_016806237.1:1073648-1091993 GCF_001698545.2 Rhinopithecus bieti | reverse complement strand
GGGGAAGGGAAGGGGAGGAGAAAGGGGAGGGAAGGGAAGAGAACCACTAAAAAGTGGGCATATGGGCCGGGCGTGATGGCTCACGTCTGTAGTCCCAGCTCTTTGGGAGACAGAGGAGGGCAAATCACTCAAGGCCAGGAGTTTGAGACCAGCCTGGCCCACATGGCGAAACGCTGACTCTAATAAAAATACAAAATTTAGCCAGGCATGGTGGCGGACGCCTGTAGTTCAAGCACAAGAATTGCTTGAACCTGGGGTCGGAGTTTCCATTGAGCCGAGGTTGTGCCACTGCATTCTCAGCCTGGTGACAGGTTCAAAAAAAAAAAAAAAAAAAAAAGTCAGGCATAGGGCATGAATAGCCATTTTTTGAAAGAAGACATGCAAACATATGGAAACCATGCTCAACATCACCAATCATCAGAGAAATGAAAATCAAAACCACAATGAGACACCATCTGACCCCAGTAAGAACAGCTATTATTAAAAAGATTAAAAAATAATAGATGGTTAGTTGGGCATAGTAGCTCACACCTGTAATCCCAGCACTTTGGGAGGCCAAGATGGGTGGATCACCTGAGGTCAGGAGTTTGAGAGCAGCCTGGCTAACAGGGTGAAATCTGTCTCTACTGAAAATACAAAAATTAGCCAGGTGTGGTGGCTGGCACCTGTAGTCCCAGGTACTTGGGAGGCTGAGGCAGGAGAACTGCTTGAACCCGGGAGGCAGAGGTTGCAGTGAGCCGGGACCGCACCACTGCACTAGTCTAGCCTGGGCGACAGAGCGAGACTCCATCTAAAAAAATAATAGATAGATAGATAGATAGATAGATAGATAGATAGATAGATAGATGTTGGTGAGGGTGTAGAGAAAAGGGAACTCTTATGCTTTTTGTTGTTGTTGCTGTTGTTGTTGTTGTTGTTTTTGAGACAGCGTCTCACTCATCACCCAGGTGCAATGTTGTGATCTCAGCTCACTGCAATCTCTACCTCCTGGATTCAAGAAATTATCCTGCCTCCGCCTCCCGAGTAGCTGATATTACAGGTGTCCACGACCATGCCTGGCTAATTTTTGTATTTTTAGTAGAGACAGAGTTTCACCATGTTGGCCAGGCTGGTCTCAAACTCCTGACCTCAGGTGATCCACCTGCCTTGGCCTCCCAAAGTGCTGGGATTACAGGCGTGAGCCATCACTCTTCTATGCTGTTGGTGGGAATGTAAACTAGTAAAACCTCTATGGAAAACAGTATGGAGATTTTGCAAATAACCATAAATAGAACTACCATTCAGTCCAGCAATCCCATTACTGGGACTCTACTCCAAGGAGAAGGAATCATTGTATCAAAAAGATACCTGCACTGATAAGTTTATCACAGCAGTCTTCACAGTAACAAAAATAGAGAATCAGTCTAAGTGTCCATCAACAGATGATTGATAGAGAAAATGTGGTGTATGTATACCCAGCAGAGTACTATTCAGCCATGAAAGAGAATGAAATCATGTCTTTTTCAGCAACATGGATGGAACTAGGGGCCACTATCTTCAGTGACGACTCAGAAACAGAAAGACAAATACTGCATGTTCCCACATATAAGTGGGAGTTAAATAATGTGTAGACATGAACACAGAGTGGAGTGACAGACACTGGGTTGGAGCGGGTGGTGCATGATGAGAGATTACCAACCTACAATGCAGGTTATTTGGGTGATGGACACACAAAAAGCCCTTAGCCACTCTGCAATATATCCCTATGGCGCAATTACACTTGTACCCATTAAATTTATGCAAATAAAAGATGAAAGAGAAGGAGAGGGGGAAGGAATGGGAGGGAAGGGGAAGGAGTGAAAGGGAGAGTAAGCCAGAAACTAAGGAGATTGGTTACCTATGGGGCCTGTTGGCAATGGAGTAAACAGTATTGGGAATGATACTTTTGTGAGTGTTACTTTTGGTATTGTTTTGAATTTTGGAACCACATTAAGGTTTTACATAGTCAAAGTCCTTAAAATACAACATGGGAACGACGTAACACTACTTTATTTCTATTGAATAACGTAAACACACTGAAGGGGAAAATGTTAACCCCAGAATGGTGAACACAATCTGACTACGTAGCATGATTAGAAAGACGGGGGAAAAAGACTATAAACAAATAATAAACCCTAGTGAGCAAGTTTGTTTTCACAGTGATGTGAAATGCTTAGGGATAAAAGGACACTGTATCTGTAACGTAATTTTAAATGATGAAAAAATCGATATATATGTGTGTGCATAGAGAGAGAACATGCACAAATAACAAATGAGTAAAATGAAAATAATTGGTGAGTTGGAGTAAAATATAAAGGGGCTAATTGACTCTTTTTGCCTCTTTTCTATTTTTGAAATTACATTACAGTACCTTCTCCCAAGATCGTATTATTCCATGTCTTCCGGATCTCTGTCTGTGTTGAAATGTCAGCTTTGCTGCTCTGAAGATAGTGACTCAATTTCTCCCTCTGGTTATTTTAAAGATTTTTCTCTTTGACTTTGGTTTTAAATAATTTGAGAATGATGATCTTAGGTGGGTTTTCTTAGTGTTTATCCTGCTTTGGGTTTGCAGAGTGTGTTCACTCTTTTATTTGGTATTTTAATTAGTTTGTGGCATTGGTTATGACCTAATTGTTTCCCAAAAAAATTTCATACATTGAAGCTCTAACCCCCAGTGTGGCTGTTTCTGGAGACAGGGCCTTTAAGGAGGCAGTTAAGGTTAAGTGAGGTCCTAGGGTAGTTCCCACTCTGGTAGGACTGGTGTTCTTTGTAAGAAGAGGAAGAGGTGCCGGAGCTCTCTCCCTGCAGGGCCACATAGAGGAAAGGTCAAGTGAGGACAAAAGGAGAAGGCAGTTGTCTGCACACCATGGGGAGGAGGCCAAACTCGCTAGCACCTTGATCTTGAACTTTACAGCCTACAGAGCTGTAAGAACATGCACACATATGTTTATTGCAGCACTGTTAACAATAGCAAAGACTTGGAACCAATCCAAATGCCCATCAATGATGGACTGGATAAAGAAAATGTAGCACATATACATCATGGAATACCATGCAGTCATAAAAAAGGATGAGTTCGTGTCCTTTGCAGGGACATGGATGAAGCAGGAAACCATCATTCTCAACAAACTTACACAGGAACAGAAAACCAAACACTGCATGTTCTCACTCATAAGTGAGAGTTGAACAATGAGAACACATGGTCACAGGGAGGGAAACATCACACACTGGGGCCTGTTGGGGCATTGGGGGGCTAGGGGAGGGATAGCATTAGGACAAATACCTAATGTAGATGACGTATTGATGGGTGCAGTCAACCACCATGGCACATGTATACTATGTAAACAAACCTGCAGATTTTGGCACATGTATCCCAGAACTAAAGTGTAATAAAAGAAAAGAAGAAAAGAAAAGAAATTTCTGTTGTTTAAGCCCAAACTGTGGTCTTTTGTTTTGGCAGCCTGAGCAGATGAATCCATCCATTTGGGGAAATCTTCCGTGAATATTTTCTCAAAGGCTGCTTCAGTCTCCCACCCCCCTTGATTTTCCTGGGACTCTGATCCACATCAAGTAGACCTGTTCACTCCACTCCATATGTATCTTACACTCCACATTTTCCATTCTTCTCTGTGCGACATTTTACCTTCTTTCAAATGAATTGTTGCATGGCTTAGGAATTCTTTCATCTGATATGTCTAATCTCTTCCTAAATGTATTTGTTAAATTACTAATTTAATTCATTGTTATTTTAGAACGAAAGTGCCAATTTAGTTTTTCTTTCCTTTTCAGGGGTTCCAAGTTTCTGATAAGTTTCCATCTTTTTCTCAGCGTTCTTAATAATATTAAACTATTTTAAAGTTTATGATTTTGGCATTTCAGTGCTGAGTTTCAGCAGGCCTTGTAATTTTTTCTTAGAGGTCAGCCTTTGCAGCTTTGCAGATAAAAGGAAATCTTAGAGGCTATCAATGATGTTGTCTTTCACCAAAGAGGTAACGTTTTCTTCTGGCAGGTAAGGAGAGCACCATCAGGTCTCATTGGCCCCATCAATAATCACTTTTAGGGTTTGTTATGGTTGCATGCACTGGCTTTCACGTTGCCCTCAGGATGTGCCCTTGCTCTGTGGGGGCGGGCCTTTTGAGATCTCAGCTGAAGCCTGAGGTGCTTCTCAAAGCCCTTGACATTGGCAGAGTTTGGGCTCCTTTCTCTCCAGTACCCTGTAGCTACTGAAAATCTCTTCAGTTTTTTCAGCTGTCAGCCCCTGTTTACTGCTCATTTCTAGAATTCTTACTCTCACATGAGTAGTTAAGGAGTTATCCAACTACTTTCAAAAGAGTTGTTGGCAGATTTCCAGCTCACTTCTCTGAGGTTTCTTTCTCCCTGGGATTTAGCCCCCAAATTTTTGGCTACTTTGTTATCCTTGAACTCTGATCTATGTTTCTCAGTGAAAATCCTGCTTTCTGCCTGGAGTCTGCCTATCCCCCAGTCTCTCATCACAACTCCACTTCAGTCCTTTGAAATGGAATTCATTCCCAGGAATGACACTAAGGTGAAGCTCTCTTCTACTTAACTTCTCTGGAGGGCACCAACTCCTCAAGTCCCGCCTGCATTAACTGCTGTCTATCCATCCAATTACACATACACATGTACACACACGTGCACACACACATGCACACACACTCATGCACACACACAGACACACACATGCACACACACATGCAAACACACATGCACACACATGTACACACACGTGCACACACACAAGCTCACACACACACACATGCATACACCCATGGGTTCACACACACATGCTTTCAGTCTCACAGACATACACTTACACTATTTTATATTTGTTTCCCCAGGAAGCTTGTCATTTCTGTCATTGCCAGAACCCATGTACTGTATATTTTCTGAACTGGATTTAAGCAAAGGCCCAAAAGATGATATTTGATAGTTGAAATACTCCCAGAAATGTTAAGATAATCAATAAATGTCTGAGTAAAGGCAGTATCCTAAACAGAACCACAACCAGTAATGTTATTTGATCAGTTAAGACAGAAAACAACACTAGCATCTTGTAGAGCTACCAATGTTCATATTTAAAAAATGAAAACCTGTTTAAAATATATCATTGGCTCTTCTAAAGCACTATGCAATGTCATACATTTATTGTTAAAAATAAGGATTGGATAATTAAATTCATAACATTTTCCAGCTTATCCATTTATTTAACCATGTGTGATACATTTGATTGAAATATGAAATTTTATACCAAACTGTTAGAATAAAGAACATTTAATTGCATAAATAATCAACATTTTCTTTTAAACAAAATCCATAAATTCAAAACCAAAATAAGTCCAGGATAAAAAAACATTTGGAAAGTTTCAGAGGAATCAGGAATGAGCCTCTGAAACTGGTGAGGGGAGGCGAGGCAGAGGGCTGGAGCTGAGGTCAGAGGCCCTGGGTTCAAGTCCTGGCTCTCCTGCCTGCACCATGGTGACCTTGTCTGAGTCCCGAGGTACACATTCATAGTCCTCACACCTTCCTCAAGGGGCTGCTGTGGAGTGAATGAACTCACTTAGGAAAAGCTCCTGGAATGGTGGTTGGCACACAAACACACTTGGAGGTTTGCTGCTTTTGATTCAGAGACAGAAGCTTCCAGTAGGCCCAGAGCTCACCTGTCAGCAGTAACCAGGGTGGCTCCAAGAGAGACTCAGAGCCCTACCCGTCTTGGGTCCATCTTCCTCTGGGATGTGTAAAGGAAACTCAGAGCCCTGCTCCCCTTGGGATTCATCCTCCCTCTGGGATGTCTAAAGGGAGACTCGGAGCCTCCCCGTCTGGGGTTCATCTTCCTCTGAGATGTCTAAAGGGAGACTCAGAGCCCTGCTCCCCTGGGGTTCATCCTCCCTCTGGGATGTCTAAAGGGAGACTCAGAGCCCCACCCTCCTTGTGTTCATCCTCCCTCTGGGATGTCTAAAGGGAGACATGGAGCCTCCCCGCCTGAGGTTCATCTTCCTCTGGGATGTCTAAAGAAAAACTCAGAGCCCCACGCTGCTTGTGTCCTTCCTCCCTCTGGAATGTCGCAAGGTGCTGCTTCTGTCTTTCCCATCATGGCAGGCTCAAGGCATGGGCTGTGGCATTGGCTTCCTGCTCCAGGTCCCCACCACACCCTCAGAAAATGGGGCAGTGGAGCCTGCCCTGGGAAGAGGAGGGCAGAGCCAGCCCTGTGTCACCAGGGGTCAAGACAGGTGCAGCAGGAGGTGAGATATGGCCATACTGTCCTGGGAGGTGTTGCTGTCACCTAGGAGAGACAGCCACGCGAATCAGAAGTGAGTTCAGCTGCAGAAAGGGTTCCATGTGACTGACACACTTGTGACCGAAGGATGCCAGCCCTGTGAACCTGGAGGCTTTTCCATGGAAACAGGGCATCGTGGAGACTCATCACGGGACCTGGAGGAAGCAGGATGAGGGCCCAGCTGAACTCTGCTGCTGTCTTGCTCTGTGACATTGAGCTGCTTGGTTGGCCTGTCTGAGGCTTGGTGTCCTGTCTCTAGACTGAGGTGCTTGGACTAGAGACCTCTAAGGTCTTCTCTACTCCAACATTTTACAAGACTGAAATAGACCCATTAAAATGTTACCCAGCTGTCTGCAAATGATGCCATATTTTTAATAATAAGAATGTCTTCCCTTGTTTTAAAAGATGTCACTTGCTCACTTTCTGAGCACCAATGGGTTCTTTCTTTGTGACCTGATCAGTGCAATTAGTAAGTAAACATTTAACACCTGAAAACCAGGCTGGAGTCCCTTTTTTGCCCTTTCTTCACTTCACTCTGACCTCTTGTAAAATAGAGCTAATGAACATCAAGTTTGTCATGAAGGTTGTAAATCCATATGCAAATGCCTTGGATACCAGAGACTACAGAAGGTGACCAGTGAAATACGGCTATCCTCATCCCTAGAAGCGAGCAAGGTGAGGCTACCTCTAATTACTCTGCTTCTCACTATTGAAACACTGCCTGTACTTTCTGACTTGTGAGTTTCCTTTGTAAAAATTAAAAATAAAGAAATATTTTGATAGAAACTCTTGGTGTATCCCAAATAGCCAACTAAATCAAATCTGAGTCCTGCTGAGTGAGTTCTATGTCATAAGTCTGGGCATCTCTGCAGGAGATAATCTGCTTTAAAATAATCATCTACTTGGAAATCTATAATTTGCAAGTCATGATGAGGAGAGTGATCCATGGGAGACCCTCCCAGGGGACACTTCCCCGCACACAAGTCCTGGGGTGATTCACAGCTTTGCATCTTAGGAAAATAAGTCAAGCAATTCCAAAGAGGCCTGTCAGCTCTGCGCCAGTCTTCAGTGCATTCCAAAAGATGCTTTGATCTAATTTATGAAAAGGAGCGTTGCTGGCTTGAGGAATGGAAACAGACAAACTCCCAAGCAAGAGAGCATCAGCAAATCGTCAGAAGAGCTACAGCGTCTCCTGGAGCCAGCATTCAACTCTGGGAGAAGGCGCTAATCCCAGCTGTGCAGCCAGGTGTGAGCCTGCCTGCCGCTTGCACACTGTCTCCAGGATCCCTCTTTCTGGACCAGCCATGCTCTTGTTCCGTTAGAACCCTATAGAAGGATTTAGGGCAAGCGAGCGAGATTGGACCTCTGTTCAGACTCCAACGCACCTGCAAAGTCCCTCTTACCTCCCGTCAAGTTAAAAGTCAACTTGAATCCCAGGCCAGGACTAGCTCCATCTTGTCAGTAGAAGCTCTACCAGCCCTCTGCAGAGGCAATTCAGCACTCAGCCAGTGCAAGTCCACGTGCACCCCAGAGAACCTGGGGATCCCACATCAATGGCTTTGGCAATGATTGAGGTCCCTTCCTGAACTATTTCTGTAAGAAGATCAGCATTTTGGTTTGAAGTATAAACACTAGGGTGTTGTCAACGAAAAGCCTAATTTTCTTGTAAGAGGCATGACATAATTATAAGAACTTCGCATTTAATGTACTTTGGAAATTAATGCAACATATAACATCAGTTTGGAAGTTAATGCAACCTATTAAAGGATTTTTAAAGTGTATTTTCCAATTTAAATGTCAGATCTAAGGAATGTCATAGAATACGTTAGCGTGTGTCATAGGAAATGGTGGAATTGTTTCCTTGTCCAAGAATGAATCCAGACTTGCTAATATGTCTAACCCATTGGGAATCACGGTTTTAAAGGTGGTTTTACAATAATCAGAAGAACAGAGCGAGCAGGCATCCTGCTGCTCACCCTCTCCACAACCCTGCGAGGCCCTGGTGGCAGGCGTCCCTGGTCTTGGAGCCAGCATTGGGATCAAACCTCCTTCTCCAGCCTCGGATTCCTGACCTAGCTGTGTCACTTGGTACAGGTTTCCCCAGGGTTGTCAAAGGAGTGCAGCGCATCCTGATTCTCGGAATGGGAGGGGAGGGGTTCATAAGGCTTAGGTCAGAGGAAAGGAGTGTCAGGTTCCACTTCCCCAGGGACCATCCCCAGCACACTGGGCGAGCCGCCCCTAAAGCTGCCTCTGGGGTGATGGTGAGAATCAAGGGAGGGAGGCATCGGGGAACCTAGAACACCCCCACAAGGCAGGAGCCACAGCAGGGCCCGCTGCTTCCCTGCAGAGGCAGTCTAGTGGGCCTGGGGAATCCACAGACCCCTTGTCTTCTGCCTCCTGATGTCCTGCTATCTGTGACTCTCCCTGCAGTGAGGTGAAGGGCAGATGGTGCAGGTGTGAGCCTGCCTCCCACTCACACACTGTCTCCAGGATGCCTCTTTCTGGACCCACCATGCTCTTGTTCACCTAGAACCCTAGGATGCAGGACAGAAAGGAAGGTTGGACTTCCATTCAGACCCCCACCTGCCTACAAAGTCCCTTGTGCGTCCGGTTGAAAGTCAGCTTGATTCCCAGGCTGGGACCGGTTCCATGTAGGAGCTCTACTGACCCTCTGAAGAGGCAATTCGGCATGGACCTGTGCTTGGCATAGTACTGCCCCCACTGGTGGCTCTTCATTTGCAAGGACGATAGTGACAAACCACCAAGTCTTGAACTAGGAACCTTTCTAGAGAGCAAACAATACTAATTAAATAAAAGAACAAGAGGAACCAGATATGTTTATTCCGCTACAGAGAAGTTCCCACTAACACAAATGGAAACTGTTTTTTACACATTCAACTAATGTATCTTTATTGGCAGTAACTCCCTAATATTCTTAGATTACCCATGGCGAACACATTCCTTGTTTCTGGGGAACATGGCCACAGTCAATGACAAAACAGATGCAGGTAGTCGAAGAGCATTTCTTATTTGGCTTGCTAGTATTTTGGTGAGGATTTTTGCATCTATGTTCATCAGGGATAGTGGCCTGTAGTTTTCTCTATCTTTGAGTGTCCTTGTCTGGCACTGGTATCAGGGTGATGATGGCCTCGTAGAAGAGCTTGGAAATATTTCCTCCTCTTCAATATTTTGAAGCATTTGAGAAGAATTGACATTAACTGTCTTTTAAATGTTTAGTAGAATTCAGCTGTGAAGCTACCTTGCCTTGGGTTTTTTTGTGTGTGTTGGGAGGTTTTTGATTATTGATTTAACCTCCATACCTGTTATTGATCTGTTCAGATTTTTTATTTCTTTATAATTCAGTCTTGGTGACTTGTATGTTTCTAGGAATTCGGCCCATTTCCTTTATGTTATCCAATTTGTTGGTGTTTACTGGTGCATAATAGTTTCTTGCGGTTGTTTATATTTCTGTGGTATCAGTTGTAATGTCCCCTTTCAATTCTGATTTTATTTATTTGACTCTTGTTTCTTTTTAGTAAGTCTAGCTAAAGGTTTGTCAATTTTATTTATCTTTCCAAAACACCAACTCTTCATTTTGTTGATCTTTTCTATTATTTTCTAGTGTCTATTTTATTCATTTCTGCTCTGATCTTTATTATTTCTCTTTTTTTCTATAACTTTGGGTTTAGTTTGTTCTATCTCGAGTCCCTTGAGGTGTAATATTGAGTTGCTTAGTTGAGATTTTTTTAATAGAGGTGTTGTTTTTGTTATGAACTTCCATCTTAAAACTACTTTTGCTGCATTTCATAAGTTTTGGAATGTTGTGTTTCCATTTCTGGTTGTCTCAATATATTTTTTAATTGCCCTTTTGACTTCTTTGACACATTAGTTATTAAAGAATGAAAGCAAATACTTTTGATTTTTTTTTTAATTTGTTTTTTGGTTTCAGTAGTTTTTTTGGGAACAGGTGGTATTTGGTTACATGAATAGTTCTTTAGTGGTGATTTCTGAGATTTTGGTGCACCCAAAACCTGGGCAGTGTAACTGTACCCAGTGTGCAATCTTTTATCCCTCACCACTCCCTACCCTTTCCCCTGAGTCCCCAAAATCAAACGTTTCCTTCTTACGCCTTTGCATCTTCACAGCTTAGCTCCCACATGAGTGAGAACATACAATGTTTGATTTTCCATTCCTGAGTTACGTAACTTAGAATAACGGTCTCCAATTCCATCCAAGTTGCTGCAAATGCCATTATTTTGTTCCTTTTTGTGGCTGAGTAGTATTCCATGGTATATATAGTCTACATATTCTTTATCCAGTTGTTGATTGATGGGCATTTGGGCTGGTCCAAATTTTTGCAATTGCAAATTGTGCTGCTATAAACATGTGTGTGCAAGCACCTTTTTTGTATAATGACTTCTTTTCCTCTAGGTAGATACCTAGTGGGATTGCTGGATCAAATGGTAGCTCTACATTTAGTTCTTTAAGGAATCTCCCACCATTTTCCACAGTGGTTACACTAGTTTACGTTCTCACCAGTAGTGTAAAAGTTTTCCTTTTTCACCACATCTGCACCATCATCTATTATTTTTTTATTTTTTGATTATGGCCATTCTTGCAGAAATGAGATGATATTGCATTGAGGGCAAACTCTTGATTTTTGAAAGTCGAGCTTTATTGAGAGAAAGAAAAATATGTTTCATAGGACTTTCTAGGGCTAAGTTACCCAGAACTAGGATGATCTGATGTATAAAGAACTGGGCATAGAGAAAGTCATCAAGGAGTTTCTGTAAAGCATCATAGAATGGGGAAGTCAGGAACACAGGGCACATCCTGGCACACAGGAAAGGCAGAGTGTCTCCCTCTCTGAGGGTGAGGAAGAGGGGATGGTAGAATGGGGAGGAGGGGATGGTAGGGTGGAGAGGAGAGGATGGTAGGGTGGGGAGGAGGAGGTGGTAGGGTGGGGAGGAGGAGATGGTAGGGTGGAAAAGAGGAGATGGTCGGGTGGAGAGGAGAGGATGGTAGGGTGGGGAGGAGGAGATGGTAGGGTGGGAAAGAGGGGATGGTTGGGTGTAGAGGAGGGGATGGTAAGGTGAGAAAGAGGGGATGGTTGGGTGTAGAGGAGGGGATGGTAGGGTGGGGAAGAGGGAATGGAAGGGTGGGGGTGAGGGAATGAAAGGGTGGGGAGGAGGGATGGTAGAGTAGGCAGAACATGTGCCCCCATAGTGCCCATGCCCTAATCACCAAAGGCTGTGAATGCCACTTCATATGGCAAAGGGGACTTTGCAAATGTGCTTGAGATTAAGAATCTTGAGATGGGGAGATTACCCTGGATAATTCAGATGAGCCCTAAGGAATCACAAAGATCCTTCCAAACTAAGAACTGTTCCCAGCCCAAAGAACCAGACAAATGGCTTCAGAAGAAAGAGTGTGCCCAACGTCACTGAGTTTGCTGACAGAAGGGGCCTTGGGGCAAGGAACGCAGGCAGCCTCTAGAAGCTAGAAAAGGCAGAGAAACGAATTCCCCTCCAGAACTTCCAATCACAGCCCTGATGACACCTTGATGTTAGCCCAGTGAGACCTGAGCTGGACACCTGCTGTCCAGAACAGTAAGAGAACACATTTGTGTTGTTTTAAGCCACTACACTTGTGGAGATTTGTGGCAGCAGCTATAAGAAGCTAACACAGATGTGGCAAGCAAGGGTGGATTGGGGGATTCTACTCTGCCTCCTATCCTCAACCCTACAATCAAAATCCTAGGTTGGAGACAGAAGGAGTCATGAGGACATACACCCAGATGTGTTAAACAGGCACAAATCTACCTCCACTGTGTGACTCTGAGCCCCCTGCAGAATCTACAAACTTTTCTAGGTCACAATGAGAACAAGGCCATATATTTGTGAATCAAATAACTTAATGCCCCATCACAAAGACGGTATTCCCATCCATCTGTGAGCAGGCCCAGACCTGCAGTCCTGTCTTATTAAGGCACTCACCCCTTTTTACCCTACGTCTAGCCCTTTAGTGCTTCTTCAAGGATGCCTCCTATTGAGGAAAAGGGAGCAAGATAGGCACATCAGAAATTCCAGACATGGAGGCTTCCTCACTGTCACTATGAGCAGACAGGAAAAAAGTGAGGCAGTGGCCACTGCTGCCTCTGGGGAGGAGCAGGCAAAGGCCCTAGCACCTGTCATGGAATGTTCAAGAAAGAGAAGGACACGCTTTTTTTTCTTTTTTGATGGAGTTTTACTCTTTCCACCCAGGCTGCAGTGTAATGGCACGATCTTGGCTAACTGCAGCCTCTGCCTCCAGGGTTCAGGTGATTCTCCTGCCTCAGCCTCCAGAGTAGCTGAGACTACAGGTGTCTGCCACCAGGCCCAGCTAATTTTTGTATTTTTATTAGAGACAGGGTTTCACCATGTTGGTCAGGCTGGTCTCAAACTCCTGACCTCAGGTGATCCACCTGCCTTGGTCTCCTAAAATGCTGGGATTCCAAGTGTGCGCCACCGCGTCCAGCCAGGATGTGCTTTTTATACTAAGCTGCAACCCTAGAGCAGTGCCTGACACATCGTAGGTGATAATGAACACTTGGTAAATGAATCAACAAACTCTTAGACACTTCGTAAACATCTGTTCAATGAAATGAACGTACACCATGTTCTAGATACTAAAATTATCCGAGGAACGGCTGGTCCTTGCCTGCAAGTCCTCAGAGCCCTGAAGAAGCAGCAATACAAGTGTGGAAGACACTCAAGTGCAATAAGAAAGCAAACGTCGGAGAGAGAGACAGCAAGCACCGCCGCCTTGTCCCAATGCGAGCAGCAATCATTGTGAATACAGGAAGAGGAGATCTTGCTAGTCTTTCTGCCGAGGAACCCAAAGATGGATTGTGCTCTCCGTGTGGGCACAGGAAATGAAAGTTGTTGGTCACCAAACACCACAGGGTGTCTGCGCTGCAGGGGTGCCCAGCACTGACCTGTGGGGGAATTGAGTTTCCTTGTGCCCATTTGGAAATACACAATTCAGAAAAGTACCCTCAGCAGTATTTACAGATGTCAGCCGCATGACTCACTACCGTCCTTTGTCTCAGAAGTAGCTCTGTGCCATTTACTCATGGGATGGACATGGGCACCGAGGCTTCATTTCTCCCCCTCCAAGATACAGGATCAGTGGGTTCACTCCACTCTGGTTCTTTAACTGCATTTCAGGATCAAAAGGTTATTTTCAAGTGTGTAGCTAGAGTTTTTCTAGTGTAATTCTTCCTCCAACCTCCGGCAGGGATAGATTTACAAACACCTACAGACAAACAAACAAACAAACAAAAAGCAGTTGCAAATTGATTTGCATAGGTTATCGGTAAGCCCAAAAAAGAAAAGTGAGATGGAAGCAGAAACACGCTTATTATCTCTGGGCTGAAGGATCTGTCTCCCTCAGTGTGTAATGTTTCCATCTGACACGGCATGATATATGGACAGTGACCAGTGACGGCCACTGGTGCCTCAGCACAGCTCTGGTGCGGATCCACACACAAGAACTGCTCTCTGCACAGCACAACTCAACCTCTCTGGGTTGAGCTGCTTGCCTGCAATAGAAACCCAGAAGCTGGTGAGGAGGCCATCAGAGGACAGCTGATGCCTGGAGCCTCTGCATGGCTTGTCTGGGGCTGCTGGCTCACATTTCCATACACTGGGGGACTCAACCAACAGCAAGTTATTTTCTCACAGTTCTGAAGGCCAGAAGTCTGCAATCAAGATGCTGACATGGCTCCTTCTGCAGGCACAAAGGAGGCCTCTCCCTGCCTCCTCCAGCTGCTGGTGGCTTCAGGTGTTCCCTGGCTGGTGACAACATCGCGGCAATGTCTCCCTCAATCCGACCTTGGCCCCTGTGTCGTCTCCTCTGCTCTGTGTTCTATTTTTCCGCCTTGGGCTGGTGACAACATCGCGGCAATCTCTCCCTCAATCCGACCTTGGCCCCTGTGTCGTCTCCTCTGTTCTATTTTTCCGCCTTGTTATAGTTGTTTTGAGATGGATTCTCACTCTGTCACCCAGGCTGGAGTGCCGTGGCAAAATCTCGGCTCACTGCAACCTCTGCCTCCTGGGTTTGAGCAATTTTCCTGCCTCAGCCTCTCAAGTAGCCGGGACTACAGGCATCCATCACCACACCTGGCTAATTTTTGTGTTTTTAGTAGAGATGGGGTTTCACTATGTTGGCCAGGCTGGTCTTGAACTCCTGACCTCAGGGGATCCACCTGCCTCAGTCTCCCAAAGGGCTGGGATTACAGACATAAGCCACTGAGCCCAGTCCTAGTTTTCTGTCTTTTATTCAGCTTGCTAGAAGGTGTGATCGACCATCATCTCACATGTAAGGCCTGTGGTCCCTGCACTCCTGGGGGCAGCGGCTGCTCAAAAGAACAGCATTGATCCCTCAAACTGGGACCTTCCCCAGGCTCCTTGGAGGGAGGAACACAAGCTCCATGGCCACATCCATAGATGTGCTTGGGACAGAGCCCAGCAGCCTAGTTGCTTCTCCAAGTGAGGCTGGTCCCCTGTCTGCTAGGGGCTTCCCTTTCTCTGTGCCCAGACCCCACCTCCAGGCCACACCATTCTTGGCTGAGTTAATCTCAACTGGACTTTCTCAGGGTCAGCTTCTGCAGCTGTTGTAGAGAAGCGACTCACAGTGAGACCACCTTCTTTGCTCCTTTGTTAAGTAGATTTTCACTTGTTCATCCCACATCCTCTCTGCCTCGCAAGGCCCCGAGTCCTTCAGTAAGCATTGGTGTGAGGGGACCTGCGCTAAATGGGCCCATGCATAGGAGAACTGTGGCTGGGCAGGGGCACGCAGGAGCTGACGGAGAGGCACAGGCACAGGTAGTGCCTCAGGCCTCCCGGGGGGAGTGGGGGTGAGCCCGCGGCTGCCTTTGCCCCTTGGTGGAAATCTCTGAGGCATATTCCACATCGAGGGGCAGGAAACTGAGGCCTGTGGGGCCCAGTCGGGCTCACCTCCAGTTTTTCTCAATGAAGTTTTATTGGAACACATTCCTGCATGTCCATTGGTTACTGTCTGTAGCTGCTTTCACGCTACAAGAGAATTGGGCAATTGCCACTGAGGCCTGTCAGGCTCTGAGAATCAACTGGTAAGCATGTGGCCATAAGAAGAAAACTATCCCAAGCCCTGATTGGGGATCTAGCATCTCTCAGAGGCCTGGCAGGCCTGCCCTACCTGCCTGCGGTGGGCACAGTTCCTCAGTCCAGGCTGTAGTGGCCCCTGGCCTGACCGGCCTCACTTCCCACTCCCCCCAGTGGTTCCAAAGGTCCCTTCTGTAATGAATCACATGTATGCACCGTGCCTCAGAGTCCACATCCAGGAAGCCCTGAGGGGATGGACCTGAGGAGTTATCACCCAGGATCTCGCAGAGGGACGGTGGACATGGGGGCACCCTGAGGCTCAGGCATAATGGCCATTGAGCAGAGGAAACAGCAACAGAGAGGCCGGGGGTGGGACTGGGCTGTCCTGGAGGTGGTAGTGGAGTAATTAGAAGATTGCATGTGTGGGGTCAGGAGAAGTCAGACCACCATGGGCCAGGCATGGGCCAGGGGATGAATCTTGTCCTGCATCCCAAGGGTGGCCAGGAGTGTGATGTGCCCGGCACCCTGCAGGTGAGGTGCTCCCTGTAGGTGAGGTGCTCCCTGTGGGTGGGGTGCTCCCTGCAGGCGGGTTACTCTCCGCAGGTGGGGTACTCCCTGTGGGTGGGGTGCTCCTTGTGGGTGGGGTGCCCTCTGCAGGCGGGTTATTCCCTGCAGGTGGGGTGCTCTCTGTGGGTGGGGTGCTCTCTGTGGGTGGGGTGCTCTCTGCAGGTGGGGTGCTCCCATGGCACACCTGTGACCACAGTCATAGCAGGCAGGCCATACTGGCTGCTCCTTTGACACCCTTCCTTCTCCCCCTGCCTGCTTCCACTCTTCTATGATCAGTGGTATATTGGAAGGAACCACTCACCAAACAAAACTTTGTATTATATTTAATGAAGAATGTGGGAATACAGAAGGTTTCACAGACAAACTTTGCACGTGAATCACTCTTCCCTCACAGGTGTGGCTGGATTGGCTTCCAACTGTCCTGGGGACAGTGTCCTTTGTTCCTCTCAGTCGGCCTGGTGCCCGTGTCACTGGGAAAAGTCACAGAGCCCTCTCCGCCGAGGTCTGCCTAGTGCGTTCAGGCAGCGCTCTGAGGACTTCCTGCCTCACATCTGGCCAGGTTGTGATTGCGCGGCTGCAGCTCTGATCCTCCTCGGGTTCAGTTTGAAGTAGCCAGGAGGCCTGAAGAGCCATCCCCAGCAGGGCGGCGAGGAGAGCAGTGCACCTGCTCCTAGAACATCTATAAGGCAGTCTTGAAACAGGAGCCTGAGCTTTATAAAATTACCCATTTTCTTGCTGTGAAAATTCAAGCCTTTTGTAGGGCAGCTGCAAAGTCTGTAAGAGTAGCCTCCACATGGATGAAATGATAAGTTTTCATCTGCAGAGAAGAGCTTGTGTTCGGGTGCTGAGAACAATACTGCAAGAGAAACACGCATTTTCCAAGAGGAAGGGAGGTGTCCCCGGTGTCCACGGGAGGCCATCTCCCCCCAGGCCCAGGACCACGGACAGCAGTGGGGCAGCACTGCTCACAAGCTGACGTCATCACAAAAATTTACTTTGTTACAAAAGCAACCTTTTGACGGAAAAAAAAAATAGAACCAAAAATCCAGTGGAATGGCACCCTCGACTGTCCAGATGGCGCTGAGAATAAGGATTCTTGTTTAGCGAACCACTCACTCTGCCTTCCCACGCTGCGGAGGCGCTGAACCTGTGGACCCCTGTCCCTAGGGCGGCTCTCAGCCACGTCCAATGCGGGCAGGGCCGTGATGTCAGCCCTGGGTCACTCTGGCCTCTCTCACTGCTGAGGAGGAGGTGCCCACCTGGGCGGCCTGCAGAGGGGCTGGGAGCTGGGGCAGGCCGGTCGCTTCTTCTCAAGCATCCTTCGCTTCTCTTTAGAGTCTCAGGCAGGCTGCGCTTCTGGGGAAAAGGTAGGTGTGGAATTTTTCCACGTTGAAAGATTTGTGTTCCTTGCGTTCTTATGAGCTCATCATTCTGTGTTCCACATGGAGCCTGTGACTTCCGTCTCGAAGCTTCGCTCTCCGCCTGTTCAGCGCCGAAGTCGGCTTCTCCGCAACTTCAGATCAGCTCCCATCGCCCCCGCCGCCCAGGAAGCCAGCAGAGGTGCCACTTCAACCAGACCCTGGCAAGAGCCACGCACGGCCCTTCTAAGAGACTCCACAGCTGTCGGAAAACAACTTGCCGTAGGCCCTGAGTCACTGTTTAAATCAGGGGCTTCGTCTCCAACGTGATGGGCCTGTGGGCCTGTCTGATCCTTTTTCATGCCTGTCCTTAGAAGTAGCCGTCTTCTCATGTGCCTCGTTCTTTGTTCCCCATTAGCAGACAACTGCTGAAAATACTAACTTCCAAATAAAGTAAAAGTGATCCCATATTCATGCAATGCTAATTAAGGACATCCTGAGTTCACTATTGCCCATTTTAAAAAAGGAAGCCAGATATTTTTTCTGCACCCAATTTCGCTGCCTATGGCAGTTGAATGAAAAGAATGTGTAAGAGTGTGTGTGCCTGTGTGCACGTGTGTGGGGGTGCCTGTGAGTCTTCAAGGAAACCTTAGACAGTCTTTTACCAGGAGCAGCTGGAACCTGATCTGACGCACATGAGTATACTTTGGGGCCAGGATACCTAAACTTATGAATCACCTTATTTCTAAATGCCCACAACCACCACCTGAAGGTCACTCCCCAGTGCTGACAGCTAGGTCTGATAGGTCTAGACAATGAGCTGAGAGCTAGGGTCTGATTGGTCTAGACAATGAGCTGAGAGCTAGGGTCTGATTGGTCTAGACGGTGAGCTGAGGGCTAGGATCTGATTGGTCTAGATGGTGAGCTGAGGGCTAGGATCTGATTGGTCTAGACAATGAGCTGAGAGCTAGGGTCTGATTGG
>NW_016806237.1:1062987-1071971 GCF_001698545.2 Rhinopithecus bieti | reverse complement strand
ATAGGAACACTTTTACACTATTGGTGGGACTGTAAACTAGTTCAATCATTCTAGAAGACAGTGTGGTGATTTCTTAAGGATCTAGAACTAGAAATACCATTTGACCCAGCCATCCCATTACTAGGTATATACCCAAAGGATTATAAATCATGCTGCTATAGAGACACGTGCACATGTATGTTTATTGTGGCACTGTTCACAATAGCAAAGACTTGGAACCAACCCAAATGTCCATCAATGACAGACTGGATTAAGAAAATGTGGCACATATGCACCATGGAATACTATGCAGCCATAAGAAAGGATAAGTTCATGTCCTTTTTAGGGACATGGATGCAGCTGGAAACTATCGTTCTCAGCAAACTATCACAAGAACAGAAAACCAAACACTGCATGTTCTCACTCATAGGTGATATTTATTTTATGTTTTGTATTTTAGGGACTCATAATCTAATATTGCTTAATTTTGTTGCTTAAGTTGTTCTAGCTTTAGCCTTTGGGAGCTCTTTGATTAGTTCCTGTTCCTATCAATGTATGTGTGTAGGGTATTCTATTGCACTTCCCGGCACTACAAAATATTCCAGGCTCACCTTGTATACTTCCTGTCTTAGTTCTAGAATCAGCCATTTCTCCAAGGAGCTGCAGTTCTTTTTATTAAAGGATGATATTTGGGCCGGGCGCAGTGGCTCAAGCCTGTAATCCCAGCACTTTGGGAGGCCGAGACGGGCAGATCACGAGGTCAGGAGATCGAGACCATCCTGGCTAACACGGTGAAACGCCATCTCTACTAAAAAGAAAAAATACAAAAAACTAGCCGGGCGAGGTGGCGGGCGCCTGTAGTCCCAGCTACTCCGGAGGCTGAGGCAGGAGAATGGCGTGAACCCAGGAGGCGGAGCTTGCAGTGAGCTGAGATCTGGCCACTGCACTCCAGCCTGGGTGACAGAGGGAGACTCTGTCTCAAAAAAAAAAAAAAAAAAGAATGATATTTGAAAACAAGTTCTGAAAAGGATGTATGTTCATTGCTATTGAAATGACATTTATTTTAGGCTTTCCTAGCTGACAGAACAAGGAAATAGTGTGTGTGTGCATGTGTCCATCTCTATCTATATGAAGCTGACCATGAGTTCTTACCGTTGTCTCCAGCTCTAATCCATTATCACATGGGTCTTTCTAATCTTCTCTTACTTACATGTAAACCCCACTCTTAACAGTGAGAAAATTGGCTCCCACTCTGTCATCCAGTTCTTAATTGTTTAATTCTGGTACAAATATATAGAAGTATTGTAACTGTTAACCAATAACCCAACAGGAATACCTTTATCAATGAGTGTACAGTCTCATGAGCAGTTGCTTTTTCCTTTAAATTTATGGACTCCACTTATTTCCAGAGTTCCTTAGGTCAGTAACTCAACCCCTCAGTGAAGTGGTTTCAACATTTGTAACACAGAATCTCTTTTCCCATTCTGCTTCCTTCCTGGTATCCCACAATCTCCCAATGATTTTTAAAAATTTTTTATACATTCAGATCCTTTCTTTGTGCTCCAGAGTTCTACGGATTTTGACAAATGTGCAGTCTTCTTCATCCATCATTATAGCATCATAGAGAAGAGTTTCTGTGCTTCACTTACTCAGTCCTCCCCCTCTCATTCCACTCCCTTGTCAACTAGTTGTCTGCTTACCATCTCCACGTTTTTCTCTAGAATATCATATGATTCAAACCATAGAGTAAGCAGCCTTTTCAGAATGGCTTATTTCACTAAAAATGTGCATCTAAGGTTCCTTTCCATCTTTTGAAGTTGGTGATTCATCTCTTTATTGCTGAGTAATATGCTATTGTGTGAGTGCACCACAGTTTGCATATCTATTCACCTACTGAAGGACAGCTCAGTTTCTTCTAGTTTTGTGGAGATTGTGAATAAAGGTGCCCTAACAGTTCTTTGTAGGTTTTTGTGTAGTCATAAATTTTCAGATCTGTTGGGTGAATGTTAGGAGCAGAATTGCTGGATCAGATGGTAAGAGTATGTTTAGCTTTGTAAGAAAACACCACACTGCCTTCCAAAGTAACATTTGTATTCTCACCAGTAATGAATGAGAGTTCCTGCTCCTCTAGACCCTCACCAGCATTTGCTATTGTCTGTTTTGTTTTGTTTCAACCATTCTAATGTGTATTTGCCAGTATCTTATTGCTGTTTTAATTTTCACTTCCATAAGACAAATGATGTTGAACATATTTTACTTCATATGCTTATTTGTCATCTGTATATCATCTTTAGTGACTGGTCCTGAGATCCTTTGTCCATTTATTTAAGTTGGATTTTTAAATAATAATAATAATAATAATAACAATTTTAGATATAAGTCCTTTATGAGATATATGTTTTGCAAGTATTTACTCTCAGTCTGTAGCTTGCCTTTTCATTCTTTTATCAATATGTTTCAATTTTAATGAAGTCTAACCTATCAATTTTTAATGGATTGTACTTTGGGTGTTATAGATAAAAATTCATTGCCACACCTAGGTAGCATGGCCTTTGTCCTATATTTTCTTCTAAAAGTGTTAGAGTTTTGCCTTTTACATTTAGCTCTATGATCCATTTTCAGCTACTTTTTGTGAAAAGTGTAAGATTTCTGTCTAGATTCACTGTTATTTTGCATGTGTATGGCCTACAAATTACTCCAGCATCATTTGTTTAAAAGACTATCTTTTCTTCATTGAATTGCCTTTGCTCCTTTGTCAAAGATTGGTTAGCTATATTTTTGTATAATTTTCCTGAGTTAATCCATCCTGTTCCATTAATATACAGATGTATTCTCTCCATACCCTGCTGTCTTGAGTTCCACATGTTTATAGCCAGCTTCGGAGTTGGGCGATGACTGTTTTCAAACTTTGTTACTCTTTTTCTTTGTCTTCCTCTCATCCTCCCCTTCTCTCCCCTTCCTCCTCCTCAAGACAAAAATTGACACCTTGAAATATTGAGTCTTTTGATATCTGAACACAGAATCTCTCTACATCTATTTGTTCTTGATTTCTTTTATCAAAGTTTTGTAGTTTTCCGTGTATATATTATGTATATAGCTTTTTTTTATTCCCCCTTTTTTGAGCTGGAGTTTCGCTCTTGTTGCCCAGGCTGGAATGCAAGGGTGAAATCTTTGCTCACCGCAGCTTCTGCCTCCTGGGTTCAAGTGATTCTCCTGCCTCAGTCTCCCAAAGTGCTGGGATTACAGGCATGAGTCACCGCGCCTGGCAGATTATGCATACAGTTTTAAAGATTTGTACCTAAGATTTCTTATTTGAGAGGAGAGACTTTTGTATTGTACATGACACTGTGTCATGTACAATAATTCAAAGTTCTAATTGCTCATTGCTGGTAAATAAAAAAGCAATTAACTTTTGTATGTTATCTCTGTATTTCATGATCTTTCAATACTTGCTCATTAGTCCCAGGAACTTTGTTGTGTATTTGTTGAGATTTTCTACATAGGCAATCACGTCATTTCTAAACAAAAGACAGTTTTATTTCTTTCTTCCCAATCTTTTCTACTTCCTATTTTGTCTTATCTTACTAGGTAGGATTTTCAATATTATGTTCCACAGGAGTGGTGAGAGGAGATAGACTTTCCTTGCTCCCATACTTAGGAGGACAGAACCCAGTTTCTCATCACTAAACACGATGATAGCTGTAGGTATTTTGTAGATGTTTTTATCAAGTTGAGAAAGTTTTTCCCTATTTCTAATTTAATACTTTTTAAATCTTGAATGGATATAGAATTTTGTCAAATGCATCTGCTGCATTAATTGATATGATCATATGATCTTTTTTCTTTAGCTGGTTGATGGGAGTGTATTATACTAATTCGTTTTCAAATGTTGAACCAATATTCCAAATTTGAAATAAACCCCACTTTGTCATGGTGTATAGTTATTTTTACCCATTGGTGGATGTGATTTGCTATGATTTTGTGATGAAGTTTTGCATCTATAGCTATAAAAGACATTGTCCTGTAATTTTCCTCCCTTGAAACACTGCTCTGGTTTTAGTAAGAGCATACTACTGTCCTCAGGGAAAAAGGTGGGGAGATTCTCCCTCTGCTTCTATTTTCTGGGAGGGATTGTAAAGCTTTTCTATAATTACTTCTTACATTTTGGTAGAATTTACCCATGGAACCATCTGGGCCTGGTGGTTTATTTTTGGAAAGTCATTAATGTTGGTTCAATGTCTTCAATAATTTTAGGCCTATTCCAATTGTCCAGTTTTCCTTGTTTGAGTTTTGGCAGTTTGTGGCTTTCAAGGGATTGGTCCATTTCATCAAACTTATCCAAATTATGAACATAAAATTGTTAATAACTTTTCCATTTATCTTTTTAACATTCCTGGGATCAGTAGTAATGACTCATTTTTCATTTCTGATGTTTATAATTTTTGTCTTCTTTGTTTTTGTGTTAGTTGGGCTGGCCAGAGGTTTACCAATTTTAATGATGTCTTCAACGAGCTGACTTTTGATTTTAACATGCTTTCCCTGTTGATTTCTTATTTTTAATTTTATTGATTTCAGTTATAATTATTATTCCATCTTTTCTTCTGCCTGTTTTAGGCTTACATTGCCTTTGTTATTTCATTTCATACGGTAGAAGCTTCAGTTATTGACTTTAGAGTTGTTTTATTTTCTATTGTGCACTTAGTACTTTGTTTTCCTCTAAGTGTTGCTTTTACAGAATTCCACAATTTTTATGTTACATTTTAATTTTCACTTAGTTCAAAATATTTCACATTTCTCTTGAGACTTTTTCTTTGACCCATGTGATGTTTAGAAGTACATCACTTAATCTTCAGGTATTTTGACATTTCCCAGTATCTTTCTGCTACTGATTTCTACTTTAAGTCCACTGTGGTCTGCAAATATACTTTATATGATTTCTATCTTTTTGAACGTGTTATTAAATATATTTTATGGTCCAGAATGTGATCTATTATGGTGAATGTTCCATGTAAGCTTAAAAGAATGCTCTTTTTCTGTTATTAGATGAAGGATTCTATAAATGCCAGTTTGATCAAGTTGATAGTTCGTGGACTCTTAACTATGTCTTTACTGATTTTTCTGTTGGCTTGATCTACAAACTTTAAACTTAATCTATAAACTTTAACATTCCTGAAAGAGGAATGTTAAAGTCTCCAATTATAATAGTGTATTTTTTTCATTCCTTCTTGGAGTTTGATCAGTTCTGCCTCACATATTTTGATGTTCTATTGTGAGATGCATTCACACCTTTATCACAGTATAATTTCCCTTTTCTATCTGAAAATGTTTTTTTGTTCAGACCTCTGCTTTGTCTGAAATCAGTATAGCTACCCTAGCTTTCTTTTGCTTAGTTAGCATGATATAGTTTTCTCCACACCTTTACACGTAATCTCTCTGTGTCTCTCTGTTTATAGTAGGTTTCTTATAGACAGCGCATGGTTGAGTTTTGTTTTTTTAACCACTCTATTTGTCTATCAGTGTATTTAGACTATACACATTAAAAATGATTATTGATATAGTTGTATTAATATCTTCTATACCTATAACTATTTAACTAGTTTCTCACGTCCTTGTTTTTGTCTCCCCTGTTGTCTTTGGGTTTCCCTAGGGATTTCTTCTTAAATGGAGTCTATGCCTTTTAACTCTTTCAACTGGATTTCCCTCCTACGATACTGGATCTCTGCTGATGTAATAAGGTGAGGAGGTGTGGGGAAGGGGGTGCATTCCGAAATCTTACAGGATGTCTTTTAGTGGGCCTGTGTCTCTGAGCCTCACCACTGTAGGCTTTTACTCGCTTCAAACTGCCCAGGTGACACAAGAAGGCTAGGGGCCCAGAGTAAGTTAATGCCCTTCCCTCAGGTGGGATTAGCTTCTAGCAAAGTCTTTTCTCCTGAAATTTAGCTTTGCTTCATGGAAAATATTTGGGTTTATTCCAAACTTGTTACTTTTTTCCCTCTGTGTCAAAGTCATTAGGGCTTTTTTTTCTCCTCTTGACTGTGAGAACTTAGGTTCCTGGAGATAAAGCCAATGAAAGTGTGCTCCCTGCCCTGACTACAGCCCCTAGGGTCTCTGAGTCTCTCACTGTCATGCTAATCCACTCTCAGGCTGCAGCAAGTCATCAAAATTATCACGTAAGCCTTTCTACTAGGCTTTAGTTCAAGTGTTTTCTCCTTGGGATGTTGATTTCTGTCCTCATCTGTCTCTCTACATTTCAGGGAGAAGCTTGTTTTGTAACCTCAGTTCCATGATGGAGCCAATAAAGTCATTGACTTTTACTTTGTTCTGCTTTTCCTTGTTAAACTTTCACAGTCTTTAAATGTTATAGTTTAAGCTAAAGTTCCTATCTGCGTTTCTTAAAGATTTCCATTGGAAAGCACCATTGCTAAGGATCATAGAGGGCATCAGCTCCTTACTGCATCTGGGTCAGGCTTTGATCAATGCTGAAAGCCTCTGCTGGACCTGGCATGTTTTACAGAAGGAATGGAAGTTGGTGACTCATTTCTACTGCATGATAGTGATCAGAATCAAGTGCTGACAAGGCCTTAAGGAGCTGCCTTAGAAAATACCACTTGATAAACTGAGTAAAGTGTTATTTAGCAACTGGAAGATAATTAGAAAGCAATTACTGAAACAAAAAGAAACCCTGAGAACACAAATAAACAATTAGAATCCAGCCCAAATTTATGGTCAGGGTCAGAGACTGTATTTTAATACCTGTGTGGTTGGAGCACATTAGAAAATCCAAATTAATGCTTAATTTGCACAACTGACCTACTTATTATTGAAATATGACTAGATATCGAATCGCCTTTTGTAATCAGAGAAAGCTGCGGGTGCTTTTCTCTTCATTAGATTCCAAGAAAATGCAATAGAAAAAATTTTATTGCATTTTTACCAGAGCACCTAAAGCTCCATCTCTTACACATGACTGAGGATGCTTTTGAGATAAGAGCCATGAAAGCGAAAAGGTAGCATTTCATCCCACTGTGTTTGCCACATGCCTTCTGCAAGGAGCAAGGTGCTGGGGTCCCCTTCCCTGTGATCCTCCTTGCTCAGTATCGGCTAGACCTTGAGGGGCAGGGGGTGCTATAAGGACAATTCCTGGCCAGTGGCATCCCTGCTTGGCTGCCTTTTTGTGTTCTGGGGGGTCCACTGTTTACATCTCCAAGAGTCACATTTTCCCTAATCCCTCTCATCCCATCCCAGACTTTGTCCATCCAGGGCCCAACCCTCCTTTCAGACGTGGGCATAACCCAAGCTAGGAGTGGGGAGGCCTCCCCTGGCTTTGTCCTAGGTCCTTTCTCTCAGTAGAGAAGCTTTAGGCCTGAGACTCCAGGGCATCATATGGAAATTTTGGGCAATCAGGGGCTTTCAGCCATGGCTGCTCAACTTTGGAGACCCTGAAGGCACCCTGGATGGAAGGTGAGGCAGGAAGCAGATGTATGAATTAGGAAATATTAGAAAATTAGAAAATATAGAAAATTCAAGTGGCATTCTCATGCTTGCAGAGAGTGAGTTTGTGGTAGGACATGTGTGTGTATGTGTGTCATATGTGTGTGTGCATGTGTGTTAGTGTGTGTATGTGTATATGTGTGCACGTTTGAGTCTGTGTGCATGTGTGTATGTATGTGCATTGCATGCACATGTTTGAATCTGTGTGTATGTATGTACATTGCATGCACATATTTGAATCTGTGTGCATGTGTGTATGCATGTACATTGCACTCACATGTTTGAATCTGTGTGCATATGTGTACGTGTGTGCATGTGAGTGCACATGTTTGGATCTATGTGCATGTGTGTGCCTGTGTGTATGTATGTGCATATGTGTGCACATGTCTGAGTCTGGGCGCATGCATGGTCATGTGCACATATATACATGTGTGTGCACGTTTGTATCTGTGTGCATGGATGTACATGTGTATATGTCTGTGTATACGTATGTTGTATGAGTATGAATGTGCGTGTCTGTGTGTGAGTGTGTGTGTGTCTGTGATTATGCTCATTTTGATTAAAGAGTTACCTGGGGGCTGCTCATTTGAACAAGATACTAATTACACAGTCATCCTTCATTGCCTCTAGTGTTCCAGCGTGAACTGGGATGCTCTGGTCTGGATTCTCGGGAGAGAGACAGGAAGAGATAAAGTGCCGGGTTTCCAGGGCTTAAACAGGCACCCTCAGCTTCCAGGGACAGAGGGTCAGAGCACTGCTAGCTCCATTAAGCTGCTAGAATGTTTCCTCTGGACTATTAATTCTTGCTCCAGGTGGGAGACGGTTGATGGTCTTGCAAGCCACGTTGACATGATGCAGTCAGCTGAAGGTGTGTATTTTTCTTGCTGGTTTACTCATGATATAACATGGTATCTGCTGGTGTTGATAGGATCCCCTGACAAACATTGCTCCCATGATCCCTTAGGCACAATTCTGGTTAGATCCCACTGGCCTGTCACCGGGGGCTCCGGTTAGTTGCTGAAAGTCCCTTTGGAAGACTTTTGTAACTTCCTCTGGCTTCTAGGCTTCATGTAATCCTGTCCTCAGCAGCACGAAGCCCCCACAGGAGTGGAGGACCCTGTGGTCACACCCTGCAACTGTCCCCGGGGATACCTCAAAAAACACAGAGTCACACAAGTTGTGTGTATCTCGTTAGAGCTCAGGGCCAGTTTGCCTGTGACTTAAATAAAAGTGGGTCCATGGTAATGTTTTAAGTAGAACCAAGTTCACTAAAGAGCAATAGATAGGTATGTTTCCCCAGCAGGGCGCAGCAGACATTAGAACCTTTCTCATGAAGCCCAGCTTCTGCAATCCTGGGAAGAACAAGGTTCACCTTGTGGGACTACGAAGCTGTGGGGAAGACAAAACAGGACAAGCTGTATCACTTACACAACCCAGTGCAAAAAAAGACCTTTTCAAAAGATGTTAAGAATTGCAGTGTGGCAATTCCTCAAACACCTAAAGACAGAAATACT
>NW_016806237.1:994430-1062893 GCF_001698545.2 Rhinopithecus bieti | reverse complement strand
GAAAATATAGAAAATTCAAGTGGCATTCTCATGCTTGCAGAGAGTGAGTTTGTGGTAGGACATGTGTGTGTATGTGTGTCATATGTGTGTGTGCATGTGTGTTAGTGTGTGTATGTGTATATGTGTGCACGTTTGAGTCTGTGTGCATGTGTGTATGTATGTGCATTGCATGCACATGTTTGAATCTGTGTGTATGTATGTACATTGCATGCACATATTTGAATCTGTGTGCATGTGTGTATGCATGTACATTGCACTCACATGTTTGAATCTGTGTGCATATGTGTACGTGTGTGCATGTGAGTGCACATGTTTGGATCTATGTGCATGTGTGTGCCTGTGTGTATGTATGTGCATATGTGTGCACATGTCTGAGTCTGGGCGCATGCATGGTCATGTGCACATATATACATGTGTGTGCACGTTTGTATCTGTGTGCATGGATGTACATGTGTATATGTCTGTGTATACGTATGTTGTATGAGTATGAATGTGCGTGTCTGTGTGTGAGTGTGTGTGTGTCTGTGATTATGCTCATTTTGATTAAAGAGTTACCTGGGGCTGCTCATTTGAACAAGATACTAATTACACAGTCATCCTTCATTGCCTCTAGTGTTCCAGCGTGAACTGGGATGCTCTGGTCTGGATTCTCGGGAGAGAGACAGGAAGAGATAAAGTGCCGGGTTTCCAGGGCTTAAACAGGCACCCTCAGCTTCCAGGGACAGAGGGTCAGAGCACTGCTAGCTCCATTAAGCTGCTAGAATGTTTCCTCTGGACTATTAATTCTTGCTCCAGGTGGGAGACGGTTGATGGTCTTGCAAGCCACGTTGACATGATGCAGTCAGCTGAAGGTGTGTATTTTCTTGCTGGTTTACTCATGATATAACATGGTATCTGCTGGTGTTGATAGGATCCCCTGACAAACATTGCTCCCATGATCCCTTAGGCACAATTCTGGTTAGATCCCACTGGCCTGTCACCGGGGCTCCGGTTAGTTGCTGAAAGTCCCTTTGGAAGACTTTTGTAACTTCCTCTGGCTTCTAGGCTTCATGTAATCCTGTCCTCAGCAGCACGAAGCCCCACAGGAGTGGAGGACCCTGTGGTCACACCCTGCAACTGTCCCCGGGGATACCTCAAAAAACACAGAGTCACACAAGTTGTGTGTATCTCGTTAGAGCTCAGGGCCAGTTTGCCTGTGACTTAAATAAAAGTGGGTCCATGGTAATGTTTTAAGTAGAACCAAGTTCACTAAAGAGCAATAGATAGGTATGTTTCCCCAGCAGGGCGCAGCAGACATTAGAACCTTTCTCATGAAGCCCAGCTTCTGCAATCCTGGGAAGAACAAGGTTCACCTTGTGGGACTACGAAGCTGTGGGGAAGACAAAACAGGACAAGCTGTATCACTTACACAACCCAGTGCAAAAAAAGACCTTTTCAAAAGATGTTAAGAATTGCAGTGTGGCAATTCCTCAAACACCTAAAGACAGAAATACTGTTCAACCCAGCAATTCCATCACTAGGTATATACCCAAAGGTATACAAATCATTCTGTTATAAAGACACAGACATGCATATGCTCACTGCAACACTATTCACAAGAACAAAGACACAGAATCAACCTAAATGCCCATCAATGATAACCTGGATAAGGAAAATGTGGTACATATATACCACGGAATATTATGCAGCCGTAAAAAGAATGGGATCATGACTTTTGCAGGGACATGGATGGAGCTGGAGACCATTATCTGTAGCAACCTAACATGGGAATAGAAAACCAAATACTGCATGTTCTCACTTATAAGTAGGAGCTAAATGATGAGAACACATGGATGAATAAAGGGGAACAACATACAATGAGGACTACTGGATATGATGAGGGAAGGAAGAGGGAGAGGATCAGAAAAATAACTCATGGGTACTAGGCTTAATGCTTGGGTGATGAAATAATTGGTACAACAAACCCCTATGACACAAGTTTACCCATGTAACAAACCGGCTCATATACCCCTGAATTTAAAATAAAAGTTAAAAAAATTGCAAGTCAGCAGCAACAGAACATTAAACTGCATGCAGGTGCTTCTGAGTGCCAGGCCTGGGTGACAGCCCCAGTCACACGTCCATGAAGCTGGCCCTGCAGAGAAAGCCTCAGAGTAGACTTTCTGCCCTCTCCCGGTAGACCGGTGGCTCTGCCCTCTTTCAATGCAGCTCACAGATTCCTCCCAGGATTGGAAGCTGAGATGCTACCAGGTCCTCCAGCAGTCCTGAGTGCTCAGACCCAGCCAGTTACCTGTTTATCCAGAAAGTGTTTCTGAGCACTACACAGGTATCAGACACTCTGCTGAGCTCAGAAATGCAGCTACACATAAAACAGACATAGGCCCTGAGTCCACAGTCCAATCGGAAAGATGACCATTAAGTATTTGGTCACTCAAAACATAAGTTATGGGGGTGATAGGTACTACCTACTAGTGCAGGATGTCCTGCAAGGAAATAACAGTAAGCCTCGGTCTATAGACACCCCAGGCTCTGGGTATGCTTGTGTGTACTTGCAGGTGTGTGTATGCATGAGTGTGTGTATATGCAGGTGTATGTATGCATGAGTGTGTACATGCATGCAGGTGTATGTGCATGTGTGTGTACATGTAGGTGTGTGTGTGTGCATGGGTGTGTACATGTAGATGTGTGTACGTGTGTGTACATGCTGGAGTGTGTTTGTGTATATGCAGATGTGTGCATGTAGGTGTACATGCAGGTGTGTGTGCACATTTGTGTGTACATGCAGGTGTGTGTCCATGCAGGGGTGTGTGTGTGTACATGCAGGTATGTGTGTGCATGTGTGTGTGCATGCAGGTGTGTGTGTGAATGAGTGCAAGTGTATGGGTATGTGCACACAGGTCTATGTATGTGATTGTGTGTGAGTGCAAAAGAATGCAGGTGTGGCTTGTGAGTTTTTGCGATTGTGTGTGCACATAGGTATGAACACCCACAGTAGTGTGTAATTGTGTGTGCATACTTGTGAATGGGGTTGTTCATGCACACACACAGGTGTGTGATTGGTGTGTGCATGTACTTGTGCAGGTGTGAGTGTATGTGCGATTGTACATGTGGAGTTGCTGAGGTGTGCATGCAAGTGTGTGACTGTGTGTGGGCGTGCATGCAAGATG
This sequence comes from Rhinopithecus bieti, assembly GCF_001698545.2. Classification (NCBI taxonomy): domain Eukaryota; kingdom Metazoa; phylum Chordata; class Mammalia; order Primates; family Cercopithecidae; genus Rhinopithecus; species Rhinopithecus bieti. The sequence continues at coordinate 1,059,726 of NW_016806237.1, read as the reverse complement.
TGAGGTGTGTGTGACTATAGTGCTTGTGGGTGGGTGTGAGCGCATGCAGGTGTGTGACTGTGTGTGGGCCTGCGTGTGAGATGTGAGGTGTGTGACTATGGTGCATGTGGGTAGGTGTGAGTCCATGTAGGTGTGTGATTGTGTGTGGGCATGTGTGTGACATGTGAGTGTGAATGTGACTGTAGTGCATGTGGGTGGGTGTGAGTGCATACAGGTGTGTGACTGTGTGTGCCTGTGCTTGTGCAGGTATGTGTGTGGGTTTGTGGGTGGGTCAGTTGCCAAGAGAGGGCAATAGTGTGTCTGCTGTCTTTGGGGAAGTGACCTGAACATGTGCTGCAAGATGAGCAAGACCCTCCCAAGGGAGGAGCAGTGTCTGACCAGCCTGTGGGGAGGAGACAGATTACAAGCAAGATGGCCCCTAAGGGAGGGGCAGCATCCAGGCAGCCTGCAGGGAGGGGATGGAGGACGGAATGGGATGAGGAGTGGCATAGAGACTACCCACCATGAGCAGGACCCATGGCCTGTCAGGGAGGTGGGGCTGTACCCCAAGAGTGGTGGAAGCCCTGAGAGGGTCAGATGGGGGTGGTTAGAGGCCCGGAGCCGAGGCGGGGAGTAGATTGAGCGGATGGTAGAAGGCAGAGAGGATGCAGGGGGCCCTTTGGCAGGGGCCTCAAGTCAGAACTCCCCCAGGGCCCCCACCTTATGTTGGCAAAGAAAGGTGAGGCCTGCTGTGCTGTGACCAGGATGCAGCAGGGATGGCTTGTGAGTGTGATTGTATTGTGCACCCTGACTCCTCACTTCCAAATGCTCTGCCCATCCCATCCACGAACCTCCCCATCCTCCACAATGTTTGGGGAGGCCCTTCCCGTCAGCATGGAGCCGCATTGCAGGCACACGTTTCATTTCTTGTTGAGAAAACAGGCCACATGGTTGTAATTGAGCTGTGTGCATATGGCTTAAGGTTCAAGTTAAAAAAGAATTTCAATTTTTAAAAAACTTTTACATTTCTGTGTTCAAATCATGTGACTATACATAATTATGCAAATATATTTTTGAAATCCTATTATTTTAACACAGCTGCGATTTGTTTTGCTCTTCTCTTCTATGCGTGTGCCCCTCACAGCTGTAATCATGGCAAATAGGTAATTGTGAGCCTTTGTTTTGCATTTTGCATGATTTTGTGTACATTTCTTATATTGCGACATTTTTATGTTATTTAAAATAAAATATACTCATATATAAACATATGTGCAACACAAAATATTGACAATATAAAAATGCATAATGCTACCAACATTCTGAAAAATCTCCATCCGCATTTTGGGATAGGTTCTTTCAGGGTTCTGTGCATAAACATTCACATGTATTTAAAAGTGGGATCTCATTGTTCATGCTGTTTTAAAGTCAGCCATGTTTACATGTGTATACATACATGCGCACACCCACATGAAAGGTTTTATTGTGTGAAAAAAATATACTGTGATATAATACTGCATTCTAGGTATATAATAAATATTAAAGGATTCATTTAATCAATTCACATTTCTAGCATTTTGTAAAGACAGGGCTAAGGCTGGATGCAAACTTCTGGGCTCAAGTGATCCTCCCACATCAGCTTCCTGAGTAGCTTGGACCATAGGCAGGCTCCACTCTACCTGTGCTGTGTTTCAGGGCATTTTAACTTTTCCCGTTCCCTCCCTCTTTCCCTTTCTCTCCCTCCCTCCCTCTCTTCTTTCTTTACATTTTTTTTCATTTGAGTACCATAATAGGTTTTGAGGAATAATCCTATAGCCTATATTTTATGTAATTGCTCAGTTATTCTTAGGAGAGATCACTAGAATCAGAATTGTTAAGTTAAAGGCTATACACATTTAAATATTTAATACAAACTTGTCAAACATTTGCAAGACATTTGGGATAATTTACATCCCCTCCAGCGAGGCATATGAATTTTCCCATTAACTTTCCAAATATAGACAATATCCTGTTCATAATTAATGTCAATTTGATAAGAAAGAAAAATAATATCTTATTGTTTGAATTTGTATTTCTTTGGCTTTTAGTGAGGTTGAATTTTTGATGATGTGCATTCAACATTTTGTTTATATTATTTGTTTATTTGTATCATAATTACTGTCAATTTAATAAGAAAGAAAAATAATGTCTTATTGTTTGAATTTGTATTTCTTTGGCTTTTAGTGAGGTTGAATTTTTGATGATGTGTATTCAACATTTTGTTTATTTGGCTTTTGTTGGTTGCCTGTTCAATAGCTTGGAGCATTCATTTGGAGAACGCATACATCACGGTTATAATACTGGGCTGGGTACCAACCAAACATCTATCGAGATCCCAAATCTACCAAGCTCTGAAAACTTGGGTGAGTCGCTTCACCTTTCTGTGACAATAGCTTCTAATCAACAGGGTCATGCGAAGATCTAAAGGGATAATATAGTATCTGCAGAGTGTAGCGCACAGTAAGCCCTAAATAAAAATCTGTTTATTTTCATGAGATTTTTATTAAAGTATAACATGAATATAGAATTGTGCAAAAAGTCTAAGTGCACAGCATGAAGAATTTCCAAACACAGATTGTATCCGTAGCGACCAGATCACAAAATAAACATTGCTAGAATTCAGAAGCCCCTGGCACGCCTGTTTCAGTCACTCAGACTCTCCTGGGGTAACCACTGTCCCAACCATCATAGAACGGTTTTGCTTGTCATCAGGATTGCTATGAACGGATTCTATATGCCTCCCATCCTCCATCACTGCCAGGTGCCAGCGCTCTTGGGACAGCTCTGCAGCTGTCACAGCCCAGGCATGGGGCTTCAGAAGCCATCTCACCTCTGGACCCACCAGTCACCTGGGCTCTGGCCTCGGCCATTCAAGTCACAACCGCCATTCGAGTCTCTCTGGGGAGACAAGCCAGCCCCACCCTGACCCAGGGTCTTACAGAGTGAGTGCTGTTTTGTACCACTGAGGCTGGGGTGGTTTACTCTGCAGTGACAGATAACTGAGCAGGGTGGAGCTGCGCGTTCTCTTAGGGCCTCTCTTGGCCATGGGGGTTAGGCAGAACCATCGCTCCTGCAAGCTTCTGGTGAGGGCATCCGGAGGCCCATCGAGACAAGGGAAGGGACATAGACAGCCCCTGTGGATGACTGATGTCGAAGAAGACGTGGCCATATTTTAAAACTGCCACTGCCATGTCTACCTTTTTGTGCCTGGCTTCTTTCACTCAACATTATGCTTTTACGACCAATCCAAGGTGGAGGTAGTTGTAATTTGCTCATCCTTCTTGCTGTGTCATCTTCCGTTGCCTGCATGCAGCACAGTTTATTCAGCCGTTGCACTGCCCCCGGACGTTTGGGTGATTTCCGGGCTAGGGTGCATTCTGGGACAGCCCCGGAGTGTGCTGTGACCGTCCCATCCACGTCTCGGCTGTGCACACACACATCTCATGTGAACACCTAAGGCGAGGATCGCTGCATGTTCTGGAGCATACCCGATCAGCATTTGTAGGTGAAACCAAACTGCCTTGCAAAATGGTGACACCCATTTACCATCCAACCAATACGACGAGGGCCTGCCCCTCGCCCTCACTGACGCTGTGCTGCCTGAGCTTCCTCCTGCAGCCTTTCTGTGTGTGTTTTGCTATCCCATTATGATTTAATTTGCATTTTTCAATGACTACTAAAATCGAACACTTTTTCCTATTCGATGTCAATTTGGATAATCATGTTTATAAAGAACATGGTCAAGTTTGGGATCCTTTTTTTTTTTTTAATACGTCTGCCTATCTTTTCCTTAGTGATGTAGGTAAAAGTGGTTGATGTGCCCTAAGGGTGAATTTTCTTTGAATATATGTATTGTGAATATTGTCAGTATGTTTACCTACATTGCAGCTTGGCTTTTCATTTTCTTAGTGGAATCTTTTGCTAAAGAGAAGTTTTTAAAAAAAAAACAACAAGTTTTAATGTAGTTCCATTTACCAAGTTTTTTTTTTATTTATGGCCAATGTCTACTGTTTCTTTTCCATTTAAGAAATCTTTACCTACTCCAAGGCCTTGGATATTTTCTTATATTATCTTCCAAAAGCTTTATGGTCTTATCTTTCACATTTAAATCTCTGTTCTATTGGGAGATTTTCCCTTGGAGATATCTCATGAACCCATCATTATTGCCTAAAATGACCAGTCTTTTCTCCACTTCATTGCAGTTTAAACTTTATTATATTCAGGTGGCTGGATATAAGCAGGACTGCCTCTGGGCTCTCTGTTGCTGTCCCTATTCTTGTTTCTATGCCACACTGCCTTAATAACTATTGCTTTATGTCTCAATGTTTGGTAATATAAATATAAATGCCTCAGGCTTAAACATGTTTTTGTTTCCTTCATTTGCTATTTTTAACTCTTTGCATTTCCATATGAACTATTTAGAATAAAATAGTTAATTCACACAAAAAATGTGCTGGTGTTGTAGAGGAGATTTCATATTATAACATTTTTCCATTTATAGGGAATATAAGGGATGAGGTTGGCAGAGAGAAACCTGTCAGGTTACTACAATAGCTGTCTCTTTTGTTTTCTTTTTAAAAATCTGCTTCTGGCCTATCACAGTATGTTTAATATGATTTTTAAAACAAATTGGAGATCTCATAGGTTCATTTGCACATCAATGTGCACCACTAGGTCTGTGGTTTGGGGGTGTAAATATGTGTTTTCTCCAGTTTGGGGAAGCAATTTTCTGTTCAACCAAAGATATGGAATCAACCTTAGTGTTCACCAATGGTAGACCGGATGAAGAAAATATGGTGCATATACTACACAACCATAAAAAAGAATGAGATCATATTCTTTGCAGCAACATGGATAGAGCTGGAAGCCATCATCCAGACTGCCTATCTGATCCTGGGAGACAAAATAATCTCTACACTGAACTCCCATGACAAACCATTTATCTACACAACAAATCTGTACATGTACCCCTGAACCTAAAATAAAAGTTAAAAAACAGAATACAGTATTACCTTTGACCATTAGTTTTTATTGATAATTTTCAAGAAGATGTTTGTTTAGCAATCAATAATTTTCATATTTTAAGCAAAAATCTGGAAATTATAAAAGTATTTGCCAGGTAACTCTTTCTGCAAATGGTATTATCTGTTAGTAATAAATGCCCACTGAATGCCTTGTATGTGCAGATCCATGCTGAACATGATTGGTGGTGCCCAAATGGACAGTCATATATTATTGTCATTGATATGGTTAGGCTTTGTGTCCCCACCAGAATCCCATCTTGAATTGTAGTTCCCATAATCCCCTCCCCATGAGTCCTGGGAGGGACCCAATGGGAGATAATTGGATCATGGGAGCAGTTCCCCCGGGCTGTTCTTGTGATAGTGAGCAAGTGTTCGGGAGATCTGATGTTTTTATAAGGGACTGTTCCCCCTTTGCTTAGCACTTCCCCTTCCTGCTGCCATGCAAAGAAGGACGTGTTTGTTTCCCCTCCTGCTATGATTGTAAGTCTCCTGAGGCTTCCCCAGCCCTGCGGAACTGTAAGTCAATTAAACCTCTTTCGTTTATAAATCACCCAGTTTGGGGCAGTACTTTATAGCAATGTGAGTTGTGAGAACAGACTAATACAGTCATCCAGTCATCTTCTAGAAATTTCCATGTGATGGGGTGATGGACATACACAACCTACATACAAATATACATGCACACACACTTACATGCACTCACGTTTACACCCACACATAAATACCTAGACACTCATACACACATACAGACACACATGCACACTCACAAGCACAACCAAACACACACCCTTGCACACACATAGCTCTAGAGAGAATGATCGGTGGGGATGTCCGTGTAGGGCCTCTTGGGAGCTGAAGAATGGGCACCTTGTGACTTCTGGAATGACGCCTTTAGTCTCTTGCCAAGGTCACTGCTTGGGGTCAAGCACATCCTAGATTTTGGACAACCTTCTCTGCACCCTCCCAGTTGTCAAGTGGCCTGAGCTTAAGATCTCCAAACCACCTGTACGGGCTCCAGTTCCGCCAGCTGCTCACCGGGTGGCCAGGAGCATGTTAAGCGCCCCTGATCCTTGGTTTCTTCCCCTGAATAGCGAAGGCGACGATTCAAGAGGTCGGCGTCGGTGGAACCTAAACTCAGGTGGGGGCTCTGAACAAGCACTTTGTCGTCTAGTGAGAGGCGGGGGGTCCCTTAAATAGCACGTAAGGAGCAAATGGCATAGGGACTTTAAACAAGACATAAAAGCACTTCACCACAAGAGGAAGCTTCCGACTGCCGCCCTAACGCCGCGTGTCCTCTGTGCCTTCCCACACTCCTGCCAGCTCTAAGTAGAGCTCTGACTCCAACAGCTCAGCCAGGGGCTCCCTGCATTGAAGGAGGCCTGTTGTCCTGAGTGTGGCCAGCACCAATGAAGCTGGGCATTTCCTGGGACAGCTGTGACACTCCTGACCAACGGTGTTTGGCCGGAACAGCAGCCAGAAATGTGTTTTCTCTGTGGTTATAGCTCTCTCCGAGCAAAGCTACAGAAGGCAGCCGGCTCCACCCGGGGTTGCTCTGCATGTCTTCATCTCTGTGCTGCAGCGTGAGGGACCCATGTCTGATCTACGGAGATTGCTTTCTCTGCCCGTTCTAAATGAAGCCCATCTGTCTTTCCTCCTCCCCACACTGGAGCTCGATATTAGTTGTTCTGAAATGTTGATGCCTGACTTATGCAGGCTACTGGCAAAGTGAATTTTAGTTTCTACTATCATAATGTTTCATTAAAAAAAAAAATACCCACACTATCTCGATTTAGAATGATGCTCCTCTCGCAAATTTACCCTGCAAGGAAATTGTCTGCCCAGTGCTTCGGCTTGTGGAGAACACATTGAGAGTTTGGGGCTGCAGATGCACCAAGCGTGGTCAAGGGCTAGGAACTGCAGCAGGTGGAGGGCTGTCGGACAATGCTGGCGGAGGCAGTGCTGCTTCCAGTGGGTGTGGAAGGAGTCAGGCCTTAGCTCCTGACACCAGGACGTGGAAACACTGCCCAGGGAGATGTTGCCTGAAGGGCGCCCATGGGCATTGGTGCAGGTCCCGCATGGTAAGAGGCATCGCTGAGTCTCCCCAGCACCCCACCAGGAGTGCCTGGCTCAGAGCAGGTGCCCAGGATGTCTGTGCAGACCTGGTGATGACTGAGGAGAGGTAGGGTCTGCAGAGTCATCTGCAGTCCCTGCCCCTGGGGTTCACAGCTGGTGTGATTCAGCCTCGGGAAGGAGGGGTCTCAGTGCAAAAGAACCAAGGGAAACGGCGGCAGACTTCCATTTGTCTTGTCTGCCTGAGTGTCATTCACAAGGAACTTGGAGTCACATTCCTGTCCCCACAAGCACGGAGCCCCTGGAACCAGCTGCCCACCCTCACCCCAGCTTCCTTTCCTGAAGAGGGTGCTGGAGGTGGTAGGCTTGGCCTAGCCTCCACGTTGACACGCACCAACCCCTGTTCCTCATCCCTTTCTGCCTTCAGTGCGGCAGGTCCCACGACTCTCCCACAATGCTGTTCTGAGGATCCCGTAGGGTCATGGATACATACTCTCTACACAGAGCCAAACACAGAGTGCGCTCAACAGAAGGCAACTACAGCAATGGTGATGACAACTGTGTCGCATATTGATAGAGTGATTTGACCTAAGCATGTTTTCTTCTTTTTTGCTTTTCTTCCCGCTTTATTGAGGTATACTGACAAATAAAAATTATATAAAATTAAGGTGTACAATGCGATGTTTTTTGGGTTTTTTGTTGTTGTTGTTTGTTTGTTTGTTTGAGATGGAGTCTCACTCTTTTGCCCGGCTGGAGTGCAGTGGCACGATTTCGGCTCACTGCAACCTCCGCCTCTTAGGTTCAATCGATTCTCATGTCTCAGCCTCCCGAGTAGCTGGGACTACAGGCACTTGCCACCATGCCCAGCTAATTTTTGTATTTTTAGTAGAGATGGGGTTTCACCATGTGGGCCAAGATGATCTTGATCTCCTGACTTCATGATCCTCCCGCCTCGGCCTCCCAAAGTGAGCCACCGCGCCTGGCCACAATGCGATGTTTTGATGTACATAAACTTTGTGAAATGGTCACCACATTCAAGCTAATTAACACATCCATCACCTCATAGAGTTACTGTCTTTATAGTGAGAACACTTAAGAGGAGTCTAGCAAATTCTGAGTGTGAAATTCAGTATTGTTAACCATAGGCTCCTGCCTTGCATCAGGCCTCTAGATCTCCTTTGTCTTAAAATTGAAAGTCAGTGCCCTGTAACCACAGCCTCCCTATTTACCCCTCCACTCAGTGGCTGGCGGGAGTTTGATTGATTCTAATTCCACACAGAAGTGAGATCGGGCAGAATTTGTCTTTCTGGACCTGGTTTATTTCACTTAGCATCACGTGCTTCAGGTCCATGTTGCCACCAATGGCAGGATCTCCATTTATTTTTTTCTTTGAGATGGAGTCTCACTCTGTCACCCAGGCTGGAGTGCAGTGGTGCGATCTCAGCTCACTACAACCTCTGCCTCCCGGGTTCAAGCGATTCTCCTGCCTTAGTTTCCTGAGTAGCTGAGATTATAGACACGCATCACCACGCCCGGCTAATTTTTGTATTTTTAGTATAGGTGAGATTTCGCCATGTTAGCCAGGATGGTGTCAATCTCCTGACCTCGTGATCCACCTGCTTTGGCCTCCCAAAGTGCTGGGATTACAGGCATGAGCCACCACTCTGGCCCGTCTTCTTTTTTGAAGGCTGTATCCTATCCTATTCCATCACCCCATTTCTGACACGTAGGTTGTGTCCACATCGTGGCTTTTGTGAAGACTTGAGCATATCTGGCTGGAATGACTGTGGCACACAGAAGGCATGGTGTGCTAAGCTTCTGACCACGCCATACCCAGGGGAGTGCCTCTCACGCCTCTTCTGCAGGTGCTATGAGCTACCTGGGCTCCAAAATAAACTTCCTGGCCCTGAAGCCCACTCCAGGACAGAACCTGTGGTCTCAGCAACCACAGCACCATCACCATGAGCACGAAGTCAACCAAAGGACCCTGGGACAATAGTCCCCAAATAAAGGACAAAGTTGCTCAGATGCAAGAAATGTCAGGCAGACATTGGCTCACAAATTTGCAGAAGACTCTCATCAAGCTTCACTGAGGAATGAAGAATATTTTTGAATATAAATGATAGAAGACTCAAAAAGAAACATGATTAGTAGCTTTGTCTTGGCTTTGATTTAAACCTCCCTTTGATTTTTATAAGATTTCTCTTCCCTAAACAATAAGTGATAAACTGATAGTATCATTTACATGCAAATTAACGTGTAAACAATATCTATGACTTTTTATTTCTTGCCGTTGAAAGTTTTTTAAAATAAATTGAGACTGATGACTTAAGTTATTTCATTTGGTTTCTTGGAAAACACAGGCATGTAAAGAAGAGTAAAGGGAAGTTATTTTTCTGCTCGTAGCAATATTGAGATGAGACTTTCCTCTTTTAATTCGAATTAAAGATAAATATTAAAATAGAATTAATTAAAGTGTAAGCAGAGATAATTAAAATAAATGTGGTCACTGAAGACTTAAACATTAAAATAAATTAGGTTCATGTAAAAGTTGGGCAACATTGAATCATATTGCATATTTAATCAGGGCTCCATTGAAATTGATTAAATATGCCCTTGAAATTAACTATTGATCATTTTTAACTGGTTGGATGTAACCCAATTTATTTTCCTATGGATTTTGACTGAATTTCATAACTTAAGCAATTTCTAAAAATACCTGTTTACTTCATATTGATAGCAAAGTGTTTTGATGTCAGCATGGAATGGTGTAGCACAGAAAACATTTACAGAAATATTTAAATAACAGTGAGTTTTTGTGCAGCAGTCAGTGTAGTTGTGGTCCAGGGAAAAGATGAAGAAAGAAAACACAAATCTACATCTACATTTAATCTATAGATCATAAATGTATCCATCTAAGTGATCCCAGTATTGCATTTTCAAATAGGGCATAACATATCTGTTTAATCCGAAACTCAGTCTCAAGCAGTCAATTGAAATGATTACATATTCTCACCCATTTTCATATCACGTGCGAATTTCTCTTCATTTCTTAGTTGGTCTTCATGGTCAGGTTTCAGGACACTGTCTTTTCATTGCTGAGACACATCTCCAATTCCAGGACCTTCCTTTAGCCTACTGAATGCAAGGCCGAACGCAGACATAGGTTGCATGTTAGCAAGGTCTTACCTGCAACTCCATGACAAGGGTCTGAGTTATGGCATCAGAAAGGAGCCATGCTGTGAGCTCTCCTGGGCCCCCAGAGAAAGAACAGCTAAGTGACTTAGTGCAGGGGGAGCAGAAGAGCCATTGAGAATAACAGTTTTATGTGTTGTCAATTACTGGCTTGGATAAAGTTTACGATTCCATTTGATGGCACCTCTCTTAGCATTACTGAAGCAGAAAGAGGATTTTTAAAGAGCTTGTCAATAAAAATCACATGTCTACCCAGCATTTTCCTATATGCAATATTTAACCTCTCAATTTCCTGGATATATAGCTCTGTTGCTAGTAAGTGTCTACTTAAAAAGAAAAGTGGTTCAGTTCAGTCTTAGCAGGACTCCCTTGGAGGGAAGCATCTGAATTCACAGGAGCTCCTTATGCCATTTATAGACATTAATCAAGGCCATTCCTAATGTCTGGGTATGTGCTTGTGTTCAACAGTGTTCCATGATGCAGAAGGTGGTAGGGCCTGGCTGTGTGAGGTGGGTTTTGTGTTCTCACACATGTATACACCTGTTGGTGGCTGCAAGGCGAGCCCTGTGACATGCAGAAAGCTCCCAGGATCTGGCCAGGAGTGCTGGTCTGGACACGGTTTCTCCCCAACATGTGTTTTCATATTGGATAAGTTTTCAAGCTTCCATGAGTCTTTTGTTCCCATCTGAAATAAAACAGGGCTTAACCAAAAATATGGGCAAGAAAACCAGTAGTTTTCAAATATTTTACACAGCAAAGCCATTAAAAAAAATCTCTCAGGAACCCTAGGAGATCAATTGAAAGAAAGTGGAGCTCTCGGGACTGGTGCATGCAGGCCAGGGGCAGGAAGGGATGGCCCACCTTCCCCAACAGTGGCCTCTGACACATCTCTGAGGCTCAGTGCAGGTCCACGGAATCTGACTGGATAACCATCGACCATCAGCACCATATCTCAGCTCCAAGAAGAGACAATTTTGACTGGCAACCTCCTGTGGCCTTGATCACATTATTTATTTTTTTCTAATGAACTGAAAACTTGTCTCTGAAGTGCTGCTTTCCTGAAATAGTTATTATTTGGAATGTGAAAAATGTTCCTCTGAATAAATGGGTAAGGCAGGGGAAATGCTAGTAATTATCTTCAAACTTCACACTTTTGCATTTATTGTGAGGACATGTATTTTAATTATCTACTGCTGCATAAGAAAGCATCTTCAAGCTTAGTGATTTAACACAACTGCTGTATTCCTAATGGTTTTGTGAGTCAGTAATGTGGGATGGGCTTTGCTGGGTATTTTTCTCTGTTTCAGGGGTGTCAGCCAGGGCAGCAGGAGTAAAGACCCTCAGTCTCTGTCTCCCTCCAAGTGCAGCTTCCTCACTGGATGAGGACCCTCAGGTGCTGGGCTTACCATGCATGCCCATCTCTGGCGGATCCATCTCTCTCTCTCTCTCTCTTTTTTTTTGAGACACAGTCTCACACTGTTGCCCAGGCTGGAGTGCAGTGGCGTGATCTCGGCTCACTGAAAGCTCTGCCTTCCAGGTTCATGCCATTCTCCTGCCTCAGTCTCTCGAGTAGCTGGGACTACAGGCGCCCGCCACCACTCCCAGCTAATTTTTTGTATTTTTAGTAAAGACGGGGTTTCACTAAGTTGGCCAGGCTGGTCTCAAACTCCTGACCTCATGATCTGCCCACCTTGGCCTCCCAAAGTGCTGGGATTATAGGCGTGAGCCACCGCGCCTGGCTAACTTCATCTGTTACACGGTGGCAAGCTCTAAATGGAAGCCTTCCAAGAGCCAGAAGGAGGAAGCTTCCAGGACAGCTAAGATCTTGGTCCACGGAGGCTCAGTGTCCCCTCCTCCAGATTCTATTGGTCAGAGCAGGTCCCCAGGCCCACCCATCCTCATGGGAGGGGAGAAGGTGGGGCAAAAGACCACATTTCTGGATGAGGGCATGGCAGAACCTGCCACAGAGGAGGGAACGTGACGGCAGCCCTTGCTGCAGCCACATTTAGGAAATAAAATCCTCCATACTGGGAATTCTCAGTCATTCTCCCCAGGAGAAGCACAGATGCCGAATGCTGAGGATGCAGAGGCAGACGTCGAAAGCCCGGTGTCACAGTGGGTGGGCAGGTGGGAGCTGGGTAAGAGGCCAAGAAGGGACCATCCACCTGCTATCTTGGGGACACATCCTCAGTGAAGGAGCCCCCTGCTCTCCTTGGTGAGTGCTCCCGCCCTCCTGTGGCTCCCCCGGGGGCCTATGAGGCAATGGTGCCTCAACCCAACCCCCACCTAGAGGTCACCTCCCAAAAGCCTGAGAGGAGAGGCAGCCTTAGGACAGAGAACTCATGCCTGCCCTTGAAAACCACAGGGGCAATGCAGTGGGCCCCACAGTGGCCGGGTATGAACAGGTCATGTTAAGAGAGCTGGGCACTGGCGGGGGTGGGCGGGGCGGGGGTGCTGGGGAGCTTATCTCTGCAGGTGTCACCTCCATGCACACCGCAGACGCCCTGTGTTCACTCAGAGCCAGCTCCCCTGTCATAGTCGGAGTCATGAAGCAGTTGCCACGCAAGAAAAGGAGCAAAAGGACCCCCCACCCCAGGATGCGCTCATGCAAGATGGGCGCACTCAGGTGCTTGCAGGAGCGCTGTGCGTGGCTCACGCTGAGCGGGCGCTGCCTGCGGACAGTCCCACATGCCGTGGAGGCAGACGGAGACAGTGGACCTGCGCCTTGCCGGGAGGCGCTTTTGCCGTAAAATGACCCACTGCAAGTTAAACTGAACGCTAAGCATTTTTTTTTTAATGAAAACTAAAGGAATCTAACTCAGTTGGAACAAAGATTGGGAAAGGGCTTCATTTAGATGGGCTGAATTGGGCAGCAGTGAAGGCTTCCCTCCGAAGCGCCTTCTACCGAATGGGCCTCTGGAACTGGGGTCCGGCTTCCCCCAGCAGCACAGCAGGGCGTCCTGGCCACCTCCTCTGCACTCTCACCCTAGAGTGGTGGGCTAGGATGGGACACTGACTCCGAGCAGGGGAGATTGACAGCAGTTTATTCGTCATTCTCAGCCCAGGGGGGTAGGTCCCAGCCTACATGCAGGGCCACATGGACCAGATGAAACAGCCAGGGTTGTTGGTGGGAAGCTGGCTTTGTAGCAACCAGGGGGTGCCCCTGGTTCCTGCAGCTGGGGTGTGGTTGGCTTTGTGAGTCATTCTGTGGGTGGCAGAGAACAGAAGACCCCGACTCAGGGGTGAGCAGGAGCTGCTCCTGGTCCCTGCTACAGGAGAGTGGATTTGCTAAGGGGCCTTTACTGTGAGAGCAGAGGTGAGAGGGGACTCAAGGTTAGGCCAGATAAGGGCCTCCCCCGCCCGGCGTCACCAGAGGTCAAGGCAGCCTGTCCTATGAAGTCTTAATTCTAGGTCCTACACCACGAAGGCCTTTGGCTTTGACCTGGCCAAGTCCTGCAGCCTCCCCTCCCCACAGCTGCCTGCCCAGGGCAGGGCTGGGCGAGGGCTGTGCTCACAGCGATGCAGGGAGGGTGGTCCCTGGGGAGCAGCTCAGGCTTATTTTCCATGCAGCTTTCTGAAGATGAGCCTCAATAAATGCAGCACGGCTCCCCTCCAGGAAGCTTGGAACATTCATTAGAAATCCATTCCACGTCACTGCTCGGGAAGAAAATAACTTCATTCCGACCCCAGAAGCTTCTAGTTGGCCTTGTAGAACATTAGCAAACACAAATGTTGTGTTTTCCTCTGAAAAACACAAGCTGAAGGCCATCACTTATTTAGCCTACTGTGTTGTTTGAATGATTTGAAACAGAATACGTTAGGAAAATAAAAGATAATGCACTACGCGTGCCACACACCATGTTTTCTGTTTCTTGGGCCAGACCCCTCCCACACCTATGGGGATGAGGGTGTTGATGGAATGACATGTTTATTAAGGAAATGGGACCAAGGATGGTGGGACTGGCTTCCCTGCTCTGTGTGGGAGCCTGTATCACATAGTGGGCCCAGGGCCTCCCAGTGAGCTGACCTCCTGCTCAGTGTGCACGCCTGGCTCCAGAGATTCCACTAGGCAGGTCCATGCTCTGGGCAGGCTGGGAGGATGAAGGAAACAGGGAGAGGAGAGCTGCCCATGGGACTGGGGACCCCAGGAGCAGTTAGCCCAAGCACCAGCCCTCACCCACAGAAAGTGCTAGAGAATTTGCAGGTCCAGCCATGATCTACCCTCAGCATCCCTGGGACACAGGAATGTCCTTCCCACCCTGATGTGGAATCTTCGGACATGGGAAGGAGACGCCTTGCTCCTGCGTTCAGCTGACATGATCCAGCGTTTCTAAAATACACTATGGAAATGAGGAGAGGGAAACCAGACCTTTGCCAGGTGCACGCCAGAGAGAAAGACAGTCGTGTTTCAGCTCCTGGGTGTCTTACAGCAAACTCCGAAATCCGGGTGGGCTGCCCACTGCAGAGCCCCATCCCTCACGGCACCCTCGGTTCCGTGTGCATAATCCATTTTCTCAGGTATGCTTTTCTTTGATTACTGCAGGAAGGACCAGTCATAACCCTGATCATTCAGCTCTGGAGGGCTGTGGAGGGCCTGACCTCTCCTCACGGTGCCCTCTGTCCAGTGGGGGAACCAGTACGGGAGCCCCTGGCCTGGCCTCCATCCTCTGGAGTTGTGAAGGACCTGGGGGTTCTAGGTCATCTCTGAGTGTCATCCTCTCCATCAGCAGAACAGACCCTGGCCCCCTTTTCCTCTCCACCTGGTGAAAGGCACCGGATGTTTTCTCCATCACACATTCTCTGTTTTTCTCTGCTCT
Organism: Rhinopithecus bieti; assembly: GCF_001698545.2. NCBI lineage: Eukaryota > Metazoa > Chordata > Mammalia > Primates > Cercopithecidae > Rhinopithecus > Rhinopithecus bieti. Next base: position 1,044,605 of record NW_016806237.1, on the reverse strand, counting down.
TCTTTCCCCAGTTCAAATAAGTCCATGCTCTGTTCAAACCCTTTGGCCAGCAAGTGCCTCTCAGTGAGCTGAGAAGCCTTTAGAGGTTCCCTGAATGCCCTGTGAGTAGCCTTGGTGTGGACCAAGAGGCTTGTCTGAGCTGACTCTTCCCTGTTCCCAGACATGCCCAGGAGGTGCTAAATGACCAGAGATGGGGTGACACGCAGCCCTCCTGCGGCACGTTCCTAGGCTACCTCCACCTTGGGAACCCCATTTCAGGATCCCCACCCAGACCTGGGCCCAGAGCTGCTGCAAAGTGGGTTTTGAGGGGCTCAAGGCTTTGAGGGCCAGAGGGCAGCAAGGGATATGGAAGGCCAGGTGCCTGGTCACCGTATCTGTTCATTGATGCTGAGCTCAGCCCAAGACTGATGCTGACAGAGCGGCACTGACAGTCAAAGCCTAAAGGTGCCATGTAGTAGTCCTTCTGGTTACACCCTTCCCACATTTCGTGGAAAGCCTAGAAATTGGAAATAAAAATTCCTAAGAGTTTTAGGTGTTTGTGATATCAAGAACTGCAACTTAGGAAAGGCATAGAGAGCCTAGCGAGTCCGTGATTTATGGGGAAGACATTCATTCATAGGCAGTACATCCAACATCAGGTGAGCCAGGCCAGGCAGCCAAGTCTGGGCAGTGAGAAGCAGCCCGGGCTGGCTGTGGGCACAGGTGCCGGACAGCGGTGCTGAGTAAACCCCTCAACTCCCACTGCAGACCCTTGGCCTGGCTTCTCAGCTTGGGGTCCTGGTGCTTCTCCTCTTTGTCCACCCGTAGCCCATGACCTTCCCCTCAAAAGGCCAGAGACAGCGAGCTTTGGGGCACAGGAGATGAGCTGTCACATGCAGAAAGGATTTGCCGTCCATGCCCATTCTGCACTCCCATGGGAGAAGTGTTTCCATCCATATCAGGCTCAGGAGGATCATGTAAGAACCGTTCCAGGGTTAGGAACTGAAACCTAATACATTCATTAGCTTAAATAGCAACAAAATCACAGCCATACATGAAGCAAACCCTGGTGAGACTGTTATTAATATTTAACATAAATGGTTTTGAAAATGTGCTAGATGCCAAGATGTGGAAAAGGAAGGTCTCTGTGCTGCATTTGTGATATGAATAATAGGCTTTCGAATGCAAGGAAAAGCCCCTGGGTGAACAGACAGAATCCCAGGCAGAGGCTCTGTCCCCTGGTGCTCCTGGCCTGAGTTGTGCTGAAGGATCTGTGCCTTCCAACGTGCCCTCCCCACTGGCCCCTTCAGTTTGCTAAGACCCGTTCTCCAACCTCAAAAGTAACCCAAAAGGTGGCAGCAGCCTGCTTGGGGCATGCTTCAGTGTTCCTCTGAAGAGGGAGATGGGGAATATTTGGAAACGCAGCATCCCTGCAGCATTGCTTTCCTGTGGAGGTGGGCCCAGAGAGGGTTGGTCTGGGATGCAGAGACATTGGCCCCCATCACAGGATTTAATGCCACACAGTCCTCAAAGCACAAACTCCAAGTCAATACGGACTCCCTCTGCTTCCAAACATGTTAATAATCCTTTCTCTCAGGAATACTTTTTTTTGATTGCTCCAAGAGGGAGCTGGTCATAATCCTGAAAGACATGATTCTGAACATCATAATCCTAAATGTTGACGTTTTGAAAGATAAAGGTCCTGACATATAATTCTGGAAAAATAATTTTAAAAAGTTTCAAGACATTTATTTACACTTTTAAAAGGAGATTTAACCAAAACATATAAAAACACAACAGAAAGTTTTATAGGTCACTTTACACAAAAGGCCAAAAGTAACAGACACACTTTTGCAAGCATAAAGACGCAGGTGTATTAAGGACAGCCGCATGGGTATAACAGAAATGGGCGCATGGACTATGCTTATAAAGAAACAGGCCGAGAAGGGAAAAGTGCCGATGCATGTCACCGTGGCAGCCACTGTGCACACCCAGCTTTGTGGCTGCTCACCAAAGCACCAGGAACAGCCTGAGTCCCAGTCCCGCCTAGCATGAGACAGCTGTCCTGTGATGGGATTTTCAGGACTTTATCCCCTGGGGATTTTAGGCTTTAGGGATTTTGGTTTTTCTCAGTGTTAACATCTGGGTTGCGGTGATTGGGATTGTGTCTTTCAGGATTAGTATCCAAACCCCTGCAAGACCCTTGCTGTCAAAAATGTTTATCTGAATCTCTTTCCAAATGTGTATTTATCTTGATGACTGTGACACCACTATTTTCACAATGTATGTATGAGTCACCCTCACCAAATACCCTGCAGAATGTTTTCTCCTGAGTGCAACGGCCTCTCTTCCTTTGACTCCTAAACCATATCTGGAAGGTGGCAGGTAGAGAAGGAAGCCTGGTGGACCCTGGGTTTCCTCATGTGCACGGGTGTGTGAAGAACTGAGGTGTAGGATTCTTTCGGTTCTGGCTGTTGGATGCCTCCCTCCTTGCTTTCTGAATTCAGAATTTTAGTAAAAAGCTGTATCAGTGTCCTGTGGTAGCCATAACAAATTCCTGCAAACCGAGTGGCTAAAAGCAACAGAAAACTATTCTCTCACAGTTCTGGAAGCCACAAGTCTAAAGTCAAGATGGCAGGAGAGCTGGCTCCTCCTGGAGCAATGAGGCAGCACCTGGTCCAGGCCCTTCCAGCTTCCAGGCGTCGCCGCCCTCCTGGTGCTCCTTGGCTTCTGATAGCATCACTCCAGTCTCTGCTGGCGCCTCCCTGTGCCCCTTCTCTCTGGGTCTGTGTTCCGTGTCTCCACGCAGCCTTCTCTCTCTGTGTCTGTCTCTTCTCTTCTAAGGACACCAGTGGCTGCAGTAGGCCCTGTCCTAATTCACTGTGACCTCATATTAACTAGTTACATCTGTGAAGACCCTGTTTCCTGCTAAGGTCACATTCTGAGGTTCTAGATAGACATGAATTTTGGGGGAACGCTCTTCACCCCACTGTACAGCAAGAAAGTCCTATTTCAGTAAGTCCATGTGGCAGGCCAGGCCGTGGGGAGGGCGGGTGACCCTCACTGGCTCAGCAGGAAGTCCCTATTTTCAGTAAGTCATGTGGGCAGCGGCCGTGGGGGAAGGGCGTGCACCCTCCACTTGCTCAGGGCAGAAGTCCTATTTCCAGTAAGTCTGTGGCAGCGCCGTTGGGGAAGGGGGTGACCCTCACTGCTTCGCAGAAGTCCTATTTCAGTAAGTCTGTGCAGGGCTGTGGGAGAAGGGCGTGCACCCTCACTGCTCATGCAGTTGTGTCCAGATGGCATTCCCTGAAGCCCCTGCCAAATACGCAGATCTCTAGGTCTCTGGTCTGGAAATGCTGACTGGTACATCTGGATGAGGGTATTTAAGAAACAGCCCAGAAAATTATTATCTTCATGGATGCTGGAGAAGCTCTTCAGAAATCCTGTTGATTGGGGGAAATCCAATCAACATTCCAGTACATAAAACTTCTACATGGGGAGGAGAAAGAGGGAGCATGTTTATCAGAGGAAGCTAGGTGGGCACTGATGGCTCCCAGCCCTGTGGGTACCAGCCAGCTTGTCCGTTTCTGCCACCTGATATTCAGGGGTAGAGAGCGGCCGCAGGCAGGGAAGGCAGTGTCCTTGCAGGGGGAGCACTGGGAGGCACAGCCCCTCATCCTTCCAGGCTTGACAGAGCTCTAAGGGAGGAACTGGGGCTGGAGGAACAGTGATGTGGCCAGAGACCTGGGGAAGTGACCTTCAGACAATTGCCAGGGTGGACCCTCCAGCCATAGAGGAAGGAGGAAACCTATGGCTCTGGGGACAGCTCAGTTTAGGGTCCTGATGAGAGAGGAGGAAAGCATCACCGTCACCCAGAAGTGTTAGGAGCAGACAGGAGTCACAAAGGAGACCCAGGAGAGCAGAGCAGTGCTAAGGACAGAAAGGGGCCACCTACCCAGAGGGGAGGAGGAAGACAGTAGGTAACTCGTTCACTCCATAGTGACTTACCAAGAGCCTTTGATGCAGGGGATGGGGCTTGGCTCCTGACACAATGACATGGTCTATGCTCCAGACACTGCGATGGGGACTTCCAACTCCACTTCATTCTATTCTAACACCAAGGCAGAGTCTGAGGCTGATTTTACAGACGGCAAAGAAACTGGGGCAGGGTCACTGAAAAATGTCTTCGTTTGCCTGAGGTCATGAGCATCATAGCCTGGGGAGCTGAGATGCAAGCCCAGCTTGTCTAATGTGAGTCCCGGCTTTCTGACGCCACAGCGACGCCTTGTTCTGAGAAGACTCTCAGATCTCACAGTCGCCAGCCCCCACCTGCACGGCACTGTCTCCCTGGCCTCACTATCCGGAGAATTTGCTAAAATGCACGTGCCTTGTCCTGAGCCGTTCACGACCCTATGGAGGAGATCCTTCTGGTGACTTTCTGGATCCAAAGGAGAATAAGAGCAAGAGCACCTGTTGTTTCTCTTACAAGTCTACAAAAAAGCAACCCAGGAGAGAACAAGGAGAGTCCGGGCTCTGGAGTGGCCTCGCATGAGGTATTCATCTCCATGAGCCTCAAGTTTCTCACCTGTCAAATGGGCATAATAATGGCCCATCCCTCATGGACTTTTTGTGTGGACTGCATGCGTTAAAACATAGGGGTCAGGCCTGGAGACTCCGCCTGCAATCCCAGCACTTTGAGAGGCTAAGGTGGGCAGATCGCCTGAGGTCAGGAATTCGAGACTAGGCTAGCCAACACGGCGAAAACCCATCTCTACTAAAAATTAACTAAATGCTGCACGCCTGTAGTCCCAGGTACTTAGGAGGCTGAGGCAAGCCTTCTTGAACCTGGAAGGCGGAGGTTGCAGTGAGTGGAGATCATGCCACTGCACTGCAGCCTGGGCAACAGACAGAGACTCTGTCTCAAAATAAATAAATAGAAATAGAAAAATAAATGAATTAAAACATACAAAAATGCCTAGACCAGAGATCGTCATACAGTGTTTTAATAAATGTTAGCAATTTCTGTCATTCCACTCCCCTCGCCAACGTGCGGGCCCTTGGCTTGATTTATTGTTTAACCCGTTTGCTCCTGTGCTAAGTCCTCTAAACTTGACTCATAATAGAATATGGGCTCTCCCATGAGGTAAGGCAGCAGCCAGTATGCCCATGACAGGGATATGACCCATTGAAGACAAGGGCAGGCATTGATGCCATATGGAAAGGCCCCTTATTCTAAAAGGAAAGGGAAATATCCTTCAGCCTTCAAGTTTTCTTTTTTCTTCTTTTTTTGAGATGGAGTCTTGCTCTGTCCCCCAGGCTGTAGTGCAGTGGCACGATCTCTACTCACTGTAACCTCTGCCTCCCAGGTTGAAGCAATTCTGTCTCAGCCTCCCAAGTAGCTGGGATTACAGGTGCATGCCACCATGCCTGGCTAATTTTTGTGTTTTTAGTAGAGATGAGGTTTCACCATGTTGGCCAGGCTGGTCTTGAACTCCTGACCTCAGGTGATTCACCTGCCTTGGCCTCCCAAAGTACTGGAATTACAGGCATGAGCCACCACGTTTGGCCAGTCTTCAAGTTTTTTAAAGACACAATTGTCTCTCCTGCTTTTCACCCAACATGGCACATCAAGTGGGGAAAATGTGGCCACATACCCACTGCCCAGCCCACCAGCAGTGCACACCACGGACTGAGCCACCCCCCCCACCACCCAGCCTTCTCATGCTTTTGGGATCCTTCTTGATCCAGGACTCAGGCCTCATTACCAACTGATTTGTTGAAGTTAACCTAGGGGTTGAAATCAACTGGTTCTCCCAGTCCGTAGCTTCTTTCCCCTTACCCATATTATATTTCTGAACCCATGAATATTTGAAAGGACTCCCAGGGAGGACATTAAAACACCAAGCCTACTAGGGCACAGGGACATGGTTCTGGATTCCTGCTCTCCCGATGGAGGCCATCCGATGGCAAAGTCAACATCCAAGGGAGCAAAGTCGACCGTTCCGACGCCCGCCGTGTCTACGGATCTTAACATCGGTGAAGCAGCAAGGATGTTCTTGTTAGGAAACATCCTGAGAGCCCTCTGTTAAAATACTCCTTCAAGATAAAGAGAACTTTGTGAGACACAGCTCTTCCCGGGTGATGTGTGTGTGCAGGGGTGGCAGGTGCAACCACGCTCTCCAGGCAAACACCTGCAGGAGGTGCAGCAGATGCCAGGCCCAGTAATAAGAGGAAGCATGGAGAGGAGGCTCTGGAGAAAGAAACTCACTTTCCTTGCTGAGAGAAAATTTTTTATTGTGGTATTTTCTTATGATTTCTGAGTCTGTCTTGTAAGCAAATACAGGATCTACTTAGGGGTTATTTATTATAAATGAAGTAAGTGAAAATGCTCTGGAGAAGAAAGAAATATGACCACCAGGAAGAACCAGAAAATTGAGCTTTCAACAAATGCACCCATGGCTGGTGTTTCATCTGCTTCTCCCTCTATTTTCTCTTCCTCAACTGCTACTTGAACTGACATGAAGGTAATTAGATTCTGCTTTTTCAAGAGAGAAAGTGTTATTAATTTTCGTATTTAAGACTCTGCAGTCCTCGTGCCTTTATAGCGGACTCTGCCTTCCCCTGTGCTAAGCAGAAGCCCTGACTGCCGTTCCCAGCGGGGACCCTGGGAGCCAGGGAGACTGAGCAGGGTAAGGAAATCCCACAGGGAAAACCCTGCCTCTGGAGACCTCACTGTGGGGTGGAGCCCACAGGCTGTCCAGGGACTGTGGTCCCAGGCACCCAGCTCCACTCAACACCCTCCAGACGCCCTGATGCCAGCTCAGCCCAGCACAGTCTGTGCAGGGACCCCTGGTGAAAGGTCCATCACTCATGCGCTGAGGTTCCTTTTCTCACTCTGGACACATCTGCAGCATCTAACGCAGTGGTCATTTGGAAGAGAAAGCTGTATTTGCTCTCTGGTTCACTTGATCCTTAATTTTTACCTTTCTTTTTGTTTGGATGCATGTGCTGGGTATCATTTTTTTTTTTTTTTTCTTAATAAAATGCTTTTGCATTTCACGATATCACATAGAAGATATGGTCATGGATCACTTTACTCCCCTACTCTCCCGGTTGGAAATAGGATTTTAGGAGGATTCGCTCTGCTCCAAGCAGCAGGGCCATTGAGTCTAGTTACATATTAGGATTCAACCATGTGGCAAGACCCTGTCTGCTCTTCCTCCATCTGGCAGCCGAGTCACCACTCTCCAAGGTGTCTGGGTAATGATAGGCTGCACGCCAGCCCCCTCAGTCTCCCATGGCCACCAGCACAGAAAACTGCACACACGGGTGCCACTTCTGCTACCAAATGAGCTGTCTTGGGGCTTGGATGCAGGCCCAGCACAACGCTGGGCTCAGTTACTGTTTTGCTCATTTGTTAACTGATTAATTAGTTAATTCGCATGTCTTGATAGACCAGGAACATTTTTACTATTTAACAGGATTTTTGATGGTGGCAGAGAAATGGTTGCTCACATCTGGACAGAGGAGTTTGCAGCCTAGGCCTTCAGGGTGCCAACACCCTTATTTAGACCCTAAACTTTTGCTTGACCATGTGTATATGTCTTAAATATCAGAACCCATTTTAACCATATATATTTAAAAATATTTCAAAAGGAGCTGGGCACAGAGACTCACGTCTGTAATCCCAGCACTTTGGGAGGCCAAGGCAGGTGGATCACCGGAGGTCAGGAGTTTGAGACCAGCTTGGCCAACATGGCGAAACCCCATCTCTACTAAAAATATAACAGTTAGCCCAGCATGGTGGCACACACCTGTAATCCCAGCTACTCAGAAGGCTGAGGCAGGAGAATCACTTGAACCTGGGAGGTGGAGGTTGCGTTGAGCCAAGATATATATATTCTGATATATATATGTTAGAAGAGAGAAAGAGACTTCTATGCCAATTAAATAACTCTCTGTAGGAGAAAAGCAATGTGGAAGTAGCTTGCTGGTGTGTACAGGCCTTCCCACCAAAACTGGTCCCTGAGTCCTCCCAAACATTAAGCGTCCAGTCTTTCCTAAAACCTTACCAACAAATATGTCTGATCCTGTCCACTCCGCATGCATCCTGAGATAATCAGGTTTTCATTTTGTCCACCTGCAGAGGTTCCCAGGCCAACTCCCAAACCGTCTGGATTGTTTTCACCTCCTGAGCCATGCCAGGTGCCCAGACCTTCTCATCCCACCAGACCCTTTCATCCTCTCACGTGGCAGGGACAAGGTGTCATCTGGGAGCAGCTTCTCTGCAAATGGGCCTGAGGGGGCTAATGGATGTAACAGCTGGTAATCCTCCTGTGAAAGGAAGGCGGGGAAGCCATCATCTATTTACAGGTCATGCACTTGGGAGAGGCTCTCCAGGCCCATTCGGAGCCATCAGCCCCGAGGGCCCAGCAGCCCAACTTCGCAGGCGCTCCCATCGTCCACAGAGGAACCGCTCTAAGCTGGCGTCTCAGGTCTTCTCCAAGCATCTGTGGATTTGTCCTCAGTGTCAGGCTGCCGTCTGAAGGCCAGACTGCTATGGAATCTTACTCACAGCACATCTATGGAGGGTTTACTTTTGTGAATTGTCGGTCAGCTGAGAATTCGATGAACGCCTGTGTAAACAGAAGGACTCCGCTCTTATGACCTTTCCCACAGTCTCCAGGAAACGGACCTTTTCTCCACAGCTCAGCAGTTGCCGTATTTCAGACTGGAAACTTGAGGGGAGATCAGATCTCAGGGCTGTGGTTTCTCACCTGCCACGAAGCCCGCGGTTCTCCAAACAGCAGCACTGCCCATTTCCCCCTGTGGTGTGGGTCTCGGCACTTCGGTTGTGTGAAATAAGTCGTCTATTGGCAAACAGAACACAAAACCTCAAGACCCATTTTCTATTTTTGTTTTGTTTGTTTGTTTGGAGACAGGGTCTCACTCTGGATCGCAGTGGTGCCATCACAGCTTACTGCAGCCTGGACATCCTGGGCTCAAGCAATCCTGTACCTCAGCATCCTGAGTAGCTGGGACCGCAGGCACACAGCACCACACCAGGCCATCGTTTGTGTTTTGTGTAGATACAGGGTCTCAGTGTGTTGCTCAGGCTGGCCTTTTACTCCTCAGCTCAAGCAATCCATTCACCTCAACCTCCCAAAGTGCTGGGATTACAGGCAGGAGCCACTGCACTGGCCAAGACCCATTTTCAAGGGAAAATGAAGGCCGAGAGTCTGGGAGCTCTGCAGGTGTCCTGACCACTGCCCATCCTTGTCAAGGGCATCTGATCCGCACCTTCGGAGCCAGCATCCACTGCCTTCCCATCTAGGTCCCGCCAAATTTCTGTGTCCTACCAGACCCTGTCCCCATCTCTCCTGTTGCTTCTCAGGTTGCCTTTTTCTATCCTGGTGAATGTTCTCACCTGTTTGTCGCCCACCTCCCTACGCAGGTACATGGGAGTGCTATGGGCACCATCCAACACCGTCTCCTCACTCAGGACCAGCGGGCCAACGTGCAGCCGGCACTAAACACAGGCTACATTCCTCTTACATGAGATTAAGAGTGATTATTGCATTTTATAAAATGATAATTGATATGTAATATTTATATAGGGATAATTCACTCACTCATTCAATAATATATACGTGCATATTTTACTACAGCTATTGTTTCTTTTTGCCAAGTGACAATGGCTTTCTTTTTTTTGTTTTTTTGAGCTCTGTTGCCCAGGCTGGAGAGCAGTGGTGCGATCTTGGCTCAATGCAAGCTCCACCTCCCGGGTTCACACCATCCTCCTGCCTCAGCCTCCCAAGTAGCTGGGACTACAGGTGCCCACCACCACACCCGGCTAATTTTTTGTGTTTTTAGTAGAGACAGGGTTTCACCATGTGAGCCAGATGGTCTCGATCTCCTGACCTTGTGATCCACCCACCTCAGCCTCCCAAAGTGCTGAGATTACAGGTGTGAGCCCACATGCCTGGCGATAATGGCTTTCTATATAAGGTATTGATGTACATTTCACTATTTATATACTATGTTTGCATTAAGAGATAACTGATTTATAGGAAAATATTCAGTTAATTCTAATCTAGGAGCTCCTTGGCTGTAGAGAATGTTGTGGTGGTGGCTGGTATTCTATGACCTTGTATCTACTCCACCCTTCTGAGAAGCCATTGAGTGGGATCTCTCTGAGCCCCCTGCAAGTCCTCTGAGGCAAACACCCTTTCGATTAAATACTAAAGAAAGTGGAGAAGGAGGGAGAAGAGAAGTTTGGGGTATGACTCCTCCCCAAAAGCACCTTCCCTTTCAAAAAGCAATGGGCAAGTGGAAGTTCTGGATGCTCTTGTGAATGACTTGCACCAATTGCACAAAGTGAACGAAATTGGGACTCTGTAGGTTGGAGGGTATCCCTGTCCTGCCTAGCCTCCCTGGGAGTGAAGGCGCTCTGGACTGAATGCCCAGGCTCTGCACCAGCATCACCATTTCGGGGAAGACCCCTCATTCTTGCTCATCAGGACCGCGGTGTGTCTGGAGCGCCTGGAGTCTCCAGACTTCAGGAGAGCACGAAGGCTGGCACTCACGGGTTGCTGACGTGCTATTATGACAGGCACCAACTCACCTAAACTCACAGCAGAGTCCTGCAGAGTAGGTGTTATTATTCGTACAGAGGAAGAAACCAAGGCACAGGAGCTGAGCTCGCTGAGAATTTAGAACTACAAATTGATGGATCCAGGGTTTAAACTGGCCAAGCACATGTAAGCACCACGTGATGAAGCCTGGAGCTCATGTGCACAGACATCCGTGTGACAAGCATGCTGTGGGCAACATGGCCAGCTCTCATCTTCGCAAAGCCCTCCGAAAACAGCCTCAGGGGCTTCCTGAGAGGAGGGCTGCATCAAAGGTGTTTCTCAATCTCATGATGCCCTTCTCCAAGGCTCCAAACGTTGCAGGGCCCCGGCCTCCTTTCCACCTCGCTCCTGATTCTTCCAAGAGAAAGGGAGCTGTTTTTCTAAGTCCTCAGAGTCCACGAGATGCCTCTGCTCATGTTTTGGGTGGAAGCCACTGTGTGTCTAAATGTCCCATGTGCAGCCGTCCTTTTGTTACCACCTTGGACCAAGCCCTGGAGCTGAGACCTCAAACCCAGCTGCCTTTCTTTGCTGTCCCACACTGTTGCCCCGTCCCGCCCCCAGATTTCTCCCCAGTGCCGTGAAGCACAAACCTCAGCTCAAATTGTGTGTGGGGGGGGGAGGGGGGGGGACAGTACGGAGTCACATGCCCCAACCCAACCTCTTCAAAGAGTTCAGCATGACTCTTTCGCCCCAGACCCACAACAAACTGGAGGCTCCTTTTTCCGTGATCACCTCCCCAGGTTGTGGAACTCCCTCAGGAGCCCCCCAGTGATGAGCGAGGCCAGGATGCCAGGAGCATCTGAGCTGCCCAAGCCCCCAACCAAATGCCATCCGACAGCCCTCGCCGCTTTCACCTCCAACAACACTGGTGGTCCATTCACAGCTGATGGAGCCGACATGGAGACAGAATCTTACAACATCATTGTTTCTGGTCTACAAATGTCTTAAACGAAGATAGCAAGCAGATATCCCAGCGAAGGGCAGCAGAGTTGCAAATTCAAACAGAGTTTAAACCTTAACTACTCCCAGAGGAAGAAGAAGACCTAAGGGTACAACCTCATGAATGATGCTAAGAAAGCTGGGGCTGCCGGACTGTACCCAGCTCCCCAGGAATCCAGGCTGAAGATGGCCCACCCCGCACCAGCAATCAGACAGGATCTGCAGATGAAAAAAACCCAGACAGGGTGGAAGGGACCCGTGGCATCATATTCCAACCCATGGTTAGCACCTTACCCAATGCGCAGCGAGCGGTGCCTCCTGCTTCTTTCTTTGAACACATGGGACACATGCTGGAGCCAGGGGCCAGGGCGGTCCTGTTTGGGAACCCCCTTGAGAGGTTGCAGGGTGCCATGATTGGAAGGGCTGGCTGCTCTGAGGAGGACAGGAGAACTGAGGAGCAGAGTTGGGGTGAGAGATCCTCAAGGCTTTCCTGCACCCCTACTGTGGGAGGAGAGGCCTTAGGTTAGAAGCCTGGGCTTCCATTACAGAGCATAAAAACAGGTAGACACAGGCTGTGCCCGGGGTGCTGGCACCTGGGTTTTCTGATGGGAAGGGCCTGCTCAGCCATGTCCAGAAAGCACTGGGCAGGACCAGTGTTTTACTGGTTAACATCTCACAACCAGCTGGGGTGCAGATGGGGAAGGCTGACTTCCAGCATTTGCCAATTCCTTGGTGTGTATTCACCCCACTACTCCATGCTACCGACATGAAGTCTCTGCAGGGGAAGAGGTGCTCATCGGTACTTGGGAGGCTGGGCAAGCAGGCTCAGGCAAACCGCTGGGCACACCCCCCCCCCCCCGTGCTCTCTCCTGGCATAGAATTAGGCAACCAGCCGCCCTCCTCCAGCGGCTGCTGCTGATGCAGCATCCACGGGTCCCAAGCCTCTGTGGTGTCCCCTGCAGTCTGGTGCTCTCAGCACAATCACGCTCCATCTCCCCTAGCAGTCCTGAGTCATCTGTTTCCTTTTGAAATGTTTGCAGATGAATTGCAAGAAGCAGCAGCAGAGCTCCAACAGGTTCCTCTTCAATAAATCTGTCCATGTGTGCTTACAGCACTTCTACTTTCCCGGCCCCAGTGACTTGTGAAGTGAACCCAGACTTGTGTTTCTCCTGCCCCAACCTCACTTCCATCGAGTTCCACAGACCTCCATCCTGCCAGCCCCTTGTCACAGGCTTGTCACCCGGCAGTGGATCTGAGTGGGCTGTGATGGCACTCAGGTGTCTCCATGGGCAGGTGCTGCTCTAGACATGGAGCAGTGCAGGAGATACAGGGCTACCAGGGAATGCCAGGCGCCTGGAGTCCGTGTCTGGAAAATTGACTGACTGAATGATTTATATATCTAGACTACTGAGGAGGGAGGTCTTTTTACTGAATCACTGCGGGCGTCCAGGGAGTGGCCTGGGAGGATGGTGAGGGCAGCCCAAGAATTAAGGGGAAAGTGGACAAAGCAATTCAGGGGAGTCTGGCTTGTCTTCCCCCACACGCAGTTTATAGAAGCTTTAAGAATCGATGAGTTTGTATTACTGTTAAATAGTGCATGCAAATGGTGAGTGTCCAGACAGATCCGCAGTGTGTTCCTGCCCCCCATCCTGTGCTCATCAGCCCCCTGGCAATGCCCTCCCCGAGGCCCCTCTCTGCAAGAAAGATGTGCACTCACCTCCAGGCTGCTGATGAATCTAGTGTATTTTTCTACTTATCACCAGGGCTGCAACGGATATTTCAAGGGGTGTTGTTTAGTGTTCTTGATTATGGTTTTGTTTTGTCCTTAAAGCTTCAGCTATTTTCTTTTATAAAAGTAAGATTTATTTATTACAGGAAATGTAGAAAATACCCAACTTTGGAAATGTCTATATTTCTACAAATGAATTCGTGTGGGTTCCTGGGAAGAGCATGGATCGGGGGATCCCATGAAGCTGCTGTGAGTGCCATCTTTCCAGCAACCAAGCGACCTCCGCGAGCTACCTCACAACCCCGTAAAACAGGTGCAGTGTCGTTTCAGAGTTGGCGTGCAGGTCAAATATCCTGCACCATCCTGTGCACCCACAAGACGACTATAGCACACGGTTACCTTAGCCTCTGCCCCGAGGCATCCATATCTCCCACCAGGTGGAGAGACCCTGAAACTAGTGAAAGTGGTGTGCCACAGTTAACTTTGGTGTCTACTTGGCCCATGGAGTGTTTTTTTTTTTTTTGAGATGGAGTCTCGCTCTGTCGCCCAGGCTGGAGTGCAGTGGCGTGATCTTGGCTCACTGCAAGCTCCGCCTCTCAGGTTCACACCATTCTCCTGCCTCAGCCTCCCGAGTAGCTGGGACTACAGGCACCCCCACCACGCCCGGCTAATTGTTTGTATTTTTAGTAGAGATGGGTTTTCACCGTGTTAGCCAGGATGGTCTCGATCTCCTGACCTCATGATCCGCCTGCCTCCGCCTCCCAACGTGCTGGGATGACAGGCGTGAACCACCACGCCCGGCTAATTGTTTGTATTTTTAGTAGAGATGGGTTTTTACCATGTTAGCCAGGGTGGTCTTGATCTCCTGACCTCATGATCCGCCCGCCTCCGCCTCCCAACGTGCTGGGATGACAGGCGTGAGCCACCGCGCCTGGCCCAGATATTTTTTCAAAAAATTTTCTGGGTGTGTCTGTGAGGTTGTTTCTGGGTGAGATTAACGTGTGAGTCTGGCCGGGCGCGGTGGCTCAAGCCTGTCATCCCAGCACTTTGGGAGGCCGAGATGGGCGGATCACAAGGTCAGGAGATCGAGGCCATCCTGGCTAACACGGTGAAACCCCGTCTCTACTAAAATACAAAAAACTAGCCGGGTGAGGTGGCGGGCACCTGTAGTCCCAGCTGCTTGGGAGGCTGAGGCAGGAGAATGGCGTAAACCCGGGAGGTGGAGCTTGCAGTGAGCTGAGATCCGGCCACTGCACTCCAGCCTGGGCGACAGAGCGAGACTCCGTCTCAAACAAACAAACAAACAAAAAAAAACATGTGAGTCTGCAGACCCAGTCAAGCAGAGGGTCCTCTGTCATGTGGGCAGGCCTCACCCGTCAGCTGATAGCCTAAACAGAGTCAAAGGCTGAGTGAGAAAGAATGCCTTCTCTTTGCCTCTTTTTGGACTGGGACCTGGGTCTTCTCCTGCCTTTGAACTCAGACTTGGACTAAAACTTACACCATCACCTCTCTTGGGTCTCCAGCTCACTAACAGCAGATCTTGGGACTTGTTGGTCTCCATAAAAACATGAGCCAACTCCTTATGGTGAGTCTGTCTCTCGGTTCCCTTGCCACACACATTCACATACACGCACAGACACATGTTTCCTATTGGTTCTGTTTCCCTGGAGAACCTACACTAATCCACCACGCTTTCTGTGTACAGCACAACGACATTGGCATAGAGTTTTGAATCACTGAGTGAATTAGTAAAGGAATAGGAGTAAGAAAAACTCAATGTGGGTTTTAAATACCATATGGGCAGGCTCACCAAGGTGAAGATGTTTTGGGAAGAGACCTTGGAAAGCAGGAGCTTCAAGCCCAGGAGGAATTGGAGCATGTGTCAGCAGCAGCATACTGGGTTCAGCGGGGCAGATGGCAGGTGAGAGGGGCAGAGAAGAGGTGGGGGAGGGAGGGCGATGCAATCAACATTTCTGAGCTTCCAAAGATGCTGATATTTTGATGTAAGATTTAAAAGAATGGTTGGGTTTGGGAACTGGACAGTGGGGATGGTTACACAGTGAGTGTACCTAAGGTGGAACTGGACAGTGGGGATGGTTCCACAGTGCCGTGAATGTACTTAAGGTGGGACTGGAGAGTGGGGATGGTTCCACAGTGCCGTGAGGGTGCTTAAGGTGGAACTGGAGAGTGGGGTTGTTACCACAGTGCCGTGAGTGTACTTAAGGTGGAACTGGAGAGTGGGGATGTTACCACAGTGCCATGAGTGTACTGAAGGCCACTGAATTGTGCAGTTAAAATGTTAAAAAGCAAATATTATGTTTGTGTATTTTACTACAATTTAAATAAAAGAATGGTTGAAAAATGAGTTAGAGGTTTGTATGCAATAAGAATGTTTAGACTATTAAAGAATTTAGGAAAGTCATGTCTGCGCTTGGGAAGTGGGGGAGTCGTGACAGGCTTTCTGATCTTCCGCTGGCCTGTGAATGGCTTTATGTTCTTCTGGCTGTTTTACTTCACTCACAACAGCTGGAGCGCAGCACGTGGGGCGTGCCCAGTGGTGCAGGTGCTGACACGCGGCTCTGCCCAGGATGGGTGCGTGGGAAGAAAACATATCCTCCAGGTCTAGTTCCTCTGGAATCAGCAAGGATCCCGTGGAATGAGGTTCACTGTGGATTCCCAGGAGAACTCTGAATAGCACTGGAGGCCTCAGGTGCACCCACGGGAGCTGCAGCAGCCGTCGTAGGCCATGGCCTCTTGCCCTCTCGCCAGCATAGTGACACACAGAGCCTGCACTGAAGACTGTGCAGGGGAGATGGAATGGGGGCTCCCAGCTGGACCTGGAATAGGAGACCCCATCCCGTCTCCCCCGCCGGCTTCCTTGTGTCATTTGACACCATGTATGGCTGAGAGTTGGTAGAAGAATGAGGTGACCTACGTCAGCCCAGGAGCAGGATGTTTGCCGGCCAGAATAGCACAGACAGATGTGAAGTGACAAACGCTGCCCTTGATGGATGAGGAGATGCATTAGTGAAATGAGAGGGGGTGAACTCTAAATGTAAAGTATCAATCATCAGGTTCGGGGCTGCAGAGGCCCACGGAAGGTGCTGAGCTTGACTGCACTCTATGGCCCAGAGGCATGCTCCCTGGGGGTTGCTGCCAGGCACTCTGACTCTGGGTTCCTGGGGACAAGAAAGCTCTAAGGGGGACCTGCTGTTCACACTCCCCTCCCTCTCCTGAAACCTGCTCAGTCCGGACCCTCCCTCCTACAGGAGCCAGGCCAGAGCACCCCTTGCGGACCCCCCACGGGACTCCTCACGGGCCATTCCGCACCCTTCACTCAGGCCCTGGAGCCTTCCCTTTGTGGCTCCCGCAGAGCAAAGCAGCAAACCCAAGCTCCCCAGACCACCTGACCTGCAGGTGAATGCGAATCCACGCCGCGAAGTGAGCAGGGCTGCGTACAACCACACCTCTCTTGGGGCCTTTTCTCTAATTCTCCGTGAGACTACAGCATTTGGCCTCAAATCTGCAGGGCGGCATGGTAAGACTTAGCACTTTTAAGGAGCCCTGCTAAGAATAGCAGTGGTGCCAACCAGCAAGTGTCTCCCTGGAAACCTGGACCAAGAGGAGCAAGGGAAGGAGGGTCACTGGACAGAGGATGCAGGACTGCAGTGGGACAAGGTGCGGGGTGATGCTCTGCCTTGGGTACAGGGCCCATGTGGAGACGCTGGCCACCCGGATGAGGGGTGCAGGGCAGGCAGGGAGGGAAGGAGGAAGGGAGGTAGGCTGCTGCTGAGGATGATGGGAAATGCGGACTGGGGCCAGCCCAGGGGAAGGGAGAACTTAAGAATTTCCTTGGAAACACGGGGGCTCTGGGAAGGGCTGGGCCAAGCCGCACTGGAGCCCTAGGTTCCTGGGGTTGTTCCAGCATCCGCCTCCTCCAGCCACCTAGGCAGGGACTGAAGCAGCCATGGTCTAAAGACCCCACTGACCTTCTGGTCCCTGAATTGCGTGTTGTGGGGGGCACGGCGAGGAGGCTCAGGGCCCCGGGAGCACAGCAAGGAGGGCAGCTAGGGGAGCAGAGGATGGTGGAGGGCAGGAGGGGCTGACAGGAGTGTGAGATACACAGGACAGAAGTGCAGACGTGTGTGGGGGCAGCGTGCACATACGAGTGTCTGTGTGTGTGTGTTTGTAATGTGTGTGCCATATGCGTACAGGACACAGGGAGTATTTATGCATATGTGTATATGCAGGTGTGTACACATAACATACATGAGGCATGTGGAGATGTATATGGGGGTGTGTATGAGTGTGACTGTGTGGAGTGTGTGGTCGGGGTCTGTGTGTAGTGTGAGTGCTGAAATGTGTATTTTTGTGTGGCTGGGTATCTGTATATGTGTGGGGTGTGTGGTGGTGGGGCTATGTTGGCATGTGTTGGTGTGGAGGGGTGTGTGTATAGGTGGTGTACGTTTCTGTGTTGTGTTGTGTGAAGTGGGAGGTGTGTTGTTGTTTGGGGTGGGATAGTGTGTGGTGGATGTGTATGTGTGGGTGTGTGGTGGTGTGTATGTTTTGGTGTGTGTGGGAGTGTGTGGTGGTTTGTAGGTTGTGTGTGTGCTATGTGAAGGGGGAGGGTCTGGTGAATATGGGTTGAATTGTGTGGTGGGTGGTATGTTGTGTTTGTGTTTGTGGTGTGGTATAGAGTATGTGGAATGTGTATGTGTGGTAAAGTGTGGTGGGGTGTATAGATGTGGTGTGGATGTGTGTCTTATCTCCTGGAGTGTGTGTGGTGTGTGGTGTGTGTGTGGTGTGTGAGTGTGTGTGTATATGTGGGTTTTGTGGTGGAGGAGAGTCTGTGTGTAAGTGTGTATGTATGTGTGGCTAGTGTGTTAGGACTGTGTGTGAGTGTGTGTATGTGTGGGTAGAGTGTGGTGGGAATGTCTGTGTGTGAGTGTGGGGTGTGTATTGGGTGTGTATATTTGTGTTGTGTGTGGTGTGTATGTGGTGTATGTGTATATGTGTGGGTAGTGTGTTGGGAGTGTCTCTGTGTGTGTGAGTGTGTGTGGGGAGTGTGTGGTGGGTGTGTATGTTTGTGTTGTGCATGTGCTGTCTACGTGGTCTGTGTGTATGTATGGGTTGTGTGAAGTGGGGGAGTCTGTGTGTGTATGTGTGGGTAGTGTGGTGAGAGTGTCTGTGTGTGTGTATGTGTGAGTTGAGTGTGGTGGGAGTGTCTGTGTGGGGGGGGAGTGTGTGGTGGGTGTGTATGTTTCTGTTGTGTGTGTGTGGTGTGTATGTGGTGTGTGTGGGTTCAGTGTGGTAGGAGTGTCCCTGTGTGAATGTGTGAGTGTGGACGTGAGTGTGTGGTGGATGTGTATGTCTGTGTTGTGTGTGGGTGGTGTGTATATGGTGAGTGTGTATGTGTGGGTAGAGTGTGTGTGAGGGTGGGGGTGAGTGTGTGGTGGATGTGTATGTTTGGGTTGTGTGTGTGGTGTGTATGTGGTGTGTGAGTGTGTGTGTGGGTAGAGTGGTGGGAGTGTGTGAGTGTGGCTGTGTGGGGGGGAGTGTGTGGTGGGTATGTGTGTGTGTATGTGGTGTGTGGGTAGTGTTGTGGGAGTGTCTGTGAGTGTGGCTATGTGTGTGGAGTATGTGGTGGGTTTGTATGTTTGTGTTGTGTGTGTGGTATGTGGTGTGTGATTGTGTGGGTACAGTGTGGTGGGAGTGTGTGAGTGTGGCTGTGTGAGGGGGTAGTGTGTGGTGGATGTGTATGTGTTGTGTGGTGTGTTTGTATGTGTATGTGGTGTGTGGGTAGAGAGTGGTGGGAGTGTCTGAGTGTGGCTATGTGTGTGGAGTATGTGGTGGGTGTGTATGTTTGTGTTGTGTGGTGTGTGTGTGTGTGACGTGGGTAGAGTGTGGTGGGAGGTGTCTGTGAGTGTATGAGGGTGGGGATGAGTGTGGTGGATGTGTATGTTTGTATTGTGTGTGTGGTATGTGGTGTGTGATTGTGTGAGTGTGATGGGAGTGTGTGAGTGTGGCTGTGGGGGAGAGTGTGTGGTGGGTGTGTATGTTTGTGTTGTGTGGTGTGTTTGTGTGTGTGGTGTGTATGTGGTGTGTGAGTGTCTGTGGGTAGAGTGTGGTGGGAGTGTCTGTGAGTGTGGCTGTGTGTGTGGAGTGTGTGATGGGTTCGTATGTTTGTGTTGTGGTGTGTGTGTGTGTGGTGTGGGTAGAGTGTGGTGGGAGGTGTCTGTGTGCGTATGAGAGTGGGGGCAAGTGTGGTGGGTGTGTATGTTTGTGTTGTGTGGTGTGTTTGTGTGTGTATGTGGTGTGTGGGTAGAGTGGTGGGAGTGTCTGTGTGTGAGTGTGTGAGTGTGTGTGTGGGTTGAGTGTGGTGGGGTGTCTGTGTGTGAGTGTGTGAGTGTGTGTGTGGGTTGAGTGTGGTGGGGTGTCTGTGTGTGAGTGTGTGAGTGTGTGTGTGGGTTGAGTGTGGTGGGGTGTCTGTGTGTGAGTGTGTGAGTGTGTGTGTGGGTTGAGTGTGGTGGGGTGTCTGTGTGTGAGTGTGTGAGTGTGTGTGTGGGTTGAGTGTGGTGGGGTGTCTGTGTGTGAGTGTGTGAGTGTGTGTGTGGGTTGAGTGTGGTGGGGTGTCTGTGTGTGAGTGTGTGAGTGTGTGTGTGGGTTGAGTGTGGTGGGGTGTCTGTGTGTGAGTGTGTGAGTGTGTGTGTGGGTTGAGTGTGGTGGGGTGTCTGTGTGTGAGTGTGTGAGTGTGTGTGGGTTGAGTGTGGTGGGGTGTCTGTGTGTGAGTGTGTGAGTGTGTGTGGGTTGAGTGTGGTGGGGTGTCTGTGTGTGAGTGTGTGAGTGTGTGTGGGTTGAGTGTGGTGGGGTGTCTGTGTGTGAGTGTGTGAGTGTGTGTGGGTTGAGTGTGGTGGGGTGTCTGTGTGTGAGTGTGTGAGTGTGTGTGGGTTGAGTGTGGTGGGGTGTCTGTGTGTGAGTGTGTGAGTGTGTGTGGGTTGAGTGTGGTGGGGTGTCTGTGTGTGAGTGTGTGAGTGTGTGTGGGTTGAGTGTGGTGGGGTGTCTGTGTGTGAGTGTGTGAGTGTGTGTGGGTTGAGTGTGGTGGGGTGTCTGTGTGTGAGTGTGTGAGTGTGTGTGGGTTGAGTGTGGTGGGGTGTCTGTGTGTGAGTGTGTGAGTGTGTGTGGGTTGAGTGTGGTGGGGTGTCTGTGTGTGAGTGTGTGAGTGTGTGTGGGTTGAGTGTGGTGGGGTGTCTGTGTGTGAGTGTGTGAGTGTGTGTGGGTTGAGTGTGGTGGGGTGTCTGTGTGTGAGTGTGTGAGTGTGTGTGGGTTGAGTGTGGTGGGGTGTCTGTGTGTGAGTGTGTGAGTGTGTGTGGGTTGAGTGTGGTGGGGTGTCTGTGTGTGAGTGTGCCTTCTGTAATTACACACTGGTGTTTACTGAACACAGCCCTGTCACACCAGGCCCTGGGCTGAGTGCCTTGCGCCTGCACCTTCCTGACACTTGCACTTTGCTCAGCATGAAAAGGGCCGCCCGCCGCAGCAGGGGGACCTACGCGGACCGAGGGGAGCCTTGGGTTGAATCGGGCTCCGACTCTGACTAGCTCGGCAAAATTTCAAGCAATGGCAGCTACAACAGGAAGTGACATTGAAATAAATAAATGCAGCCCACTAAATGGAAACCGAGGGAGGCCCAGCCCAGCCACCCCATAGCTGGATCCCAGCCACGCCTGCAGCCACGCCACAGCCTTCCACCCTGAGGGGAAGTGGGACCCACAGAAGGTCAAAGTGGAAAGAAACAACTCAGCAGATTGCAGCTTAGAGATATTTTGCAAACATCCCAACACATGTGACTCCACGAACACACTGCCAGCCCCCTCCCAGGCTTTGGGTGGCAAGGGACCTGGGAGGCCTTGAGAGCTTCGGGTTCGTGGGCTCTTCTGGTTTCCAGCGGGCGGTGTAGATGTCCGTGCAGTGTGGACAGTTCCCACACCGGACCCTTGCTGGGATGGGCAGCGTTCTCCTCATCCCTCCTGTCCAGGAACCTAAGGTTCGGAAAAGTCGGGGTAGGGTCTGGAGGTGGCTCATCGGAGGAACCCGGCTGCTCTGAACCCTTCTCCGAGGGTGGAAACAGAGCTTGGCTATCAGTGTCCTGGGGCTGCTCTGGGAGCGTACTACAAACTGGGGGGCCCAGGACAGTAGAAAGGGATCGGCTCCCATGCAGGAGGCCAGAAGGCTGAAATCGGGGCATCAATGGGACCGTGCGTCCTCTGAAGGCTCCACCAGAGAATGCTTTCCTGCTTCCCTGCTGCCCTGGATCCCGGCAATCTTCAGCATTCCTTAGCACGCAGCTGCATCACCCCAGTCTCTGCCTCCTCGTCTCCCGGCTTCTCTCCTGTGTGTCTCTCTCCTCGTAAGGACACCAAGCCCTAATCCAGTGTGGCCACATCTTAACTTCACTCCCTTTGCAAAGACCTCTCTTCTAAACCAGGTTGTACTCACAGGTACCGGGGGTAGGACTTTGACACATCGCCCAGTGGAACCCAGCATGGAGGAATTTGGACTGAGAGTCAGAGTCTTGCCAGTCAGAAGGGACCATCGCTGTCAGCTCAGGGGGCCCGAGACTTCTCCCCACGTGCAGACCGAGACTTCTCCCCACGTACAGACTGAGCACTGCAAGGCTTGCAGTGCTCGAGAGGTCTGAAAACAGGGCTCAGAGGGAACACGACCAGGGACTCCCTAAGAGAGAAAACAGAACACAGGTGCAAGCAGAGGGACCCTCCAACCTGGAAAAGCACCGGCAGGTGGTGCATCTCTATTGTCTCTGAAAGAGGCTGCAAGTTCCTGATCCCTAACCCTCGCTGACCCCAGCATTGTGTTTAGGGGCCTAAAGAGGGGCATTGCCGGCAGAATTACAGCTCCTGCTTGTGTGCCTGGAAGAATGCAGTAACTGCAGCCTTTTCTGAGTAAGCACAGGCTTTTGCTTTTGCAGACCTGTGCTCCTGCCATGTGCAGGAGCTGGGCTTGTGAGAGGAGCAAAGTGAGGGCAAAGAGAATGGCTGAAGCTCTTGACTTCAGCAAAGCTCTGCTCATCCACAGCCTTAGAATAAAATCAGTTGGATACTTGAGAAATCAGAGGTGAATTTAGACATCGGCTCAGTGATTATATTTCTGCATGTTATCATAATGTCCGGAGCATGGTGGTCAGGGAGCAGGACAAGGCATGCATTCATTGAGAAATTAAGTGGTTTGTTGAAGCCTTAAGAAGATCATGGCATTATCTCGCAGAGTAAAAGCCGTATCCAGGAGAGCAAGAACAAATCAAAAAAGCCCTGCTCGCTCTGCTCTGGGAATGAATCGAGCAACTGCCAGGCACGTGGTGTCCCAACTGATCTAGATAAAAATCAATTTCGTTATTTCTCATTCTGCAAAACTGGAATTAAGGCTGGCAGAAAGAATATCTCCATTTCCAATTCAGCAGAAAGCTCTTTCCTTTTAAATAACTCAGGCTTACTCTTTGTCCTTCCCTTCCTTCAGCCCCTAATAATAACAAATAATTCTTTTTTTTTTTTTTTTTGGAGGCTAACAAAAGACAGCTTTGGAATTTGGTGGGAAACTTTTATAATATTTAAAAATTGGCTTTTAGAGAATGAAACTCCCGTCCATGCATTTCTTGGGGATAGAAGCAAGTCGAGGTTCGAGGAAGCCTTTTCCTGAGTCTCCCTGGAGGGGACCCTTTCCCTGAGGTCCCTTTCAAGGGATCCCTTTCACTGAGGGCGGCTGGCTCTGGAGGAGGCCCTGACAAGGCTCTCTAGGGGACAGACGTTCACGAACGGCTACACGTTCCCTTTCTCTCTCCCCTCCCTGCCCCCCTCCCTCCTGAAGACAGGCTCTGGGGTTCTGGGACAGGATTGCATTCCCCAGGCAGAGAGGACTCTTCTTGGGCCCTGCTGAAACCTGCAAGCCTGGGAGGGCAGATCCTGTCCCAGACTGGGAGGTCGCACAGATCTTCAGTAGTTCTGTGCCTCAGGGTCCTGGCTGGGAACAAACTCGGTCCTCCAAGGGGAACTGGGGATCCTCAAATGCGGAGTCTGTAGGGAGAGCCACAGCAGGGTCCAGGCAGTTCAGACAGGGTGGGAAGCCCGGGGCCGGCAATGCCACAGAGCCTTCCCAGCCCTTGGCCTGCAGGGGCCCAGGTGGGTGCACTGACAGAACCCAGGTGAGTCAGCCAGAGAGCTGCCCAGCAGAGAGCGACCACTGCCTCCCAGAGCTGCTGAGGCCACATGCAGGGAGCAGGGGAGAAGGGGAAAGGAGAGGAGGGGCCTTGGGCTCCTTCAGGTTCCCTGCCCAGGCGCTGGCGGCCGGGACACTGGCCAGAGCAGTGCTGTCAGATCCAGGCTCCCACAGCACCCCACAGGGCAGCACAGGTGGGGAACAAGTGGGTGATCTCCAACTTTGAAGCCGTCCTGGCAAGCCCGCGGGAGAACTGTGCAATAGAGGTCTCAACAGGCTGTCCTGTGTGTCCACAGCCTCCATGGGAAGAGATTCTAGATGTATTTTGTGCTCTCTGATGTGTGCGCGACATTTCTCAACAACCCGTTTATTTAGCAACATCAGTAAATGAATGTGTCATTGGAACTGTTTTGTCAGGGCCCCCACATTCTTCCGCCATGACGAGTGGTCTTTCATCGCTAGTGACAGCTCTCTGCCCGGATCAGAGTTCAGCAGATGAGTCTGTCCCCACCATCGCTGGCTTGTGCGGCAGGGAGGGTTGGCCCATGGTTGTCCTGCCTTAGGCGCAGGGGGCTACAGGGGCTGCCGGGGGCAGGAGAAGAATCATCTGGGAGCCAGCAAGTGACTGAACAGCCACTGGATTGCCAGTTCGGTAGGAGGTGAGGGGAGAAACCCGAGTCCCTGGAGGAGAGACACTGCGTGGACCTCGCCTAGGTAACGGGGCACAGAACCCATGTCTGAGACTGGGAGTTTGAACTCAGCTCCACAGGACGACTGGGAATTCGCTTAAGGAGAAAGGAGGGCGGAAGTGTGTTCCAGGCAGTGGAACAGCCTGCAGGAAGGCCAGAGCTGGAAGGGATCGTGGCTCAGGAACAGGACATGGCTGGTGTCGGAGGGGCCGTCTCATGATGAATGGGGAGAGAGCAGGAGAGAAGGGGTCGCTGTAGACACAGAGGGGCTGTGCTGATCCCCGTCCTGTATATTCAGAGTGTTGGGAGTCCCTGAAGGGTCACAACTGGCGGTGGTGAGATCCACAAGTTTCAGGGAGAATTTACCTGCAGTGCAGGGATGAGGTAAACCAGAGGCACTGGGGGCGCCAGGAGCAGGTGGAGGAGGCAGGTGTCCAGGCCAGAGAGGCTGGGCTGGTCAGGCGGGCTGCAAAGGCCAGGAGGGAAGAAGGTGAGGCTTAGAAGGAAGCAGAGTGTCTTCAGAAGGCATCCTGTGGACGGGCGCCTGTGTGCCTGCCACTCCTCTCTGTGCGCCTTGCCCGAGCTGGCATCCTTGGGTCATTTGAGGGCTGATTCTTCATCTCATCCGTCCATGTGAAGAACAACCATGAACGCACCCTCATCTGCAGTCACCCACCAGCATGCAAGGTGCCCACAGGCCCAGAGCTGTGGTCTCTTCCTTACAGGCAGAGTCCCCTCCCCAGGGCCCGCCTGGTGCTGGAAGCTCAGTGGGCTCAGGCTTCATGCCTGCTGAGCGGGACAGGGCAGCCTTCCCTGGCTCCTGCTGCTGGGAGCTCCCTCACTGCTGAACATGAACCCAGAGGCTGTGGCCTGTTTCTCATCCTGCCCCCTGCCTTCCTCTTGTGGAGAAATTGCCCAGGAGCAAATGGAAAATTGCTGCCTTTGGAACTCGAGGCTCCCCAGGAGATGCAGCAGCCTGAGTCCTACTCCAGCAGCCTGTCCTAATAAGAAGAGATTTGAACACAGAGACACGCAGCTACAGAGCCATGTGATGGCTGCAATGATCTCTACAAGCCGCGGAACTTCATGGATCTCCGGCTACCACCAGAAACTAGGGAAGAGGCATGGAACAGATTCTTCCTGTGAGTTTCGGGAGGAACCAACCCTGCCCACACCTTAATTTTGAACGTCTGGCCTCCAGAACTGTGAGAGAATATGTTTTCGTTGCTTTTAGCTACTCAGTTTGTGGTACCTGGTTGTAGCGTCCCAAATAAACTGACACCCAGGCTTTGCTGCAGATGGGGAAAGAGGCATGGGGAAAAGGACTGTCCAGACTCCAGCACGGGCAAGGGGATGCCCGTCTTCCTTCTGTGGAGTACAGAGGAGATAAAAGATCTTGTTTGGTTGGAAGTGCCTTATTTCTATGTGCAGAGACTCTCATGTGAATTCACAAATGGCATCAATCTGCCTACGTATTAGGGTGCAAGGGTTCTCTGAGCTCACAAGGACCTCAGAAGTCCTGAGTCTGCTGTGCATTAGGATGTGAAGTTTGGATGTTTGCCCTCACCAGCACCCCCTCACACAGATGCCCTGGTGGGCCCCCAGCAGGCCCTCCGGCCGCTTCTGCAAGGCGGGATTTTTCATGCTAAAGGGGGTGGGTTCCTGACATGTCCCAATTCCAAAGTAAAACTAAGCTCCAAGTCTCCCATGGAGCATAAACACATCAGAATATTTATGTCTTATATTCCTGCTGGAAATTCAGCATTCTGAATGCTGAAACCTAGAGTCACTGGGCAGAGAGAGCTGGTTTTTAATTGGTGAGGAGTCGGGAACTGCATCACCCACAGCCTGGGGATGGAGCTGGATGTCCCTTCCCCAGCTCCCTCTTGCTCTCTGTCCATCTGCAGGCATAGAGAAAGCTGACAGGCAAGTCTCTTTCCACTGATAGCTGGAATTTGGCATTGATGGTGTGAGCTCTCTGCAATCAGCTTAGAATTGCATGGCGCTGTGATGGAAAATGGGGTTGACGCTGAGGCTGAAATACCGCTGTGCTCAAAATGAGTTGGGTTGTACTTGAAGAGATCTCCTCACAGAATCTTATTGTATAACTTATTTTTTGGGATAAAGAAATCCCTGTAGGCCCGCCTGTGGGTGTTACGAGGTTCCTGAATGAGTCCCGGTTCTCGAGGCTTTGAAAGGAATCCCTGCCGCTGGGATGGGGGTGCCCAATTTCAGAGAGCAGGCGTGAACGAGAGCCAGAGATGCTTTAGAACCTGCTTGAGAAAGATCATCTGCATTCATTTCATGCATGCTCCAAGAATGTGAGTAAAGCCTGGAGTCTTCTAAAAGAGTGGAATCAAATACGATATGTGGAACTAAGTATCTGTGTCTGCCACTCATTTTCCATTTACCCAGCTAGAGCTGCTCTCTGCTGTATCTGCCCTGCCCTGTGCCTGTGGATGGGCCAATGCAGTCAGAGGCCTTCTGATCCCACTGGATGTAACCAAAGGCACAGGGGCGGGGGGCAGCAGGGAGAGTCCTAGTGGGGAGAAGAGGAAGGTCAGGGCATCGGATTCACTGGCTCGTTCCCTGCAGGGTGTCTCAAGCTGGCGTGTCCCTGAGCCAAATGCCCATCTTGTCTCGCTGTAGCCCTCCCCCTGCTGGTCTCTCTGCCAGCTTCAAGCAAGAGCTCCATCTCCGTCTCCCAGCCCCATCTCCGGCTTCAGGGAACCACAGCCACACTGATACTAGCACCCAGATCCCACCCTGTCCCTTACAGCCTCTCTCATACATCGTCTCCTCACTGACACTCCCTGAGCTGCCATTGCAAGTGAGTCATGGCTTCCTGCAGGGCCCTGGCACACCAAGCCCCTCATAGTCACCGCTATTGATCTTTCCACTTAAGTGCCAGTGATACCGTGATTTTGTGTGGGTCATTGAAGAAACTGTCTTGCCAAGTAAGTATCTGCTAACTGTTAAGCCACATAACATGCTAGTCTTTGTATCAACCCTATTAGGGTTTGTTTTTCTGCTGTGTTCTAGATAGCTACACACCCCACCAAAATCATTTCTTTATTATCAGCTGAGTCATGTCTAAAAAAATGTCAAGTCATGGAGACTTCCTAGAGAAGGGAGGGGGTTTCCATTTCCACAGCACTGCATGGCTGGAGAGCAATTGCAGGGGCATTTGAAGAGGTCCCGCCCGCAGCCTGTGAAAGGGTTGGCCAAGGGGAAGGATTGGAGAGAAGCTGTCTATGACATGAGTCTAGGCCGTAGGTCGCCTTATGTGAAAGTTATTTGAGGCTACCCGTCATTTCTTACATGTTTTAAAGCACAATAGACTCTAGGCCAAAGAGAAAATGTGCAACACAGGCCCACAGACTCATTCATTCATTCAGCAAATCATCATGGAATCGTATGCACATGCCTGGCAATGTTCTGGGTGCTGGATCACAGTGAGCGACACCGGCCTTGCTCTCCGCCCTCTAGATACTCACAGTGCAGGGTGGCGTCGTCCAGGAAGCAGGCGGCAGAGCTGTGGCCGGCTCCATAGAGGACAGGGTTGAGGTAGGATGCACACTTATGATGCGGTGTTCCATGGTCAGGAAGATCAGGGAAGGCTTTCAGGAGGAAGTGGCATCTGAGCTGAGGACTGTGAAACTGTAGGAGTGCACCAGGCAGAAAGGGCGGGTGAGCGGGGTCCCAGACAGAAGGAAAGATGGTGCTAAGGAGACAGGAGAAAGGGCCAAAGATGTGGGGAAATGGATATGGAGGGATGTGGGTTGACCTGGGGTGAATTGCCAGGGAGGGTTATACTAAATAATTCTGCTTTATCTCCAAGGCAAGGGAAATCACTAACGGACCTTAGTTCGTTAGGGACAGTCAGAGATTTTCATTCTTGTGAGATCACCCTGGCTGAGACCAGAGCAGAAGCAGGGGCCTCTGGAAATAGGGAGGAGGGATGCACACAGGCAGAAACACACATGCACACACACATGCACTCGTCACACAGGAACACACACGTACACATACACACACTCGTGCACACAGCTACACATGCACACACATATGCACCTGTGCACACAGAAACACACATGCACACACACATGCACTCGTCACACAGGAACACACACGTACACACACACACTTGTGCACACAGCTACACATGCACACACATATGCACCTGTGCACACAGAAACACACATGCACACACACATGCACTCGTCACACAGCGAACACACCACGTTCACATACACACACTCGTGGCACAAGCTACCATGCATACACATATGCACCTCGTGCACACAAGAAACACACATGCACACACAACACTCGTGCACACAGCTACACATGCACACACAGCACACGTGAACACATCACACAGGTATGCACACATCACTTATTTATGCACACACATAGACATACATACATGCACATGCATGCACACACTAGTTCCAATAATAACACAGGCAATGCCATGGTTCTTGTGTGGTAGCTCCTGCAATCTGCTTGGTTTAGGCAACCCTTGCAATATCTGCCAGGAGGAGGTGGTTGCATAAAACCACTTTAAGTGAAGCCGGCCAGAGCCTGGATGCGACACGCGCCGTGGGTCGCTCTGGGTCACTCCCCAGCCCTTGAGAGCGCCTGCGTTTGACTCTGTCGTGATGAGCTGGGAAACGGCCCCACCGGCAGCTGCCTGTCTTGCTTCCTCAGTTGATTCTGCACCAGATATTTCTGGAAGGAGTGAACAAAGCTTCCTGTCATAGCCTAGATTCCAGGATGAAAAATTGCAGTGATCGGCCTTATCTTCCATGCTTTAACCTTCATTATGTCAAATGTTTTCTTATCATAGAAATTGAATAGCTTCAATCCAGTGCTGGGGTCATATTCCCCATAAGTAAAAAATAAAAGTACTCCCTGCCGTCAGCATGCACCGCAGGACTTTCGGCCGTCTCAACCTAAGGGACACGTATGGATCTTACGAACGGGAAGAGCATGCTTTTTCAAGCCCAAAACCACCCTTACACTCAAACGTAAAACTTAAAAAAAGTCTATTAATCTGCTGCGTCGTGGGAACAGAACAACCCTCCTTTGTAGAAAACAGAAGACCGAATGGTCAGTACCCAAAGTACGTGAGCAGCGGCGAATCTGTACAGGGCTGCAGTCTCCATTCTCACCTCCTTGAAGGAAAGAATTCGTCCGAGGGGGATAAGGCAGAGTGAGAGACCGAGGCAAGTTTAGGGCAGGAGTGACTAACGTAGCACCTCTTGGTGCCATTGAGCCATAGACAATATGTCTGCAATCCTAAAAATAATATTAAACATAATTCGGCCAAGTTTATCTTCTTTTTCCCCTAGAGATAAGGGGAAGCAGATTGCCTTGTGCCTTGAAGATAATAAAATTAGCTGCTCTGTCCTCCAGGGGCCGTGGTCTGGCCCTCTGTCCTCCTAGGGGCCTGGCCATAGCAGTGTGATCCTGGAGAGCCCCAAGGCTCTCCCACCAGTGGATGACTTGGGGAAGGAAGGAGAAGTGGACTGTCAGGGTAGGACGACAGCTCCATCACCTCTGTGTCCCAATGCACAACCCCCCAGTGCCCGTGGAGCAGAGTCACCCATGACAGCAAGCAGTGTGACCACAGGGGTGACCACCAGGGTGACCACCGACACCGCAGCCCCAGATGCAAGCCCAATTCTGGCCTCTATGCTTTGGGCCATGTAGTGAATAATATACAGTTTTGGGTGTGCATTGTTCCCATTTTATTGATGAGAAAACTGAGGCTCCTGGTGACTTTGTGCTCTCCTGGTTTTCCAAGCCTGTAGCACAGTCTCTGATCTTCACACCCACTGTTCAAGACAGACACAAATCATTTCCCAGGTGGGCATTTTCACTGGACTTGAAAATGTTCATTGTGGGGATTTAAGTGGCTCCAGGTCCCTGAGACTGTGTCTACTGCAACAGATTGACCTGAAGAAGCTGGAAGGGGAGTGGAAGGAAGCAAAATTTGTCCCAGTGGCCATGGAGACCCCTGTAAGCGCACCTGAAGGTGGGAGCCAGTTGGAAACCAGGCTTCAGGGACTGCAGGGTTCTCAGGGCACCCTCAGCCCGAGGACCACGGGGCCCATGGCTGGTGTTTAGACTCTTTCCAACCAGCGGCCCAGGTCACTGGTGTGCGTGCATGGAAGTGTTCATGTATCTGCACACGTGTGTGTCCATGCATGTAGGAGAGTACCCATTAGCTCACTGAACCATGCTGCAGGTGCAGAGCCCCACAGCCAAGCTGGCTACACCTCCCACACTGGCAATCAGGAGCGCCAGTGCTCAGATGTGCCGGCCGCCTGGCAGAGGAAAGTGTGGCGACTCCAGAGCCCTGCTTGGCTCACAGGAGTGGTGACAGCAATGATGCTGGCCACCAAATCCAGCCCCACATATAGAGGAATCTCAGCTTGAAGGCCCCTCTTGGGGGTGGCGAGGGAGGCTTCAGACCATGTCCAGGAGCCATGGCTATGTGGCAAGACCACCAGGATCCCCCGACTCCCAGGAAATGAACTAAGACCTTCCTTGGGCATCCCAGCAATGGTGGTAGGAGCAGTGGGTTAGGGGCAAGGGGAGCAGGCCAGGGATTGATGCCCATGGATGCTGATGTTACCATTACCGGGATTAATAGGACCAAGAGACTGGTGACTGCAGACACATCTGTGCTGGCTCACATCACATACGTGAAGAAACAGAAGACAGCAGAGATCGGGTGACATGCTAGGCACCGTCAGCTCCTGGATTCAAACCCACCTTCATCTAGCCACACAGCTGGGCTTTCAGCTTTTCAGTCAGAGAGAGAAGAGCTGAGCTCTACACGCAGCTTTTCTCTTGCACATTTGCCCTACTGAGCAGTCTCCTAGGTCTTAGCATGCATGAAAAAAAAGTCCAAGTCTCTAAGTACCAGAAGTTTACAATTTAAAAGATGTGAGGGAGATGATAGAAAACTTTTCAGCAATCTAAGTCCCCACCCCTTTCCAAGCACATTTGAGAGACCAGATACCACTCCTGACCTCCCAGGTCTATATGACACATGGCTCCTCGGTTTTGGATGCCATTCCTGCACCCACCTGGCCTCCCCACAGTCCTCTCTGAGGCCTGACGCTCTTGGATGCTCCTGAAACCTGCAGAATGAGGCCGCACTGCGGTGCCAGCACTGCCAGCCCGAGTCTGACTCTCAGCATTGTCCCTCACAGGCTCTCCACAGGGCTGCTCCATGCTGCACCCTTCATGCTGCGCCTCTGAGAGATTTTAATCCAGTGGGCTGGCAGGCCCAGAAATCTGCATTTTACTATTGAGTGATTCCGTAGCCATCATCTTGGGAGATCACAGCTCATTGTGGAAAGCTGTAATCACATGATGCTGTGTGCACCAGCCCCAGGAGTGAAGGCTGTGGAGAGCCCAGTCTTGGCCATCACATTTGCCTGCTAGCCTCTGCAGACCTCTGCCCTGCAGCCCAGGATGCTGGGGCATCCCTGACCTTCCTCTTGGATGGTCCATCTGAGAGCTGTTCCAGGTGAAGATTCCCCCAACCCCTGCTGCACCCCCTGCAGATCCTGCCACCCGACAGGGAGGGGTCAGGGTCACCCCACCTCAGCTGACCTGATAAAGTAAAATTGCAGGTTTCCCACCTGGATGTCGCTTGGAGCCGTCCACTGTGTCCCTGCCTCCTGGAGGGAGCCAGAGCTCTGGGATGTGTGGGTACCTGCTTTTGCCTGGAAGGTTTTGCTCATTTGGGCAGGTGAGGCCAAATTGTCCTGGGTTCTACGTGAGGCCCGCCTTCTGAAAAGATTTCCGGGCCTGCCCGGGAGCGTGTTTCCCAGCAGAGAATCTGGGTTTCTGGAACAAGCCCCATAAGAGCTACAGAAAAAGAGTTCCAGGGATGCACCTGCCCCGCAGCCAGACCCCTTGCTTCCCTCCCAACCAGCTAGCCCTGGTGACCCTCCACTTTCCCTTGGGATGAGATGGGAGCCTACCATGGCTGGCCCTAAGTCTGGGCCCAGCTTCCCTTTGGTTCTGTGTAGACAGAAAGCTTAGGGTGCACCCAGGGAAGATGGCCTTTGGGCCACACAGGCCTGGCCCTGAGCTGACTGGTGCAGAGCCTGGCACAGGTGGCATTTGGTAAATGCTGGCTCTACACCCTTTTTGTTGCTGCATGTGGCTTGGAGAAGCCCAGGCCCCTCTAGTCTGCCCTGAGTGTTGACGTCTTGCCTTAGAGAGGCCTTCCTCCAATCTTGTGGCAAAAGCCACCACACAGACCGTACATAAAGTCAAACATTGCTGCAGGTGACCAATCCCTCTACATGTTTTCAATCCAGGTATCATTTGCCATGTGTTTACTGACCCAGGGATTAGATGGAATCACTTAGGAAAAATGTTTAGAAGGAGAAGATACAATTCAGTGCACATCAGTCCTGTGATCAGCTCCACCTTCCTTATTCTCTCCTTAAATTCTAGGTTCAGATTCTGTTTCCTGATCATCCCCTACTCGTTCTGAAATGTAACTTTAATGTGACGGGAGCAGGAGAGCTGTGCAGGAGACACATGCTGGAGGGAGCCTGCGGGGCATCTCTGTAAAGGGGTGGATTTTTTTAGCTGAATGGAAATGTGCTGGAATTCACGATTCCTGCCCAGTGATCACCAGGCAATTTCTAGCAAGCTACGCTGCAGAGCACAACCGCATTTGATGTGGTTCCCATGTAATTAGAAATCCGTGAGAGCTGCATTGACTCTTGAAGCAGAATAACCCACATCTGCTGTTAGTCATGCACCATATTCGTTCAGCAGCTGATGATAACCTGATGACACCCATAAATATGGTAAAATTGGCATAAAACCTTGTGCAGGTTGTCGTCAAAGTGCAGTGGTCAAAGCCAGTTACCTGTAAACCTTCTGTGGCTTGTTCGCATCCATCACCCATGTGCTGGGAGGAAGAGCATCCCCCAAAATCCATGTACATCTAGCGCCTCAGAATGTGAACTTTAACTGAGAAGAAGGTCTTTTCTGAAGCCATTAATTAAGATGAAGTCACACTGAACTAGAAGAGGCTGTAAGTCCAATCATGTGTGTATTCATAAGAAGACGAGAGGAAGACACAGGGAAAATGCCATGTGACAGCAAAGGCAGAAAGTGAAGGGACAAGCCTGTAAGCCAAGGACCCCAGCAACAATGAGGAGCTGGGAGAGCTGAGGAGTCATCCTCCCCTAGAGCCTTCATGGGGAGCGCAGTCCTGTAGACATTGTAAGTTTGGACTTTCGGACTCCAAAAGAGTGAGAGGAGAAACTTTCATTGTTCTAAGCCACCTGGTGCTCGGTCATTGGTCCTGGCAGCCCAGGAAGCTGACACACACCCAGTCAGAGAGGTTTGTCCTACTCTGAGGGCTGGTAGACGAGGTCACCCTCCAAGGACCAGTGTGGTCATTGGCCTGCATAGAGCAGGATCCTGTTTAGGATAATGTCTTTTCCCTTCACCACATTCTTCTATATTTTAACAGGTGTCATGTGGAAACATACCTGATTGTGTTGATTTTTTTAAAGATTTATAAATAGTTTGCTATCTTCCCAATGCTGGCAAGTGGAAAAGGCTAGAATCACTTCTGATCACTGTGAAGCGAATGTTTGTTATTTGGGGACTCGTGATGTTTGCAGCTGAAGAAGGAAAAACCATGAAGTGTTGGATGACTGCAGGGTGAAGAGGACCTGTCTGAGAGTTGGGGTGCAAGTAGCTTTCTTACTTGAAAAGAAATATTTGAGGAGATGCAGTGGCAACATTACTTCCCTGGAAGGAAAATTCCATGATAAACCAGGACCTTGGTTGGATCCTGTGTGTCCACTCAGGGCCACAGGATGAAGGGATTGGGGCATCTGGCGGATGGGGCACCTGGGCTCTCAGCAGAGCCAGACCCCTACCTGGCCAGGAGACCTCTGCCAGCTTTGACATTCCAAGGTCAATGCCAGGGAGCAGGTCTCCTGGCCTCATGTCCCCAAACTCAGTGCCAAGCCTCACTCTCTGAGGGACACCTAGAAAGTATGTTCCCAGGAAGGTGGCCTCAGGTGGCCACACCAAGGGCCTAGTACATAATGCCAGGGGCTTCTCGTAGGAAGCCCAGCAAACCCCAAAATGTGCAAATTCACACTTGTGATAAATGCAGGGTCGCATAAGACTTTTAGCCACCATCCCCAATGCAACTTTTTAAAAAAGCAAAACAAAGAAATTTCAAAAACGTAAAGATCGAAGCTCTGATTTGGTGCTTCCTTTGTATTGGACACAGGAGCCTCAAGCCCAGTCCTACAGGAAGGTGGGTGTGCAGGTGCATCTGTGGCTGCCCAGGGCAGGAATGGGTCTGGAGGGCCTGGGGGCAGATGGTACCCCTGGAAGGTAAGAATCACAGTGCCCTGAGTTCTCTCTGTGTCCTGGGGTGCCAGTTCTCATGGCCTCTGCACCAAGCTCATTGTGCTGTACCTGGGCAGGGCTGCCGTTTTCTGGCCTGTGGGTGCTGGCTGCAGTTGGGCTGGGCGTAGACCTGGTGTTCACCAGGATGGAGGGCCATCAGGAAGCATAGAGGCTTGTTGAACTCATGGGGGTGAGAAAAGTGACAGGTGTCAGGCTAAGTCCTGGGCAGGGTGTTGATCTTCAAAGATGTGCCCATGTCCAAGCACAAGGCAGCCCAGACCCTCCCCCTCACCAGAAAGTGGGTATTTGTGGTACCTGTCCTTCCCGACAGGCCACTGGATTAATTTTCCAAGGACCATGTTGTTTTGGCTGAAAGAAGTTTTGCCCTGGCATTTTGCTCTTAAATTCGGCTAACTTTTTATCCATACTTAACCATGCTGATCCTTGTACAGAAAGCAAGTTGCAAAGAGGCTCACATGTACACCTGACCAGGGACCCGTCTCCCACGTGGGATCACAAAGACTCAATGCCCAATTATTCTCTGATGCTTTTAGAAATGCTTTGATGGATTCGGAGCTAGAAAGCGTTTGCTCTCTCCACTTTAGAATGGCAGCCTTTCTGATATTAGCCAAAATAGGAAAAAAGAAGGATGGCGTGGCTTATGTCCCCTTGCTGCAATTTCTACTACCATCAAGGAATTTGTTACCACTATTGGAAGAATTATGAAGATGCTCAAGAAAATAAGCTGTTAAGAAAAGGCATTTAGATATAATAAAATGAAAGGCAATGTTTCTTCTTGCCAAAGGAATTATGCAAAGGGACATAAAATGCGGTGTTATGGCTGGAACGTTCTAGCTAATATTTCCTGCTCAGCGATGACATGAGGACGGCTAGAATGGAGTAGAAAAACAAGCTGAGGATGGACTTGACTACAATCTGACATTTTTCAAGGGACAGTGGGCCTCCCTTCACCCTTGCCTGAACCCGGAGGAGGACGCTCAGTGTCCTCAGGAGCAGCTGATGCACACCAGGGAGCAGCAGCTGCATCGGCAAAATTGTTAGGAAACTCCGTGTTGCCTACATTTGTTCTTTTCTCTATAAACCTGGAATCAGTAAGCTTTCCAGGACCATCTTTCTGTTGGTTTTGGGGGAAACGGGTTAAAACAATGAGCCCAAAGAACTTCCTGAACCCGGGAGGCAGAGGTTCCAGTGAGCCAAGATCACGCCACTGCACTCTAGCCTGGGCAACAGAGTGAGATTCCATCTCAAAAACAAAAAACAAAAACAGAAAAAAAACAATGAGCCCGAATTAGCTCACTAAGTGTGCGCTTTAAATGAAAATAACCCTTGGGACTCCACATAGGAAGTGGGAATAAGGGATAGGGCTGGTCAGCCAGGAATGGATTTAGCAAGCTGGGTCCTAGTTGACTTTACTTTTTCATCTTTCGGCATTAGTTAATTTTGTCAAAAGCCTCTCTTCCTTGGATAGGATTAGACCCAGTGACAATGACTGACCAGAGACAGCTGCCCTGGGTCATGGCCCGGGACCCCGAGCAGATCTGCCCAGCAGAGGTCGGAGCACCAGCCTCTATGGTAAGGCAGTTTTCACTGCACTCACTCGATTAATCAAATCAGCTCAATCCATACACGCAATTCTTAGTATGTATGAATCGATCCTACGTGTTGTAAGCAAACACGGCCACATTCAGCTCCTTATTTACTTAGCCCTGATCTAAATAACGATGTGCTTTCTTGCTGACATCTTCTGACAATTCAGTCTTTTTTTTACTTTTGTCCAAGAAATGTCTCTAGAGGTGAACAGATCTGAATTCATTTCACATTTTCAGCATGGATTCTTTTTATTTCTTGCCTTAAAAAAAGAAAGACAAAAACAATGAACTGTGCGCTGTAAATAAGGAGAAAGGAAATCCATTTTTTTCCTGATGATAATGCTTAAACCTATTTCCCTTGATGAAACTCTTATGGTAATACACAAGCCCCATTATAAATACATTTCTCATATTTTATGCATCTGGTTCTAAAGTTATAATATTTACCATGAACCAACACAAATTCCATCATCACATTCATGAGTAAGCTTAGTTACACAAGAAATGGCACAAACACAAACAGGAGTGAAGAAAACAAAGACGAGAATGAGGAGCTGCAAGAGGTGCCACCCTGACGTCAGGGCACCTGCTAGGGCAGGGGCTGCCTCCACGGGGGTGGGTGGGAGCAGGTTGTACCCTTCTGCCTACCCCCCAGGCCTCACACTGGGACTTTCCCACCTTCCCTCCGCTGCTCTGCAGCAGGACTGAAATGACCACAAGTGGCATTTACCAAGGCACCTGACTGACCTCTCATTCTGCCACCTCTGATCTCCTGCTGTGGTCTCCATTGGGAACAGCCAGCCTGGGGCAAGAGGGCAGAGGAGCTTGGTCCCTGACACAGAACCAGGAAGGACAAGGAGCAGGAGATTCGGTTGGGCAAACGGAGCAGCATGTCTTCCACGAGCCTGTTCATCTTTTCAGCCTAGGCCACCCTCTGAGGACCCATAAGAGTATCTTAACCAGGCTCCTGTGGCCCTGCAGGTGCCTGAGCATCCTGGGCTTCACTGTCAGCATCTGCTGTGTGGGCTGAGCACAGGGGCTGGTGCTACATTCTCTACCAAGGCCCTGGATGGTCCTACAGGGCTTCTCTGAACTTTCCTTTCTATCCAGAGATCCCAGGAAGAATCCCAGCCTCACATCTCACTAGAGATTGTTGATGCCTTTGAAAGAATGAAGGTTCCCCTATATCCCTGACAAACCAGGAAGCCTTTGGTGCCAGCGCTTTGCTAAAACTGCTTTGCTGTGGCCCCCCAAGGAAGGCTGAATGGCAGTGGGACTCTGCCAGCATCTGGCCACATATGGAAAGGAAGTGGGTAAGGAGGAGAGGAAGCCAGAGAGATGACAAAGCATGTTTGGAAAGTACATGTTCTCTGAGTATCTGTGACACCTCCCTACCTGCCTGGATCCTGTCTTCCCAACTCCACGGTTATTTAGGATAAACTTAGAGGGCTTTTCTCTGCTGTTTCCGACCAAGGACAATGCATCTTTGAAAATGGGTTTGGAGTTCTGAAGTCCTGTTTTGAAATCCAGGGAAATTCCCTCTCTTCATCTCAGCAGCCCCTGCCATGTAACTGGTCATTCTGTCACAACTCAGCACGACTTCGTGTTGCATATTTAATAATTGCTGTGCACGGGGCTTCTCAATGTCAATCACCTGAGGAAGAAAGCAGCTGCCAGGGATTAGTGTGGCTCAGGGAATGGATCCGTAATTAGACTTAACACTCTCCATCAGCTCTGAAACCCAGTAAATCCCACAGGACTCACCACAAGGGACCGTGTGGCATCCACAGCAAGTCAGCCCACCGTGACTGCAGCTGACGCGCCCTAGGGAAGAGGAGGCAAGGCGTGCAAGGGGCCTAAAGGGCAGAGCTTACTCCACACACATCTGGAGCATGAATCCAGTCGGGATGCTGTGTCGGCCCATGAGGTTGCAGGTCTGAATGCACAGACTATCCTAGAGGGCTCCCAGCTTGTCCAGTGAGACAAAGAGATAGGCTGGTCGTTGCTACGCAAAGCTGCTAGGGTGCAGGTCAGCAGGGCAAGCAGAGGCCGTAAACCATATTCCAAGTGCTTAGAAGGTAAAAGTCAGGCTAAAAAATTGCTAATATAATACATTCTTCTTCTGATCCCAGCAAATACACTTCACAGGACAGCATTGAAAACCACATGTGAATCTATTATCTGGATAGCACTGAAAGTTGGCAAAATATCAAAGATGATAAAATTAATCATCATTGCATGTGTCTGAATTCTGTGCTGATTGCCTGGTGAAATCGGAATAATAAAATGAAAACACAAATTCTATAAAACAGAATCTATCAAACCATTTTGTTTGCTTTCATTTCAGCAAAATGTCTAATTATGATGTAATTAAGGAGCACTTTAGAGCTTGCATTTTTCTTTGGAACTTGTATATTTGACAGTAATGTTATATAGAGTTAAAACAAAATTCACTGGCATTCAAAAAACTTGAAAATTTATCAGAAATTAAAATAAATATAAAATTTCAAAAGTATAATTATTTTATACATTGCAACACTATTTTTTCAAGATAGTCAAATATCTATTAACACTGGAACACAAAATAGAAATTATAATTAAGAAATATGAAACTATTACCAATAAATTATTAAAATAAATCTGAATTTTCATTACTCAGTATCCATCCAGTTGACCAGATAAAGAACTGATATCATGCTTCGTTCAGATCCCTTCTCCAACTAAACAGATCTCAATAATGTTGTTATTTAGAAAAGGATCTTTCTTTTCCTTCAGGTGCAATGCCACAGAAATTCTTAAAGTTGCTGTCAGGTTTGGAAAAAAGCTCTGGGATCTTTTGTTTCCTGAGATTTGGGGGGAATTTTAAGCTTGCTTTTTCTCATTGTGAATACAAAATCCTTCTTGACTGAATGGATCATGCTAGCCGGTCTGGGGCCAGTATCAAGGCCTTTGTTGTGGTGGCCTCATGCACTTTATCTTAGCTTTGTTGGGCTCCATATTTCCTTTCAAATTAGGAAGAAATAAAATGACAAATTGCAGATGTTATCGGCGAGGCCGTTCCAAGATGAGGGCCAAGGAGGAGGGATGCAGGGGCCTTCCAGGCACAGGATCCAGGCAGGACAGCGTAGCAGGCTAAGCAATGACCCCCAAAGACACTAGATTCTAATTCCAAGAAACCGTGGTAACTTATATAGCAGAAGATCCGAGAAGGCATGGCAACTTATATGGCAGAAGATATGATTAAAATAAGGATCTTGAGATGGAGAGATTATCCTGGATTATGCAAAAGGATCCTAAATCATACGTATGTATCCTTGTAAGAGGAAGACAGAGAAACATTTGACACAGACGGAAGAGGGTGGCCCATGCGACCACAGAGGCAGAGATTGGAATGATGTAGCTGCAAGCCAAGGAATGCAGCAGCCACCAGGAGCTGAAAGGCAGGAGACAGATTTTCACCTGGAGCCTTTAGAATGAGCAAGGCCCTGCACACCTTAATTTAAGCCCATTGATACTGATCTTGGACTTTCGTCCTCCAGAACAGTAAGAATGTCAATATGTGTTGATTTAAACCAATCAGTCTGTGGTCATCGGTTACAGCAGCCACTGAGAACTCAGACAGACAGTGCAGTGGACTGGCAGGCAGCTCACACACGGGGCCAGATGGAAGATGGGGATGGACATGGGCTGCCAACAAGTGGCTGTGGGGGGCCAAGCATGGCTCTAGGTTGAGGGACCAAAGCCTGTGAAGGGGTCTGTAACACACGGCAGGCGACACTGTGGTGTTCTGAGCGTTGGCATCTGACTCCTGCCAGGGTCGGGCCCTGCTGTCCCAGGAACCTGTGATAGTGGAACTACACACTGAAGCAACTGAGACACATAGTTCAGCCCGTGGAACCCACACAAAGATGTCCCCAGCTTGCAGAATCCTCAGCAGGCCCACTGCCTGGTCCCTGACCAGAGGGTGGGCCGGAGAGTAAAAGGCAGCACTTGTCACTTTCGGTCATAAAATACAGTGTCTGATTCTGCAAAATCTGCACAAGTATTTCACCATGTGGATATGTTGCCGGGACCTTTGCAGGGTCTTTGGAGGTCTCCAAATTTCAGCCTCAGGTCAGTAAGAACACAGCCTCATGTCAATAATAACACAACCGTTCACATCTGAGGTGGAGCCCAGCGCCTGGTACTGTTTGAAACCTGCACTGAATGAATGAAAAAAGAAGGAATGGACTGATGTATGAATTTTGTGTAGGGGAAGGTGAGTCCACTTTATAACACGCTGTACACTGCCACAGAGCCACCATCGTCTAACCGGACCATGGATCCGCAGGGCAAGGGTCATGAAAGAGCAGCCCCCGTGCTGAGATCCCCCGGACCCAGCCGTCATTCGCTGTCAGTCACACCTGGGAGAGTAAGCAGCCCAGCCTGCATAAGCCACCACACTCATCCACGCACTGCACGTGAACCTACCCTGGGTACGTTTGACCGAGAATTGACAAGACTTCCCAAACACAAGATGGTTTTACGTTACCTAAAGCTGCACATCGTCTTCAAAACTTGATTAATACAGTTATACTTGGACTTGCTTTGATTGTGCCGTTAATTTAGAAGGGTCAGGAACCCCAGGCTCTTCTCCCTGATTTTTTATTCCTTCCCCCCGATGTAAGGGTTTTAGAGGGAAAGCATTATGATTTAATGAGGTAAGTCCATTTCCTCTTATCTTTTTATGCATCTCATGTATTAAGCCTGGAATACGTATTTAATGAGGGCCCACCAGGGATGGCCACACAGAAATGACGATGGCCTCTGGCTTCCTCCTCCTGCTGGCAGGAGCGTTCTCCCGGGAACCGGACATGGGGCTGGGCCTGGGGCGAGCAGATCTTCCAGGAGGGGAGGCTTGGGCACAGAGAGCCACAGGCTTTCCCCCAAAAGAAAGACCCAGGAGTGTGCCTAGAACCTTCTATTAGAATCCAACCATCAAGACCAACTTCTGGGGTTCCTGGCAAGCTCAGATCTGGGGTCATGAATGACACACAGTGTGTCTGACTTTTGTGAGTAGAATTTATTCCGAGCCTGATGGAAAACCACAGAGGCGGTGACTGGTTCCTTTCATCACCTCCCAAGACAATGGGGCAGAACGCAGCTGGCAGGGAGAACAGGGTAAGGCGGGTGCCAGGCTGCTTCCGTTTCCAATACTGTGTAGGAATGTGAGTGCACAACGCGTATACAGGTGCACACAGGTGCACACGTGTGTTTATGCATGTGTACATGTATGTATATGTTCATGTGTGCACACATGCTCATACACGCACACACACGCTTAGCACCCTGCACTATTTTGTGGAATTTTGGTTTTCCGTTACCATTTCTCACAAGGTCTACAGCATAGTTTCTTGAGAGTTGCATCCCAGGAAATGGAGAACATGCACCATTTAGGGTTTTTTTTTTTTTTTTTTCTGAGACAGTCTCACTCTGTCACCAAGGCTTGAGGGCAGTAGTACCATCTCGGCTCACTGCAAGCTCTGTCTCCCAGGTTCACACCATTCTCCTGCCTCAGCGTCCCAAGTAACTGGGACTACAGGCACCCATCACCACGCCCAGATAATTTTTTGTTTTTAGTAGAGACAGGGTTTCACCGTGTTAGCCAGGATTGTCTCGATCTCCTGACCTCGGGATCTACCCGCCTCAGCCTCCCAAAGTTCTGGAATTACAGGTGTGAGCCACCATACCCGGCCCCATTTAGATTTTTAATTAACACTCTTGTAGGCCGTACCCAGAACTGGGTGCTGCGATGAGATGGGATGTGTGTTGAAACGTACATATTCATGCCACAGGAGCCCCAGGGAAGCAGGACCCAGCCCAGCCATCCTCACATGAACTCAGGGCGTTCCCCGCTAGTTCATGTTTTCCCTCTGGGACAGACCCAATGTCTAAGTTTCCTGGGCTCTAGTAACTCCATGGTGTCTGTGGTCACCCCACTGGACCCCAGTGGCAGCCAGCCTCTTATGAAGACTCACTCTCTCATTTGAACCATCTCCAGGGAGCTCAGGGTCCTGGCCTAACATGCACGTGACCTTGAACCATTCAGCCCATGTCAGGGTCTCTGCGTCCTGCAGGTGCAGGGCAGAGGCGGAAGGAGGGGATAGGAGAACCCCTTCCAGTGGTAGCCGTAGAGGACTCTGATTCATGTCCCCAGAGTTTAATTAGACTGCTGCTTCAGGCTCGCCTGTTTTCTAAGTGTACTCAGTAAGGGCTCCTCCCTCCACTTGAAAACAGATCATACACTCACCCTGGATCCTGTGTCTCCGGGACGGTCCCCAGTAGGCGGCATCCACAGTCAGGCCTGACCTGGGGGCCGGAGCGAGAGGCGGCAGGGAGTGAAGCTCAGCGGCTGCAAGTCCTCGTTTGTCT
Source organism: Rhinopithecus bieti (assembly GCF_001698545.2). Classification (NCBI taxonomy): domain Eukaryota; kingdom Metazoa; phylum Chordata; class Mammalia; order Primates; family Cercopithecidae; genus Rhinopithecus; species Rhinopithecus bieti. The sequence continues at coordinate 1,001,965 of NW_016806237.1, read as the reverse complement.
ACCCGGCTTGTCAGGAGCAGACGAGAGTAGCTTCCAGACCCTGATATATGACACCAAGGTCAAGGTCAAGCCACCATAAAGAAGGTGTTAATGGCACTGGAGACAGAGCTGGCCCTACATCCCTGGGTGATGTAGCTGTAAATCAGTCTGCTGGGTCTCGGTGTCTTCGAGGAGGGAGCACGCCCCTCCCGCGTGCGTCCCCTGCAGCTGTGTCCTCTGCAGCCCTACAGGGAAGCCCTAGCTGGGCTGTGAGCTTCTCCAGACGTCTCTGGGTCAGCGGGAAGGAACTTGCCCATCTGCCGTCAGCCAGATGGGACCCATGAGCCCCTGGAGGGTGCATCAGCTTCAGGCATCCAGTTTCTCCTCACAAACCAACTAGGCCAGCAGGGCCCCCAGAAACAGAAGGGACTGAGGCGGGCCGTGATCCAGCAAGGCCCATGAGGATGAGCTCACCATGGGGGCAGAAAAGGGTGGGGTCCAGACACAAGAGAACCCTGCTGCATTCTGCAGGACGAGGCTGACCTGAAAGCTCCCCTTGCCTGCAGGGACAAGAACGACTTCTTATTCTCACTTCCGCCACCTCCCAGGATGCTGCCTTTCTCAACACCTACCCTGGAAGAATCTGCAGGTGTCACCCTGCCAGGGTTCTGATGAACGCATATTTACACGAGTACTATTTCTCCTAAGCATCCCAGACAGGGGCAGCCCAGCAGCCTTGGGAGGCAGGAGCCAGCTTCCCCCTATCAGAGCCAGAGGAGACCAGGCCAGTGAGAAAAAGAGAGGGACTCCTTCTCTGTCCTGGGGTCCTCAGGCTCCCACAGGACTCAGGGGTCCTCGCATGAGCCCTGCTGACCTTGGCCTGGCATAGCCCCTCCCAATCCACTGAAGTGTGTAGGTGAATGGCAGGCACAGCGCTGGGGCACAGCTGCACTGAGCAAGCAGAGTCACTCCCCAGGGGTGCCGGGCTACAGGGACAGTTGTCAGGGCCAAGACCCTGCATCAGGGGCTCCTTGTCACTGTCTAGAGGGGCCTTTGCACTCCCAGCCCAAGGGCCCTGGATGCCTTCCGCCTGCACACGCCTCTCCTGGCCCTGAACCCATGTCTGAGCTCTTTCTCCCTGCTCCTGGCCACAACCCCCAGATGGGTCCCTTTCCTATCATCCCCAGGTGGCCCCACCCTCCCAGGATCATCCTCAGCCCTGCAGAGGAGGCACCTCCATTTTCACACCTTTGTTCTCAGCAACCAAAGCCAAAGATTTTCACAGCTGTGCATCCTGAACCCCGAACCCCTATCAACTGTACATCCCAAATCCAAACCCCTAACAACTGTGCATCCAGAATCCCAAACCCCTAACAACTGTGCATCCTGAATATCAAACCCCTAACAACTGTGTATCCCAAATTCCCATCCCCTATCAACTGTTTATCCCGAATTCCCATCCCCTATGAACTGTGCATCTCGAATCCCAAACCCCTAACAACTGTGCATCTCGAATTCCAACCCCCTAACAACTGTGCATCCTGAATCCCAACCTCCAACAACTGTGCATCTGAAATCCCCAATCCCTATCAACTGTGCATCCCAAATTCCCATCCCCTATCAGCTGTGCACCCTGAATCCTGAACCCTGAAGCAAACCCCCTCCCCGTCACCCACCTGGATGACCTAAGGAAGCCGCAACATCATTCCAGAAACCATGCTCCTGTCTCCTGACTGAGGCTTGCTCCCAGCTGCTGGCCCAGCAGGAGTGCTACGCTGCCCAGTACCTAGACCCTGCGTCCCAGCTCACTGCTCCTCAGCCTCACCAGCCACCTCTGACAGAGTCCAGCATGTTCTCCCTCCTACGCCTCCCAGATCAGGTACACACTGCTCTCTCCAGTCCTATGGAGGGCTCCCTGCTCTGGTGGTCTGTCACCTGCCCTCTGGGTTGCAGGGAGGGGACAAGATGAGCCTGCCAAGGCCAAGCTGGTACCATAGCTCAGGCAGATATGCCTCTGTGCACAGCCTTCTGCAGAATGGATAGGGAAGGTGGTGACTTCTTGTTGTACGATATACTGTTTGTTTCCTGTTCCCTGTTCTCCTATGTCCCTGTGACATAAGAGATGGGACCCAGGTCTGGGTGGCCTGGGATAGCAAGGGAGGTATGTTTGCACTTCCTGCTTAGCCATCCTCGAAAGCCCTGCAGGGATAGTCAGGACACTGGGGTAGTGGGAAATCCTGCTCCTCTTGGCTGGGCCTCACTGGCTGGACTGATCAGGACGTCTGCTGTTAGACCCATCTGGGCTGAGACCCGGCTCTGTGCTGCTCATCACCTTGGAAACACACCTTCCACATTTCCGTGTGCCGTTTCCAGTCAGTTTACAGAAGAGGCCTGAGGTGAGTCCCGCCTGAGTGGTGTGAACAGGTTAAGCGTCCTCTCTGAGCCTTACTTTCCTCATCTGTAAAATGGGAATATGCACCATATCCCCTAGTAGGTTGCTATTGAGACTTGGTGCTTGAGGCCACGCAGGCACACAGGGCACACGCTACGTGTGTGTCATGCAACATAAAACCTGTCTGCCTGCAGTGAGCCCAGAGGTGCAGCTACCCACAAGGGAGGGAGAGCCCGAGATGCTGGGCCCTGAGGACATGCCTCCAGCAGTGTTTCTTGACAGGGCCAATGTGGTCACAGAGTGACGCCCCTCAAGGATATCCACGTCCTGATCCAAAGAACCCGTAAAGACATTACCTTACCTGGCAAAGGGAATTCAAGTTGCAGATGGAGTAAGATTGCTCATTAGCTGACCCTGAGCTGAGACGATCATCAGGATGATCCAGTGGGGCTCCATGTAATCACAGGGGACCTGAAAGTGGAAAGAGGGAGGCAGAAAAGGAAAACCAGAGATGTGGCATTAGGAGGACTCTGCCCGCCTTTGCCAGCTCTGATGATGGAGGAGGGCATGGGCCAAGGAGAGCAGGCAGCTCGGGGGGCTGGAAGAGATGAGGAAACGGCTTCTCCAAAGCATCCGGAGGGAACCCTGCTGACACCTCCATGGGAGCCCAGTGAGGCCCATTTTGGACTCTGAGCTCCAGACCTGGGAGCTGACTGACAAATCTATGTGATCTGAGGCCACCAAGCCTGTGGCATGGGGATGAGTGACAGTGGGGTAGGAGCTGGCGTGCCCTTGCCGTCTTCACCTCTCCCATCAGGCAGGACCTCTGTGTCAACAGCTCATCTTCCTGCATCTGTGGCATCAGCTGAGATCTTAATCCAGCCTTTTTCAAGTTTGAAAGGGTGTATAACTTTGTTAAGACAGCCAGCCCCTTTCTAAATTACAGCTGCTTTGTATAAATTATAGCTGCTTTTTATGTCCATAAATCTGTCCAAAGGCCTTATTTCTAGGCAGAGTAATATCTTTTTTTCCAGACTTTAAGACATCTATTGGCAGCATCACTGACTGTTCACTTGCTTTTTGTTCTTTTTTCTGTTCTTTCTTCTCCCTTCCCTCCATCCATCCTTCCTTCCTTCCTTCCTTCCTTCCTTCCTTCCTTCCTTCCTTCCTTCCTTCCTTCCTCCTTTCCTCCCTCCCTCCCTGCCTTCCTCCCTCCCTGCCTCCCTCTCTCCCTCTCTCTCTTCCTTCCTTCCTCTTTCCTTTCCTGCAGGAAGTCCAGGCCAACACTGTTCCTGGTGGCTGCCTTGGCACAGCACAAACACAGCTGGCACAGTACAAGCACAGCTGTCCCTGAATGCTGTACAGTGACCTGTGGGACAGCTCCATGCAAGGCCACCAGCCAGAGAAGATCTGTGGCCATGGCCGACTTTGCACTGAACAGAGAGGCAGCAGGGAAGGTGCAGGCAGAGAACCAGGGGCCAGGACATGTGCAGGTGCCTGGTCCTCACTTGCCTTGTTTGAGGTGAATGGGGCTTGTGTGATGTGAAAATGCAACTTCCACCCATCTCCATTTGTTGCAAAAATAGTACCATGAACCTTTCACCAGGTGAAATGGAGGCAGGATGATGACAACGCCAAAAAATAGTACCAGGAACCTTTCACCAGGTGAAATGGAGGCAGGATGATAACAACACCAGGCATTTGAGACATTTTCATGCTTTTTTGTAGAGTCCTTGTGATTTCTACATAGATAATTATGCCATCTGCAAATGGGAACAATTTTATTTCTTGCTTTCCAATCTGCAGGCCTTAATTTTTTTTCCTGACCATTGATCTGGCTGAAACACCCCACCTTAGATTGAGTAGGAGTTGTCAGAGGGGACGGGTGCAGTCAGTCTTTTATCATTAAGTACGATTTCAGCTGTGGATTTTTAATAGATGTTCTTTATCAAGTTGAGAAAGTTCTCCATTATTCCTGTCTTTCTGAAAGTTTTTGTTATCAATGGGTGTGCATTTTGTCAAATGCTTTCTCTATAAGAGTTCGTATAATCCTGTGATTTTTCTTCTTCAGTCTGTTGATATGGTATATTGTGTTGATTGATTTCTAATATTGAGACAGTGCTGCATACCTAGAATAAACCCCACTTGCTCATAATGTATAATTATTTTTAATTTATTACTGAATTTTATTTGCTGATATTTTGCTAAGAATTTTTCCATTTATATTCATGAGATAGCGGTCTACGGTTTCACTGTTTTGTATTGAATAGTCCTATAATTATTCTGGAAATTGAATTCATAATTTTAAAATTTCACACAAAAAGTCATGAGGCCTAGATGGTTTCACTGCAGAATTCTGTGACATCACGTGGTTTTAGCATCAGGCCAATACTGGCTTCATAAATCAGTTGAGAAGCTTTTCCTCTCCTAGTTTCTGGAGGATATCGCATAGACTTTGGGCTAATTGCGTTACGACTATCTACTAGAATTCTGCAGTGAAAGCATCTAGGTCTAAGTTATGAATTCAATTTCCCGAACAGCTGTAGGGCTATTCAAATTATCCGTTTCCTATTGGGTGAGTTGGGTAGTTTGTACTTTTCAAATAATTCCTTTATTTGATAGAAGGTGTCAGATTTAAGTCTGCAGAGAGGGTGGCTTGTGATATTCTATTATTTTCCTTTTGTATCTGCAGGATCACAGTGCATTTCCTATTTGTTTCCTGGTATTGGTGATTTGTGTCTTCTCTCTTTTTATTGCCTTAGCCTTGTTGGAGGTCTGTCCATTGTATTGATCTTTATAGAGAATCAAGTTTTTGTTGACTGGTGTTCTGTATGGTGTGTGTTTGTTTTCAATTTCATTGACTTCTGCTCTTCATTATTATTATTTTTTCCTTCTGCTTGCTTTGAATTTATTTTGTTCCTTTTTCCTTTTTTGAGAGGGGAGCTTAGATGATTGATTTGGAAGACTACCTTCTTTCTAATGAGTATTTTGTGCTATGCATTTCCCTCCCAGTGTTGCTTTACCTGCTACCTACTCATTTTGATATGCTGTATTTTAATTCTTATTTAGTTTGATAGACTTAAAAATTTTCCCTAAAACTTTCCCTTTAACCTGTGGATTATTTAGAAGTTTGTGGTTTAGTTTCTAAGTGTTTGAAGAGATCCTTGCTTTCATTCTGTTATTGGCATGTAGTTGATTCCACTGTGGTAGAAAAAGAAAATGTGCATGACTTCAATTCTTTTGAATTTTCTCAGGACAGTTGTGGGCCAGCATATGGTCTATCTTGGTCTTGGTTCCCTGGACACTTGTAAAGATTGTTTACCTGCTGTTGTTGGGTGGAATGGTCTCTAAACATTGATTAGATCCTGTTGGTTGATGATATTGTTGAGTTCTGTATCCTTACTGATTTTCTATCACTTGTGGGGAGCACAGTGTGGCAGTCTCCAACTGTAAGTGTGGATGTAACTATTTCTCTTTCAGTTCTATCAGTTTTGCTTCAGATATTTTGAATTTCTATTCTTTGGTATGTACACATTTAGCAATGTTTTCTCGCTGGATTGACCCTCTCTGTCTCTAGTAATTTTCTTTACTGTAAAGTCTACTTTATCTGATATAACCATCACTGCTTCCTTTTGTTTAATGCTTTCATGGTATATTTTTTTCCATCCTTTTTCTTCCAACTTGTATATACCATTTTATAACAAGTGAGCTTCTTGTGGATAGTTTATATTTGGATCATGTTTTCTTTCTTAAAAAAATTCACTGTGATTCTCTTTGTCTTTTAATTAGTATATTTAAACCATTTAGATTTAATATAACTATTGATATTTTATGGCATGAATCTGCTCTTTTATTTTGTGTTTACTGTTCTATTTTTAAAATTTCTCTGTTGTCTTTATTCTGTCAGTTTTAAAACATGTTTCGAGTTCCAGTTTAATTTTTTATAATGTTTTTGATTGTATCTCTTTGTATAGGACTTTTAGGGATTGTTCTATATATTGGTAGATAATGTATGTGTATTTATATATACACACACACATACACACATATATCTTAAGTATATATTTATCTGGTGATATATGTGTGTGTGTCTGTGTATATGATATATACATATTACATACAATATATACAAATGTTCCTCAGCTTACTATGGGGTTACATCCCTATAAACCAATTGTAAGTTGAAAATATTTTTAGTTAAAAATGCATTTAATATCCCAATAAACCCATCACAAAATTGAAAAATTGTAAGTTGAACCACTGTTAAGTTCAGATGCTCCTCGACTTACAATGAAATTACATCCTGATAAACTTGTTATAAAGGCAACAAATTGTGAGCCCATCCATTGTAAGCCAGGGACCATCTGTATATGAATTTTATATATATATATAAAATATATATATTTATATATTATGTATATATTATGTAAGCTATATTACCATAAGATTATGACAATTATAAGATATAGAAGGGTAGATGAAGAGACATTCATAGCCTACTCTTGTCAATATTTTACCTAGTCAAGCAGTGAAGTATACAAATCTGCCTTCCCTTTATCTCTTTTTTCTTCTCCATTTATAATGTGATCACCTTAAATAGTTCCTCTACCTGCCTTGTGAAACAGATCACATGGTGCTATCATTTTTCTTTAAGAATCAAGCATAATTTAGAAAACTTGAAAGGAAAAGGGAAGTCTATTATATTTGTCCATTTGTTTGTTCTATTTGTCTTGCACCCTGATGTTCCAAGATTATTTTTTTAAATCATTTTGCTTCTGTTTAGAGAACTTCCTGTAGTCTTTCTTTAGTGTGGAGTTTTTGGTGACCTGTCTTAGTGCTCCTCCAACTGAGAATACCTAGACTTCTACTTTATTCCTGAAGTATATCTCTTTGGATATAAAATTCTGGATTGACAGTTTTTTCTTTTCAGCACTTGAAAAATATTATGCCACTTCCTTCAGCCTTCATGGTTTCTGATGAGAAATCCACTGTTCTTCCAATTATGTTTCCCCTCCCTTCAGGTAATACATTGTTTCTCTCTGGTTATTTTAAGATTTCTTTTATTTATCTTTCATTCCCTAAAGTTATATATATGTGTGTGTATATATATATATATATATATATAGAGAGAGAGAGAGAGAGAGAGAGAGAGAGAGAGAGAGAG
>NW_016806237.1:885455-994072 GCF_001698545.2 Rhinopithecus bieti | reverse complement strand
CACACACACACACACACACACACACACACACACACACACACACACACACACACACACACACACACACACACACACACACACACACACACACACACACACACACACACACACACACGCACACACACACACACGCGCGCAGAGACATACACACCCTATTTGTTCTGTTTCTCTGGAACCAGATTGGTTCCAGAGAACCAGAGAGAGAATTCTGGATATCTCTCTCTCTCCTTCTCTCTCTCTCTCTCTCTCTCTCTCTCTCTCTCTCTCTCTCTGTCTATATCTATATATAGATATAGATAAATATCTAGATCTATAAATGTATCTATATAGATATAGATATAGACAGAGAGAGAGAGAGAGAGAGAGAGAGAGATGATAAGAAATTGGCTCATGTGATTACAGAAGCTAGCAAGTTCCAAGACCCACAGGGTGACTGAGCAGGCCTGAGACCTAGAAAAGTGGGTGGTGTAGTTGCAGTTTAACAGTCAGACTTGACAGCCAGGAGGAGCTCATGTTTCACCGAAGGCGGGAAAGTTCCCATTGTCTTAGTCCAAAGGTGGTCAGGCGGGAGGAGCTCCCCTTTACTTACCGTAGGGCTTGCCGTTCATTCTCCTCAGGCCTTCAGCTGTTGGATGAGGCCACTCACACTGGGGACGGCCTTGACTTCACTCCGTTCACCAATTCAGACATTCATCTCACCCGGACCCTCACTGACACACCTAGAGTCACGTCTGACCAAATGTGGGGCACTCCGCTGTCCAGCCCAGATGACCCCTAAAATTAACCACCATGACATCTGCCATGTAGGAATGCATCTATCAAAACTAAGACATTAAAACCCACACAACGAGACTAAACTAAAGACATATTGGGATTTCCCAGTTTCCATAATGTCCTTTTGCTGCCCTGGGATCCAGTTCAGGACCCCACGTTTCACGAAGCCATCAAACCTTCTGAATCTCCAGCCTGTGCCAGAGCCTCAGGCACTACTTTGATTTATAACTTTGACTGTGTCGAAGTGACTTGTTTGGTATTTGTAGAATGTCCTTTCACTTGGCCTGAGTTTTTTTTAATAATTAAACTGGAGATACCTGTTTTGGGGAGATGACCAGGGTGGTGAAGTGCGTGCCTCCTCACATCCCATCAGGGGTGCCGACATCCACATAACCAAGTGCAGGTGAGTAAACCTCGAACACGGGGTTAAGGTGGTGTCTGCCAGGTCTCTCCCCGATACAGTTACTGTTTTTCCCTTTTACCTCTATTCTTTGGGAAGTGAGTCATTAAGTCCAGCCCACCCTCAAAAGGGGAGAGGATTCAGCTCCACTTCCCAGAGCCAGGAGTGTCTACGTACATGGTTAGGAATTCTTCTGAAAGGAAGGTGTGTTCCTTCTCCTCTCTTTATTGATTTATCCAAACATCTGTTCAATCATCCTCATTTCAGAGGGAGCAGGTGGAGACTCCCCTGTAGGCATGGACTCAGGTATGCTCCTTGTATACTCTGGGTTATAACCCAAAGTCCAGGCTCTCCACTTCCCAGGAGGTCTACACCAACACGGTGGTGTGGGTCCCGTGCCTGCTGGCAGGAGTCCAGAGTTCCTCTCCCTACCTGTCCTTCTCTGATCCCACTCTTCACTTTCTAAGACCTCTTTACCTTCCCTTTATTTCCTCTGCCAGCTCAACAGTTATCTTTCCTTTGGAGGATTTCTGGAAGTTTCTGCTGTGGAGATGACAAAAGGAAACAGCCTGTATGCTGAGCCGGGCCCTGCGAGGCTTTGTGCTGATTCCTGTTGGCAGCCCCGGTACACATGTGTTTCAGGTTGCTGGCTCCACGCAGAACCCAGACCCTTACAGGGTCAGTCCAGCACCACCAGCCCAGGAGTGCTACGTGATTAACACTGGCCCTGTGCCGTGGGGGTTCAGCCTGCCCCGTGCCTACCCTCTCAGCCTCCACCACGTGGGAACCAACAGAATGTCTACTTTGTGTGCCAGACACTGGGATGTGCTGCTTGGCAAATATAATGCACCTGACCCTTTGCTTCATGTGAGCAAAGGAAAGAGCAAGACCCCTCCTTCACTCCTTCCCTGGCGCTGCAGGCTGCACGCAATGAGGGTGCGGGGTGCCATGAGGATGTCCCATCAGTCTTGATCAATGGCGTTCTGCTTGCTCTCGCTGTCACCTAAGCATAATGATGCTGGAGACACAGAGAAGGCTCATCTCCAGGGCTTTGAGTGGATCTGTCAAGGCCTGAGAAACCCAAGAAAAAATAGTGGAAGAGGAAGAAGGAAAGACCTGTAGATTCAGTCTGCAGTAAGAGTCCCCTCTCCACATTTGCTCTCCAATGCCTGACCCAGAAAGGGATTTTATTTGCTGAGAGGAAATGAAGATGGTCTGAGATGTACCAGGGGCAATGGCCAGGCTGAAGATGAAGCCCTAACCTGCCAAGGCTGCCTGTTGTGATGGGAAGAAGCAAGGTCCATTGTTCCTGGCAACAGCTGAGAAGGGTTGGCTGTGGAGAGGGATCTGGGCAAAGCCACTGGCCCACCAGCAATGAGGCTCATCTAAGCAGGTGCCGCTGGACCCGGAGGGAGGCACTAAGAGGCCAGGACAGCAGCAGAGATCAGGGTGGAACCCAGGCAGGAACAAGGGAGCAGCCAGGACAATGTTAGTCACCCTCATTCAGAGGGAGTCAGTGGAAGCACCCCTGTAGGTGCCTCCTGGCGGGAATGGAAGCTGCTCCTGCCCCATTTAACATCCAAAAGAGCCCAGAACTCCGCCGTGGGGCAGGGCAGGCAGGGAGCCACAGCAGGAAAGCGCCAGGACTTCTGTTGATCCATATACGAGATACGGAGGTATTGTTTGGGCTGAGATTGAGAGGTGCTCATATTTGTGATGGAGTGGAAGGCTGGTGACAGTCTAAAGGAAGGGCCAGGCAGAGGGGTTAGCTGCACAGGACTAGGACATACCTGTAGCACAGGTGCAGACTGCAGCACAGGGGTGGGGACCACAGTACAGGTGGGGATCTCAGAACAGATGGGGAACTCAGGCCAGGTGGAGATCTCAGGCCAGGTGGGGAGTTCAGAGCAGGTAGAGAGCTCAGGACAGGTGGAGAGGTCAGGACAGGTGGAGAGGTCAGGACAGGTAGAGAGCTCAGGGCAGGTGGAGAGCTCGAGGAGGTGGGGATCTCAGGCCAGGTGGGGATCTCAGGCCAGGTGGGGAGCTCAGAGGAGGTGGGGATCTCAGGCCACGTGGGGATCTCAGGCCAGGTGGGGAGCTCAAGCCAGGTGGGGAGCTCAGGGCAGGTGGAGAGCTCAGGACAGGTGGCGAAGTCAGGACAGGTGGGGGATCACAGCACAGATAGGGATCTTAGGACAGGTGGGGACCTCAGCACAGGTGAACCACTTATTCAGACCTGCCTCCAGCCAACCCCGGCCTCCTCCCCTGTCTTTTCTTCCCACAGGTACCGTTTCTAACACTGTTCCCAGCAGCCTGGAGGAGCTGCTGTCAAATGAGAAACTGGCCAAGGCAGCCCTTGCCCAATCCTTGCCACAGGGTAGAGGGAGACTTCCGTCTCTGATTTCATTAATAGGGGAGAGTCCGGTCAAAGTTTTTGTGGTTCATATGTGGGACAGTGTGTTTTAAAAGTAATAAATGCCTGGACCTGCAGGCAGCATGTAGACTTTTAATAGTCCAACTAGAAGGATATCAACTATTTCAGAAACCTATGTATCAATGGTCTATGCAGGACTGTTTGGAGAATTTCTTGGCGAGAAGAGATCAGTTTGTCCTTAACCCTGCCTTTGAAGCTGACCAATAAGTAATGCCTCTTGGATAATTTATCTCGGCTATGGGCTTTATTAGCAAATATTTAAAACAGCTCCAGAGAATCATTATACAAAATCAAAGTAGATGATTAAAAAGCTGATTTGCTCCTGAGTTGAAGAAAATTATGCATGTGTTTGTGTACATATATATAAACTGATGTCAAATATGAGCTGGAGCAAGCCCATATGTTAAAAATGTTTTTATTTTAAAACTTCAAATACATCAGATGTTATTTATTTGCATTTAAGGTTTAAACGAAGAGGAAAAAATTTCTCCCCACAATTAAGTCAAGGCCAGGACCACAATCTTGCAAAGGCCAAATTCTATCACTCTGGTTAATTGGATCTGTCTTCAAGGTCACCCTGTCAATACCTCAAGGGCAGCAGAGGGCACAGAGACTGCTGGGAATGGAAGAGCACGAGGCCGGCTCCCGGGGCCTGGCTCAGGCCTGTGGGGAGCTCTCAGTCGCCACCCCAGCCATCTTTCTCAAGGCAAGTGATCTGGGGTGGCAGTGCCCTCCACGATGTCCTGGGTAAGTAAATGACTGTGTTGTGCTTGAGAGATTTACAGCCTGCCCCATTCTCCTGTTTATAGCTTTGGAGTTATTTTTAACCTCACAGAACATCTAAAATGTCCTCCCCAAGCTCTGTGGCATGTGGACAGCCGGATAAACTCAGAGGACGCTGCGGGCTGCAGGATCCTCGGGGGAGGCAGGAGCGGGAGAGTCCCGACCTGTCAGCTCCCTTCTCTTTCTCACGTCTGTGCTATGCACTTGGGGCTGGGCTTGCAAAGGCCTCTTCAACTTGAAAATGTAAATTGGGAAATGTGTTCACAAAGCCCCACTCCTTGTACGCTCAAATAATCTTCCGTTCAGCCCTGAGAGAATTTTCTCACCTCAAGTGAGAAGCACAAGAGAACCGGAAAGAGATAGAAAATCAAGATCCCTCTTCCCTGGGGAAATCGAAAACAAGAAGGTGTGGATGAAGATGGGTGGAAACTGTGGTGATTCTGGGGCCTTCTGCTGCGTCCAGCGCTGGCGTTCAGACAAGGCAGACCTTGGTGTGTTTGCTGGGGATGATCAACAAAACTCCGTGCGCCTCGTTGCTTCCTGGGTCCGAGATGGTTGAGACTGTCGTATTAATGAAGATTCCTATAGAAGTCGAGTAGATTTGAGTCAGAATGGGTCTGGTGTCTGCGACGTGATAAGGCGGGACATGAACATTATGCCAGCCTTGTTGTGCTAGCTTCGAGGGTGTTTTGAGCCTTCCCCATTCTTCCCAGTGTGATTTTATTAATCTACTGCAGCCGAGTTGCTCTCTTGGTCACAACCTAGAGCAGACCAGAGCACCACCCAGCCACGTCCGTTAGGTCCCTGGTGGTCGCCATCAGGCCAGGCTGTGGCACCGTGCATTGCCAAAGAAAAACACATTCAGACTCAGGTCAAGAGAGACTTTTATTCAGAAGGATGATTGCCACAAGAGGAGAACCCCTACTGCAGTAGGGAAGGGTGTCCTGCAACAGGGAGAAGCTCAGACCATGAAATCTGTAAGAGTCCAAAAAGTCAGGCGAAAGGGATTCTCTCTATCTTATAGCGGGAAGTCAACAAGGCTAGGAAGAAACAGGAAGGGGCGGTGTGTGGCGTGATGAAATGATTCATCAGGGAACGTTCTCCGGAGTAGCTGTTGGTGAGAAGTTGTTCCACACTCCCATGCTCCAGAGTCGACCAAAGTTCAGAGCTGGGGAAAGGAGAGAGGCCTGTGTCAGGGAGGAAATGAGGTTTTGTCTACCCTTTTAAGTGTAGCATCTGGGGTCTACAAATTAAACTGGCAGAGGACAGATTCCCTGGAGGGAAAGGTTACTTTCACATGCAAAGCTCATCGACGCAGGAGTGCCCAGGGATGACTAACTCAAAGCAGTGGCTAGAATCTGGGGTGCAGGTACCCAATTCAGCAGGGAGAAGGGATAAGAGAGAGGAAGCCTTATGGGAAGAACAAATAGGTTTCTTTAGTTACGACAATGGGTTTTGGGCAGAACAAATGAGAGAGGAAAGCATGTAACAGTGCCCGTTTATGCAGCTGTGAGTGGTCACTCTGTCTTCCCCATGGACATGAAACTGTCCTGAAGACAGGATTTTTGGTAGATTTACTCTTGCTCTCTCTCCTGGGAGCAGAACTGCCCTGAAGAGGAAATGTATGGCTGCTTTATTTCCCAGAAGTTACTGCTTTCAGTCAGATAAGGGGAGCTCCAAGGAGGCTCCTTCCTGCGTCTGTTGAATCTCAGATATCTTCAGCTTAAAATAAGCTTCATACGAACTCTGGACTTCCAAGTGCATCCCCATGCCTGACGAAAGTTTGGCCAAGTCAAATTAGTGGGCATTTTGCCCACAGTGGTCAGTGGAGACAAGTATTACACAGTTTAGCTCATCATTCATGTAGCAAAGCCTGGGGATGGGGAGGTCTGGACGTGGCCTGTCCTAGGTAAACAGAGGCAGCTGTGAGCCTCTTCCAAGTTGTGTGGACTTTGCAGTGAGCCCTTTCGCAGAACACCAGGGTTGGGGGGATTTAACTTCCCAGAGCACCTGAGCGCAAGGAGATAATTTAACTTCCCAGAGCACCGAGAGATAGTTGGGGGGCGTTACCTGTTGCTATTCCCCAGGGTCACACGAGGCTGGGCAGTGATCTGGTGGGTTCCAAGGCAGGGCGAGGCTGTGGGAGTCCTTTATCACTGGCATTGCTTTTCAATGCTCTCCAGAGAACGCCCTCTTTACTGCCTGTGCCTCGGGTGGGCCTGCCTGCCACACACCCTGGAGGTTACTGCCAAGCCCAGGTATTACAGCAGTGGGGAAGGAGCCTACTTGGGAATTGCGCCAGCAGAGTGGATGATGAGAATTGAGAATTTTAAGAAAATAGAAGAAAACAATCCAGGGCTTCTTCCTCCTGAGTATATTTGCAACTCTGATTTCAAACACGTCTTTGGTCAACTAAGCTCAATGGGCCTTCTGCATGGCTGGGAGTTTCCCTGAGGTCTGCATTTCCCAGGCTTCAGGAGCTGGACCAGACCACATTGGGAGTAGCCAGGCTGGCTCATGCCCCCTATTGAAGGCACCCACATGCACCAGTGGGTCCACATTCCTGGGCTACACTGCTGGACACAGGACATCTCAGTGGCCTTGGAGGAAGCAGAGAACTGCTCTGCCTCAGTGCTTTTCATCAGAGACATGTGCCCTGGCTGCAGGCACACACACTGCAGGGCTGTGATTCATATCTGAAAATTGTCCCAGCTCATCAGAGAGCTTCCCAAAGGGCAGTCCTGGAATATATCTCAGCATAGACCTTCCACAGGGAACGCAGAAGTGTGACAAGGAAGAACTCAGATTTCAGAACTTCCTTGCCTAGGGACGACAGGTGTTGGCTGCGAATACTTACTAGCCCTGCCCACTGCACACAGGAGACACCCGGGAGACATTAGCAGGCACAGCAGGCAAAGGGGCTGGAAGGCTTAGGACAACCCTCATACCCACCCACCCCCTGGCAGCCCACATTTGCATATGGGGAGACTCACCTGCTTCTGTTTCACAGGTGAGTGCCTCTCAGGCTGGTTTTCCAGGTTACTGCCACTACTATTTTCTCCCCAAGCCATATTGCTGGTGATATCTTTGGGATGGACTCAAGAGGAAGGGGACAATCTCAGGTAGGATGAGGGCTCCAGGGAGGCAATGTATGGAGCATCAGGTGGCCACCGGGTTGGGCAGGAGGGTCAGGAGGCTGAGAAGTGGTCAGGAAAGAGAGGACGCTGTCCAGCCCAGCCCAGGCACATCAGGGCAGAGGAGCTGAAGAAAAGATGAACAGAGACCCCAGGCAGGACTTTCCTCTTTACTGCAAGTGTCTGTCATAGGCTTTGCAGGCTGCCGGTGTCCCCAGGATATTTCCAGCATCTTCTGCACTGCTGCTAAAGTCTGCCTCATGCCATCAGGGGCTCTGTCCCCAGCAGGCTGATAACTCCTCTAATGAGGGCCTTTTATGCTTATTGGTAATTGGTAATTGTTGGTTTAAGATCCCAAATAATTCCTGTCACAATGTCTTAAGAAAAAGAAAAGCAAAAAAGTCACCTGGTTCAAGCACATCACCTTGGGATCTACAGAGCACAGGGAGCTGGAACTGCATTTTCCATACTAGAAGATTCCACCATGAGCTTCCAGTCACTGGGTTTGGACTCTGAATGCATCTGAGAGTGGGCACAGCAGTCCTAAGTGCTGGCCGATAATTCTGTCAAGTTAGGTGCAGATCAGGATGGCAAATCCCAGGCATTCACTCCCCCGCCTGGCCCAGCAGGTGGCTTAAATGACCTGTGACTTCACGAAGTCTGGTCGTTGGTTATGAGCTTTAGACCAGCTATCAGGGAAGAAGAAAAAAGACATACCAAGACATTGGATCAGGGGAACAAAATGCAAACAAATTTTGTCTCCACTGAGCTCTGCAGAGTCGATTTGAAAGGGTTTCTGTTGTGGTCTCAGAAGACTCCCAGCAGGGACAGGGACTTTTTCCTCTTGTCAGAAGCTGTTGGTGAGTGAGGCCGGAGGGACCACACTGGGCAGTCTAAGGACCCTTTGAAGCTCTGGGCTTTCGCACCTAAACCGTCTCAGGGCCTCAGCCTGTGGGGCTCTGGCTTTGCGTTTTCTCCACAGGAAGGGCAAGGAGAGAATGTGCTTTTCCAGAGCTTGAGTGGTCATGAGAAGAGACAAGAAGGCAGCTGTTGGAGGGAACCAGGGAGATGTGGGAAGGAAAGCCTCCTCCTCTGCAGGGAGGGCAGGAGGTGCTGGGCTGGAACCAGGGAGATGTGGGAAGGAAAGCCTCCTCCTCTGCCGGGAGGGCAGGAGGTGCTGGGCTGGAACCAGGGAGATATGGGAAGGAAAGCCTCCTTGTCTGCAGGGAGGGCAGGAGGTGCTGGGCTGGAACCCAGACAGAAGCCCAAAGGCCCAGCCAGCCCCACCAGATGGCCAGGCAGGTGGAGCTCAGGTGAGACACGCAGGTCACAGCAGAGGCAAGGGTGGCCCTGTGGCCCCAGGCAGCCCGGCCTCCACCTGGGCCATAGCAGCATCAGCAACAGGGAGGCATAGGGGCTTTTGCCACAGACTCTGCCAGAGGAGGGGCATCTGGGCTGGGAAAGATGAGGTGGAGATGCCAGGTGGGCAGCCAGGTGGGGAAGGATGGCAGCCAACTGAGCAAGAAGCCGCCCAGGGAGTCACGCAGGGGAGGGCAGGGGTGTCTGCAGTGCAGGACCCAGGCTGCCTCTGCTCATCTCTGCACAGGGTTGGGAAAGCAAAACCCAGGGAGGCTTTTTGGCTGTTGGTGTCTGGCGAAGCTGGGGGATGGCTGCCACGGGGGCTGTCCTGAGATCCTCAGCGTGGTTATCGTGGGATTTTTTGGGTGTCCTGCTGGACTTCCTTCTGAGCTTTTCCGGACACTCAGACTTTCTAGCCCCACATCTCCACAGCGTCAGCAGGCCCCTTTATCCCCCTTATTCCCTTATAGTCATGGAAAGCTATGGGGAGGCCTCCCAAAGGCATCCCATTTTAGCAGACCTGGTTATGTACTTCATCTTCTCAGAGCTCTTGCAGAGTGTTCGCCAGCCTGCAGTTTCTCTAAATAATCCGTGTGCCTGTCCCCTCCAGCTCTCCCTGCTGCCCCGGCCATTTCCGATTTCAGTCGCTATGAGCGTCTGAGGGGGCCCGGCCGTGGTCACGGGCCAGAACGCAGCTGTGTTTCTGCAAGTCTGTTTTTAAAATCCCCTGAACTGGACTCATTTTGCTGCAATTTTGGATTTGGGTCCCATTTGCTCAGATGGTTTGGCTTCTGGGATGGCCAGAAGCAATCACTTCCCGCATTTCTTCCACTCTCTCTAATTTTCTTCTGATTTGCGGTATCTTCTCTGATTTGTACTCAGGGCTGCTCTGCTCTTGGGCTTCAGTGCCTGGAGGGGGAAGGAGGCGGGCAGGTGGGGAAGGCCTGCAGGGCTGGAGTTTAGCGCTCTGAGGTCTCAGCACCTTGGAAACCCATGGGTCTGGGAATTCTTTTACTGTGCCATGAAGTTCTGCGAGGAGCCACTGCTGAAAATGGACACAGTAGCTCTTTCCTGAAAAAGGGGGCTGAGTCCTCTATGGCAATTGTGGGAGGATGCACCTCGTGGGCTCAGGAGGCAAAGGCTGGGGAGGCAGGATGGGGATGAAGACATAAGACATGGCAGCGAAAGTTTAAAGACCACAGGACCTGCCTTCTCCCTCGCTCGGCCCATGAGTCCTTCAAGAAAGTTCCTTCAGAGCCAAGACCCCTTGCCTGGGTGTAGCACTCAAAGGAGTGCTGGGCGGCTTCCCTCCATTTGGTTCTAAGGTGTGCAGAGGGCTCAGACCTTGTTGAAAAAGGAGGAAGCTGGGCGGCTTCCCTCCATTTGGTTCTAAGGTGTGCAGAGGATTCAGACCTTGTTGAAAATAAAAACAGCCACTGCAACTCTCATCATTCCTGTAATAATCCTTCCGTTTGTTGGAGATGTGCACTGACGTGGACTGCTGTGAACACACATGCAAGGCAATGAAGCCCAGTGCAGTGGAGCATGGGGAGACGCAGGCCCAGCCCTGTAGCTGTGTCCAGGACTCTCGCATCTGCACCGCTGAGATTGGCCTGGTGGGCTGGGACCCACAAGCCCCCTGCCCCTGCTGAACATGGTGCGGGGCCTAACTGTGAGTTTTGTGTGGCATCTGTTAGACACAGACAGACTGACAGAGCAAACTGTGAGTTTTGTGTGGCATCTGTTAGACACAGACAGACTGACAGAGCAGGTTGTCCCTCCTGCCCTGTGGCCAGCACGGGGAGAAGAGGTGGCCTAGAGCCAGAGTCATCCAGGCAGTGGTGGCCACAGGACCTGGGAGAATCCCAGAGCCGTGTGACTGTGGTCAGGGAGGCTGCCTCTTGGCTGCTGCCTGCTACTGCTCCGAACTCCCTCTCTCAGGTAAACCCGTGCCCAGCATCAAAAATGAGATGATGAAAGGGCCGGATTTAGAACCAGCACCAGGGCAGGGCCTGCCCCAGGTCACCAGTGCCATCTGATGTCATGAAGTGGGTCTGTGGCCCCCTGGGTGCCTGGGCTGGGATCCGGCAGCCCTTCCAATTGCTCCAAGTGGAAGAGGACCCCCAGGGAGTCCCACAGGAGCAGAAGGGCCGTCCTGAGTTTCCACGAAACATCTCTCTGGCCCTTCCTGGAGCCCTGCTTGCTGCCCCGTGTCTGCTGCACTTTGAGAACCAACAGAAGCTCTGCGTGTTATTGTGCGTCTGAAGTTCTTGGCCTGATGGTGAAAACATCAAAGCCCAACACAAAACTCTTGTCCTCTGGGTGTATGTGCGTGTTTCCTGGAAGAACATCCACAGTTTTAATTGAATTTTAAAGACGTCTGTGGTCCCCACACCACCCTCCAAATTAAAAATGTTTGCTTGATACTTTTACACACACACCCTCACACACGTGCTCTCTGTCTTACACACACAGACACACCCACGTACATTTCCTTTGTCAGCAATGACTCCTTTCAGCTAAAGGCAGCCCATGGTGCTGGCACCGCGTGCAGTGAAAGCTCTCTGCTCTCGCTGGCGCTCTACTGAACTGCGTTCGAAGTGTCCAAGCACCTTCTCCCAGACTCTACCTGGGTGCCAGGCCTCTCTAGGCATTTTATTTATTTTTCTTGTTGTTTGCTTGCTAATAAACCATACTGGAAATACTAATTCAACCCTTGACGAACCCAAAAGCTTCGGCTACATTTGCCTCTGCCTGTGAGTATGTCTAGGGATTTAGGAGAGTTTTCCAAAAATTATTGGAGGAACTTCTTTGTGTTCTTCTAGAAGAATTCGGCATAGCTGAGAACACCCACAGAGCCCTCTTTCTCTCTAGTTACTCAGTCCCAGGGCAGAAGACACCCGGTCGCATCTACACCACAGACAGCGGGTTCTGAGGCCTTGAAACAGTGGAGCAAGAGGGGCTGCTATGTGCTTCATGCCCGGCGCCTCCTGCTGCCTGGAGGACACGTCACCAGCTTCAGCTGCGGAGGGCCTTCTGCCGTTTCGCCAGGCTTCAGGCCTCTAAAGCGTCCAGCTCCACACTCCTGTCCCTGTCTCCAGTCCAGGAGGTCAAGCTTGGTCCCCGCTGTCTATTGGTTTTATTGGTCTTGGAGACGACATTGCTCTGAAGAGGGAGCTGTCCTGGGAGGCAGCAGGGATCGCCAGCTCTCCCCACCTCCCTGTCTCCCTCATCCCTGGTCCTTGGCTCTGGCTGGCCTTCAGTCACTCAGTGGCTTACAGGTGGACATTTGCCAGTTTGCTTGTATGCAAGCAGTTTTACACATTCATTAGACAGAAAAGAGAAGCTGACATGTATTTTAGCAGCTGAATTTAAAAGACTTTGAAGGGATTATGCCTCAGGAAAGAAGTGTCCCTTCCCACCGTCTGTCAGATCTGGAAGAACTTTATCAGGATGCTGACCCTACCCGGTGCGGCCAGCCCGTGGCTGCTCACAACCTGGAGTATGGCTCCTTCCCCCCTGTCTCTCTCTCAGCTTCTCACTCATCTGTCCACCTGGTGCACTCAGGTGAGAATCAGGATGCAGATGGTTACAGATCTATTCATAAAATGAGATTGCATGATTTAACCAGGAGCATCTGCTGTTGGTGCATCTAACTTCTATGAGGAGCAACTGGACACTGGCTCATAAACTGCCAGTACTGACACCCATCAGGAGCTATGGTCCCAACTGTGATCTGGCGCTTTCCCCACTCGGAGACCGCAGCAGACAATCACGTGGTGTCCCAGGTCGGCAGCTGGAGGGGTGGTGGCTGCTCTTTCTGAATGTGGTTCCCATACACACGTGGGAGGGAGCAGGACGGAGGCAGTTCCCTGCTGGGCTCCACCGGGCCTTCTGGGCATTCTTTCATGCAGATACTTTAGGTGTTAATAAAAGATGACCCCAGCTGTTCTCGTCGGGTTCATGCACACCTTTCCACATTGTGAAACCCGTGCTCAGTCTCCAGCCTTCGTTATCCATCCTCTGCCACACTCATCTTCAGCCCCGCACCACTCCTTCCTTCCCTTCTCCCTGTCTGCTCTCGGCCTCCAGGGTACCCCTCTCCTGGGTCTTCTCCTGCAGCTCTGCTTCTCTTTCTCAGAATCCAGACTGTCCCTGGCTGGTGGCCACTCAGCCCCTGTCCTGGAAGCTCGTCCATTCTCCACCTCGGTTCATGCCTTAGGTGATTTCACACGGTACCATAACTCGGGTTGCCATTGTGTGCTAGCAACTTCCTGTCCAGAACACTAGCTCTGCCCCCTCAGTCTCCAGACAGTGTGTGTCCGAAGCCCCTCAGCATCATATGCCCAGGAGCAGCTGGAAGTGAAGATGCCCAAATGGGTGCTTGGCTGGTCCCATCCTCACAGCACTCGTGGTGTGTTCTCTGTCTTGGGAAGTAGAAACTTCATTCTTCCAATCACTGAGGTCCAAAGACTTGGGCTTTTGTCCTTGTGTCACATTTCTAATCCACTAACTAATCATTATGCCTCATTTCCAAAGTCTATCAGAATCCAACCACTTCCTGCTGTCTGCCATGAAGACCCTAGTTGAAACCTCCTTGATGTCTTGCCTGGCTTATTGCACAAGGGTTCACCAAGAGACAGGTTTGGTTTTCTTTGACTGAGTTCACTGCTATGACCCCAGGCCCTAGACCAGCACTGCAGGGAGTAGGTGCTCAATAGGTATTTACTGAATTTATGTACAGTCTTCAAACTGGCCACTTTTCTCCAATCTACTCCCCATAGAAGCATTAGAGGCATCATTTAAGAAGTATATTATGTTTGTCTTCTGCCTAAAACTTTCCAGTACCTTACCCTCACTCAGGCTGAGTCACAGCCTTACCCTCACTCAGGCTGAGGCACAGCATCCTGCATGCTGTGAGCGCCTTCACACTGCCCACCTGCCTGGCCCTGGCCCAGCCCTGCTGACCCCCTGCCCTCCTCTTCTCCTACTTTCCCACTGATGCTGCCCAGCCACACTGGCCTCCTTGCTCTTATGCCGACCAAGCACAGCCTGCCTCAGGGCCTTTGCACACAGGCTTTCCCCTGCCCAG
Source organism: Rhinopithecus bieti (assembly GCF_001698545.2). Taxonomy (NCBI): domain Eukaryota; kingdom Metazoa; phylum Chordata; class Mammalia; order Primates; family Cercopithecidae; genus Rhinopithecus; species Rhinopithecus bieti. Next base: position 980,096 of record NW_016806237.1, on the reverse strand, counting down.
ACACCCACAGGTCTCAGCCTGCTTCATTAAGCTTTCTGCTCCAATGTGACTTCGTCAGAGTAGCCTTCTGTATTCGGTCATTCTTGCATTGCTATAAAAATTACCCAAGACTGGGTAATGTATAAAGACAAGAGGTTTAATTGGCTTATGGTTCTGCAGGCTGTACAGGAAGCACGGTGCCAACATCTGCTTCTGGGGAGGTCTCAGGAAACTTCTAAGCATGGCAGAAGGTGAAGAGGAGGCAGGTGTCTCACCTGGCAGAACGGAAGCAAGGGGCAGAGGAAGTGCCACACACTTTTAAATGACGAGATCTCCTGAGAACGTATTCACTGTGATGAAGACAGCACCAAGCCACAAGGGGTCCTCCGCCATGACCCAGACACCTCTCACGAGGCCCCACCCCCAACGCTGGGGATTACTTTTCAACAGCACATTTAGAGGAAACACACATTCAGACCACAGCACCATCCTTGACCCTCCGTGATGGTTATTTTCCATTTGCCCCTCCATATACCCTTCTCGGCAGGCACCTGGAAGGCACAGACTCCATAACCAAAGCTCTCGTGCCTCTGGCTTCTGGTTGGGCTCAGTCAATGGAAGGCAGCAGCTTAAGACAAGGAGGGAGGAGGGAGAAGAGGGAGTCAGGGCTTACCCCCTGGCCCCTTGCTACCTCTCTTTGACTTTGGCAATAAATGCGTCTCTCTACCTATGACTGCAGTCCCAGTAGGCAGCTCCTTCTTCCATACTCACAGCTCTCGCCAGTTCTGGGAACACTGCTCTTTTCTTTTTCCTCCTCAGGCTTAAAGATGTACATGGCTCAATGCTGTTTCCACTCCTGATGCTGCCACCATTGCTTCCAGGCTCTTTTAACCCCTCACACAGCTCTATAAATGATCCTCCTGCTAACTCTCTGTAGTTAAACACCCTGAGGTTGCCCTCTCTGTCCTGCTGGGGTCTGGATTGATACAGCATCCTACTTCAAGCAGCTCTTCCTTCCATGTCTGCCTGCCTTTGCATTATTTGTCATTGAAACTTCTATTAGCCGGGCATAGTGGCATATGCCTGTGGTCTCAGCTATTCCGGAAGCTAAGGCAGTAGGATCGCTTGAGCCCAGGAGGTCAAGCCTGTAGTGAGCCAAGATCGTGCCACTGAGATCCAGCCTGGGCAACAGAGCAACACCCTGTCTATAAAATAAATAAATAAATAAATTAGTAAACTTTGGTGGAGCCTATTACACACTGACTACTTTAACAATGTATTTTCCCTGTCTTCTGGGAAGAAGAGACAACATGCTTGGTCGCTGTCTGTGGTCCTGAAATGTCTTTCCCTATGAGGCTGGGGATGTGACTTTTGGAGGCTCATCTCTGTCTCCCGAAGTGATGCTGTGCTTGCACAAAGCATCATGAATCTGCTTCCATATCCTATCTGTTAAGTTTTAAACCTAGGTCTGTACAGCTTGAAAACCGGGGCCTTCTCCTTGGCAGTGACGCCTCCTGAGGTTATATCAGACCCTCAGTTTCTTGAGGCCATTGTCCTGGGTCAGGAAGGGAATGCACATCCACAGCCCCCCATGTCCTCTTCCTCTCATAACTGCTCACTGCAACCAAGAACCATGAATTGAAAGTCTAAGTTGCATAACAGATACAATCCCTCCAAGGAGGCCCACCCTCTCCACTAGAAACCCTCATTGCACAAGCAGAGCTGGAACACAGAGGCAGCTCCAAGCACAGGGGAAGAGCTCTCATATCCCCCAGCCTCATCAGCATGAGAGTGGTGCTGCTAATTAAATCAATTGTCCAGATGGCTTGGCAAATTGCTCAAGCCTCCTTTAGAAAGAAATCTCATGCCATTTAGTTGGAGCAATAATTTTTTATGAATAAAATAATTAGAAAAATATATGTAAATGGAATATAATAATCCATTAGCAAAAATTATACCCTTGTCTTTTTTCCCTTTAACTGTGAAACGCTGAGAGGCAGGATGCCACTCAGAGACCTCTGAATCATTGTAGGAAAGCCATGGAGAAACACTTTGGGGTCATCAGGATTTACACCGGTCATTTAAGTCATGGGAAGTTCCATTTCCCACCAGCCAATGAGGGTATAAGGTTTAGGGTTCAAATCTGAAAGAATAAAGTTCTAGTCTGAGATCAGGCATCAACTCACCATGTGGTCCTGGTTAAGCCAGCAGAGATCCTTCTAAGCTTCAGACTCCTTACTTCTGAAATGTGTTAGGGAATGGAAAGGACTGCAGAATTTTGGACAGTGGCCTGTGTTTCCAGGGTAATGACATTTGCTGCACAATGTTATTTGAGAATGCATTGGCATGTGCTGTGATTAGGAAATAAGCTAAGCTCTGATGTGCTGGGTTGTGCCACGAGAGATTAAAGGCTACGGGAGGGTTGATTAGCCAAGAAGAACAAGGGGCTGTGGGTGGACAGAAGCTGTTGCAGGGCAATGACTAGGGTGTGTGTCCTCAGACACCCCAGGGGACCTGTGTGTCCTAAACTTCCCAGAAGCACATAGCATGGCAGCAACTCTGCTCATAGGGGGAAGACAGGGCTGGCTGCCTTCACACATAGGCACAGGAGAAAGGTCCAGAAGGATGTGCAAGCATGTGGCAGGACCAGGACAAACTCCCCAGGACTGCTCGACAGATGGGGTGGGGCTGGGTGGGGAAAAATGTGCTATTTTAGTAGCAAATCCCAGAACCATGTTGGGCTTCCTTCTTCAATGCAGGGGTGTTTCCCCATGGCGGGGGCTGCAAGTTCTGTAATAGCCCTCCCAGCCTGGACTGACGTTGCATCTTCCATGCCCCAGCTAGATTCTGACCTCTGTCTTTCTTTCCTGCATGAGCCTCCTCTCCTCCAGCGATCCTGTCTTCCTTCCTGCCAACCTCTGCCCTCTTTTCGTCACTCCTAAAGCCCATCATTACTGATCACAGTAATGACCACATCCCCTCAATATATTCAGGTTCCACCATCTCCTCTCTGGCCAAAGCCTTTAGCTCCCGCCCTCCATCACCGCAATCCCAACACGCCTCCACCCCACTAGCTTTCAGGATGATTTCATCACGACGCCCTCAGTTGTCACCTCCCATGTCCATGCTTTTCCCTCCCTCAAACTAAAATTTACTCTTTGGTTAATTTTCACAATCACTGCTGTGCATGCTCCCAGATCCTCTGTCCCTCCCTGTTTTTGTTGCACTATATTTGGCTAAATTTCAACCCAGGTTAGATCCAGCTCTCTGCTGGGTTCATTGTCTACTGCCTGTGTGACTGAACATGACTGAGGGAACACACAGCCTTCCCAACTGGCTCTGCAAATCCAAGTTTGCTGCCATCAAGGCCACTCTGACGCTGCCCAGAAATCCTCAATATTTTCTTGGTGTATTATTCTCCCACCCTCTAACGCCTCCTTCAAAACTCCTCCTGCCTCCTGAAACTTGCAACAGCCCCTTGGTCATGGTGACCTGCTGCCCTTGCTTCCCATTTCCCCAAGAAGATAGAAACAATCAGAACACAGTTCTCTGTGCCTCCCACCTCTGCCTACCCATCTGGATCTGTGTCTATTTACTTTACTTCTCTCCAGTGCCACATCCCAACCCCTCCCCTGGTGCCTGTGGGCCCACCCTCTCTCCTGCTCAAGGACATTGCTATAGTGATTCTCCCCTCTCTCCCCAGCATTGTCAAACCTCTCACCGCTGGATCCCTCCAATCTGCACAGAAACATGCCGTGGCTTCTCCCCTTGAAAACTAAGAGTAAAACATCTCTCCACCCCTCTTTTTTCTGCAGCTATTGCTCCACCTTCTCCCTCCTTTCTTTAACAGCACAACTCCAAAAGCTTAAAAAAAAAAAAAAAAAAAGCTGTTTTGCCTGTAGTTTCTTTTGAATTTAATCCAAGAAGGTTTTGGCTCTCAGCATTGGCTGATGTTACGTTCATCCTGATGGGGCAGAAGAAAACGAAAAACGTAACAAGAGGTAAACCCTGGCCTCAGGAAGTGGTACCCACCCGCCCGGGTGCTTCAACCCCAATCCAAGTGGCCGCCCTTGATCCCTTCCTTACCATCAGCTGCTCACATGGGCTCTACCCGCCCTACAGGAATTCCCGAGTCTTTCCTCACTGGACTTCACTATCTGAGACCAAACTGCCCTGCTGTCTGGTCTCTCGACCTGCCCTCACAAGGCTCACCTCTTAATTCTCACAACAACACTACAGTCACACCTTTTATTCCAGCTTTAAAGGTGAGAAAACTGAACCCCAGAAAGATTTGTTGTTGTTTGTCCATAGCCACAGATCTAGGCAGCACCAAAGCCGGCGTGGGAGCCCTAGTTTTCCTGACACCAAAACCGAGGTGGTTTTTGTAGATTTTATTGGAGAACAAGAAACGTGGCACCAAGTAGTCAAGCGTAACTCTGATTTTCTTTCTCCCTGAAGCATGGAAAATAGAGGACAGTTAAATGGTCTGGTCACCAAAAATGGAAAGAAAGAAAACATACCACGGGAAAACCGTTTCAATTTTTCTCCAAATGGTTTCAAGCAGAGCTTACACTCTTAGGCCACGCCGATCAAAACAAAGCAAGTATATTTTAATATAAAAGTGGCATTTTCTCTTTTTAAAATTTATGTGTGAAAGTGCCTTTTCAACTTCCTTTTTAATGCTGTTTGACATTATGAGAGGGAAAAGTGGTAAATCGATGTCACACTCTTTATCATGACCTAGAAAAATAGTTGTGTTAAGCACTAAGCCACATCCTCGGGTACTGTGTAATTATTTCCCCAGGAATATGCACGTTGGCAGTTGTAAAAGTTGTACTGTACTTTATCATGCTAATCAAATAATGCCTTGCAGATAGCAATGGCAGCTCAATATTTTAATCCAGCTTGTAGAGCATTGTATACTTTATTTCATCGAAGGCCACTGTCAAATAGCGTGATAATATTCAGGGGGCCCCAGAGCATGCAGGAGATCGATGCACTCCTGTCCATCCTTCTCAGTATTTTACATACCTGCAGCATCCTTGACATGGAAGCAAATCTGCCCATCACCCCACTGGGCCGGGCAGGTGAAAGCTCTGTGGGAGCTCTCTCACACCTTTCCCTGTGCCCCTCAATTGTATTTTCAGTGGTGCTTTAAGAACTTTGCCTGTGAACTGGACGCAGTCCTGTAATCCCAGCACTTTAGGAGGCTGAGGCGGGTGGATCATTTGAGGTCAGGAGTTCGAGACCAGCCTGGCTAACATGGTTAAACCTCATCTCTACTGAAAATACAAAAATTAACCGGGCGTGGTGGCATGCACCTGTGATCCCAGCTACCTGGGAGACTGAGGCAGGAGAATCGTTTGAATCTGGGAGGCGGAGGTTGCAGTGAGCTGAGATTGCTCCACTGCCCTCCAGCCTGGGTGAAAAAGCGAGACTGCATCTCAAAAAAGACGTTCACCATCACCTGAAAACAAGTTCCCACCTCCTAACCTCCCCAGATTTGATGTTTCAAGGCCAAGATGACCCGAGAATGGCTCACTCAAATGATTTCACCCAGGAGCCCATCAGATACATGAGTTCAGTCTCACGCTCTGAGAGTGTGTCTGCCAGCCTTGCCCACGACAAGCGTATAAATCCAGGTATGCGATGTGGTGACACGGGCGACCTCCTGGGAAGTGCTGACAGGCTCTTCCATCTTAAATGGATGGCCACTCTCTTCCTGGTCATCACCCTCACCTGTCCTTCCCTTTATGAGTTTCCTTCCTTCCCCACAGGGATGCATTAGGTTAAGTGCAGCAAGGATGACAGTCAGTAGTTTCAAAAAGACAAATCAACACAAATTCCCCTGTAACCAATTTTTCTTTTTCCTATCAGAGAAAGCCAAGATAAACCAGTCATACAGAAGGAGCATTGCACTCTGAGTGTATATATGATTGCAAGAGTTTAAGGATATATTTTCTACTTATAACTATAAAGGAAATTGCCCTCTTAGCTTCCCATTTTTTCTTGACATGTTTCTATAAGAAGACAAAATTTTCTCTTAAGGCACAGACGACCTTGATTGCTTGGAGCTTGCAATTTCTCTTCCTAATTACTAAATTAATTACCTCTGGATGTAGCAATGTGTTTTCTAGACAGATAAATGCTGTTGTTTTAAATATGGTTATAGTGTGAGTACATTTTGGCATGTACAGTATTTGCCCTTCATTCTGTTAGAATGAACTGGTTTTTGAATTAGGCCTGCTATTTATTAAAAGTACCACTTTCTTTCACTTATTTGACAGTGTTTATTTTCCTTTTTTTTTTTTTTTTTTTTTTTTTTTTTTTTTTTTTTTTGAGACAGAGTCTCACTCAGTCACTGAGGCTGAAGACAGTGGCGCAATCTCCGATCACTGCAATCTCTGCTCACTGCAATCTCTGCCTCCTGGGTTCAAGAGCTTCTCATGTCTCAGCCTCCGGAGTAGCTGGAAGTACAGTAGGTCTCTGCATGTCAATTAGCCCACACATGGGGGACCCTGGGAGGCTGAACCTGCAAGTCGGGGACATGGGAAGATCTCTAGGGGAAGGAGTGGGCAGCACAGGTTCTCCTGAATAGATGGCCAAGGACAGGTGCTGGCAAGGGAGAAAGTCACCCACACCAGGCCTCCTTTCATGGGGGAGCTGGGAGTTCTCTTCTCCCGTAGCACGTGGACAGGCCAATGGTCCTGAGGGCGATGTGATGCATCCGCTCCTGAAGCCAGGCCGGCTCCTCCACCCGTCGGCCTCCCTGCACCTCTTCCCCATCTGCCTGGAGTCCCCAGCGGCCACTCCAGACTGTGCTGATCCACACGAACCTCTCCAGAGCCCTTGGCTGGCTGTACCCAGCAGGACTTTGGTGCAGGGAGGCTGCGCTGAGAGCAGCAATCACCCTGGTTCCAGGTTAGGGGGCAGGATTGGGGGCTGTGTCCTCCCTCTGCTGCTTTTCTAATTCCATGAACTTTCCCAGAGGAGCTGTAGTTGAGTAGGTGACCTTCTGTTCCTGAATGTGGCTGAACTGGATGGGAAGGTGTCTGTGAGAAGCGCTGGCACTGCAACTGAGGAGCCCGTGAACGTGGGCGCCCTGCCCAGGCCACCCGCCTGAGGCCACAGCCCCTGCACACTGACCCGACACTGCATGCCCACTGGCCTCCAACAGAAGCCCAGAAGCAGCTCTTAGTGTGCAAGTTATTATCACATAAAATCTATTTCATTGATAGAAATAGGCCCTGTCACTCCAACCCCTGTCTTTCTGGTCCTGTGAACTCCTGGGGTGCCCCAGTTAGCACACATGCCACTTTTTCCTCTTTTGCCTGCAGTGTGACCTCGGATAACAACCAGAGTTCGAAGAATTACCATAGCCCTTATCATCAATGTCACATGTGAGCATCCTCCTCTGCACAGTGAGAGTGACACGCATTTCCTAGAACCCGTGTGGGAACCGACGCTGCAATCCTTGTGAAGTGCCTGCCAAACGCTGCTTGGTGTGAGGCAGACACTTAACCCAGGACAGGACGCTGAGCGACCATGGGGAGCCCATCTCCTCTCTCCTGCCTGATTAACAGTCCCGGGCGGGAATTACTTCTGTGACTGTCCCACCCCCCAGAGCTTTGCAGCACTCAGAGAGGCAGTGCTCGAGCCCCTGAATTGGACCAGTCACCCCAGAGCTGGCCCACCCTCCTGGGAGAGCCTGTTCTTCCTCCAGGGCTTCTCTCCAGGAGCAGCCCTGGGAACTGAAATACTAACCTCCACCCTCAGAAAAGCATGACTGCCAGCGGCTGAACAGTACCTTCAAAGAGGCTGTCTGAGTCACGAGCCCCGCCGTCATCCACTCTGCTTCGTTCACTTGGGGCCACGGCCTCTTCTCTTTCCCTGGTCCTGGGCCTGGTCACTGAGGCATCAGTTCACTCTACAGGGAGGGCCCTGCCCCATGGGAGGGCTCTTAGTGTTTTGTCACCAACTACACTGACACTCGGAGGATCTTGATTAAGTACCTACTGGATGCCAGACCTGAGCTACTGCCATGAGGTGAGCCCTGCACGGGACACTCAGGATCTCCCCCTCGAGAGGCTCAAAGCCTCTTCACTGCTGAACGATAGGGGAAGGGTGGCTGGAGGGGAGGGATAGACGCTTCACATTCCTCGGCCTAACTCTAGGCCAGGTGTGCCAGGGCTACACTGGCGTTCCTGCCAGGCCCTGCTCCCCAGGCCATGTGAACTCTGCTGGCACAAGCCATCCCTCACACGCCTCTGGGACCCCTGAGCCCTCAGCGCACTCCTTCATTGCACCTGCTCTGGGCCGACACTGCAGGCAGCAGACAACTCCACCTGTATCAGGAGTAATGCAGGCAACGAGCCGCCCTGAGGACCCTCTGGAGACTCAGAGATCAGCAGGGCAGGTGTTCGTGAGGGAGAACTGGCCACTGAATCTGCACCTTTACTAACTTTGTTTGCCATTTCATCCTCAGGAATCCCTGAAAGGAGGCGGAATTACCTACGTTTTACATTTGAGGACATGGGTCTCAGCACAGCAAATCTCCTTATTCCATAGCCACGTGGTACAAAGGGATGGCGCTGGGATCTGAGACTTCACTGGTGTGCCCTGCCCTTGCGGTGCCCACCTTGACGGCCAGGCCCCAGCTGCCCCATGGAGGTGCCCACAGAGTCTGCTCCTTGGTGCTCAAAGCACGCCCTCAGACTCATCAAATTAAACTTCCTCATTATGGTGCTTTTATAACTGGGCATTACTGCAGATGAAAAATTTTGAAAAGATAAAATAATTTTGACTCGATTTTGCTCTTGTCATTATGGAGAGCAATGAGTCACTGAAACAATCGCGGGTGCCGGCCGTTTTCATTTCATGCATTGTTTCAGAGGAAAACGCTCACCCGGTACCGTCCCGCAGCGTCCCGTCTGCTCTCAGGAGCATACCCTTTCCTGGCTGGCGTGGTGTAACGTGGCCACGGTGGCACGCAAGAAACCCTCACCAGGAGGGAGCTTCAAAATGATGCCATCTTCTGTGCTAAACAGTTACTGGAAATAACAGGATCTGGAAAACACACTTCTGTTAAATTCCCCACATGGACTTGCCTGTGAGTCTTTTAGAAAACAGCCTGATGAGACTGTGAATTGGAGCTTAACTCTCCTACCTGCCTCAGGAGCTGAAATAAAAATGAGGAATGACTGCAATGCTGCTCCGCTCAACTCCATTTTAATTGAAAATTATGTCTAAGATCGCTGCCTATCTGGACTTCGCCTGTCTCCCTCTTTTCAGAGTGCATGGATTTATGCACCTGCTCATATTAAAAGCCTCACTATTTCCCATAAATATGCATGGGTTCCTGTTTGTTTGTACAATAAATATTACAAAGATCATAAGGAAATTAAAATGGAGCCTGAAGATGGCTGTCCCCCGATGATATACTATGCATGAATCATGTCCTCAAGAACTATTATCCCCAAACATCAGGGACCCTATATGAATGTTTACTCCTTGGTTCTAAATTGCAGAAGAGAGAACTTCCTAATGGATTTATAGTTTATCAGTGAGTTTCAGGGAAGCCAGAGACGGATGGGCTCTCTCCAATAGAGCATTCATTTACAAACAATCGACCACTGTTCAATTCTGCAGTCCATTTGTTTTGGTAAACCAGAGCACTACTTATAAATCACTTTATTTTTAAAGATAAACATATTATCTACACAAACATAGGAACTACATTCCTGTAGCTCAAGTTAATCAGGAGGTGTTTATAGAGATGTTTTAAGGTAAAAAGGTCAGTTTTCCTTCTTAAGCATTCCATTTCTGTCTTGGGGACAGGGACATTGGTCTAAAGATGTAGATTTAAATAAAATTAGGTTTGTATTATAAATTAAATGGCTCTAAAGCAGAAGCATGACTTGAGGATTGCTTTCAAATTGAGCAATAAAATAGCCAGTCCTCTCGGAACGCCCCTGCACCCCTGCTATAAGCAGTTTGCCCTGACGGCGTAGCTGGTGTTGGAGGCTGAGAGCACAGAGACCTCAGCTCATGGCTGCACCAGCCCCACCTGACCCGGGCAGGGTGTGGAATGCCAGCCTCGCACCAGCAGGCACACGGCTGTGCTCCTGCTGTGTCCCAGGGTCTGAGAGCATCCTGGTCCACAAAAGATGCTCAGTAAATATTTGCTGAATCATTGAAGATGCAATGAAAACATTCCCACAAGGGGCAATATTGGGTGAATCTCATGGGATAATAAATGGGGAGCATGACAGGCACCCCCCAAGTTCCTTAGGGTCAGCATCCAGCCCAGGCTTCAAACCGGGTTCACTGAGTCCTTTTTCAAAAGACTGAAGCCGGCCCAGGTGCCAATCTCAAGGCTTTCTGAGGATCAGCCTGGACTCAGGCAGAGACCCCATGGCAGCCCCTCCACAGGGCAGAATGCTCAGGAAGCTTGGCTGAGTATGGGAGTCAATTGCAGCTGCCAAAGTCTGAACCGGCCAGAGGACTGGTGACACCAAGATACTGCTTATGTGGGAATATCTGCTTTCCCTTCATCTATGTGACTTATCCAACAGGCTGCAGGCCCTATGCCCCCCAAAATGTGGAAGTGTCCACCTGGTGTGCCTCAGACCGAGAGTTGGAAAGGATACTCTTGGGTGGCCCCATGGGCTAGAGTTAAGAAGGGTTGAGAGCAAGAAAAGGCCACTGCGTGGGATTAGGTTATAGCTGGCCTTTCAGCAGCCATCTCTAGTGGAAAGGCAGCCAGGCTCACCGTTCAGGGTGAGATGAGAAGACGCACCTGCTGGAGGGGGTGGGATAAGGTGGGGGAGGAGCTCAGGGTGGTGGGACGTGTGGGCAGATCAGCAGAACCTGCCAGGCCTTTTGCGTGTTAGGGGCTCTCAGCCAACCTTGCTGAGAGTGTGCTGGACTCAGGGGAGACCAATCCCACAGCTACACTATAGTCACCCAGGGCATCTTCTCCCAACAGGAGACAGGTATTCCAAGCTGCGTGAAAATGATCCAGTTCAGGATGGAACAAGCCTCGCGTCCCAACTGTAGCTCCTTTGAATTTCCTCTGACCATGTACCTCGGACCGTGTAACCTCCAATGTGCTAAACAGCAACAATTGGGATTGCTGTGCAGTGGAAGGGACTCCAGTTTACACGTCTGCATGAGTCTAGCAGAAAGTAGAAGACCTCTGGCCGATCAACATTTAAAAAAGGAAGAAGATGGGAGGCCAAGGCGGGCTAACTGCTTGAGCCCAGGAGTTTGAGACCAGCCTGGCCAACATGGCAAAACTCCATCTCTACAGAATTAGCTGGGTGTGGTGGGCATGGTGGCCTGTGCCTGTCATCCCAACTGCTCGGGAGGCTGAGGCACAAGAATCGCTTGAGCCTGGGAGGCGGAGGCTACAGTGAGCAGAGATCACGACACTGCACTCCAGCCTGGAAGACAGAGTGAAATCCTGCTTAACAGCAACCAAACAAAGAATTGTAAGAGGACACTTATCTGGGGGGCAGTTGACGATTCCACCAAATGCCCATGGCTATTCTCATAGCACAACCATGGTCCAGCTTCTCTCCAGCCATGGCTTGAAGAGAAGAATGGTCCTGGGCACTGCCCACTATGCCACAGCTTCCTCCATATTGCATAAGGCCAGCCTCAGCAGGTGAGATGTTCATGCGGGTGGAAGAGCTCGGTGCAGCCAGCCTGAAGCACCTGCATTAGACGAAACCCACCTGGGGCAGAGGGTCCACAGAGACGAGAGGTACTGCTGGTCTGGGGCCACCACTGCCTGCACCTTTCCCTAGCATAGACCAAGAGGCACTCAGCTGTCCAGCAACACCAGGAACTGGAGCTCTAGCTTCCTTGTAGGAGAGAAATGAGTAGCCAAGCCCAGGCCCACCCTTCCCTGCCTGGATGGCCTTCCACAGGGACCACCAGAGAGCAAGGACTGCTCCAGCCTGCAGGGAGCCCTTCTGGTCCCTGTTCAGCCTCTGCTGCTGACCCTGGTTGATGCCCCCAGAACCTGGGGGCTGCTCCATGTGCAATGAGATGGAAACCTCATGTCCTTGCTGCAAGAAAGATACGACTCAAGGTCATCTCACTGAATCCTTCTCCAGGTCCTGATAACTAGAAGCCTACTAATTTCATTGTTTTTATATAACAAGAATCTGGAGTTCCAAGGGATTAATTAACCCCAGAGTCACAGCTGCTAATTGATGGAGCCAGTTTTAAAGCTCTTACCCCAAATCCTACCACCTCCATGAAGAAAGAAGACTTTTGCATTATTAACCAGGAAAGCTTTGGGGTCCAAACGGTCTGTGAGTGAGTGAATGATCTGGGGACAGGGGTCACTTTTCAGAACTACAGGAGTTTATAGGAAACAAGACCCGTGACTGCCTTCCTGCCACAGACACACACAGACACAGAGACACACACACACACAGTAAACCAAAAATAAAATTCAAAGTCCCCCAACTGACTGAATGGACTCCTCCTGTTGGCCAAAGGGATTCCAAAGAAATCTAAAATCCTAGTTCGGGCCATAACGGGAAGTGGGGGTTGGACGGCTTCATTATACCTTCCTTCCTCTGGAATTCAGGCACAGGTGACCAGCATTAACGTGAAAGCAGAGATCTTAAGACTGACAAAGCAGACTCTTGGTAGCAATAAGACACCACATTCTAACCTGACGCTAGCATAAAATCATATGACAGATAGCAGGCCCTGAAAGAAATCAAAGTGTCTTACCTCAAAATATATTCTTTGACCTATTTTGAAATGGCCCCGCAAAGCTATCTCTTGTGGGAGAAATTTGCATTCTGTAGAGAATCCCCTTCCCTTCCAGGTCATTTTCTGATCCCGAAAAAAATTAAGTGAGAGCCTAGCACCTTTTAAAGGTCTGAATAGGAAACATTTGCCATCTATTGCTCCTAAGGGCAGCCACCCAGGAGACTTTATCTAGATAATAAGAACATTGGTCTCTAAAATTCCTTATCTTAACCCAGACACTCCTTTCTACTGATTCCAGTTCTTCAGATAATAATTTAACTATTTCAGCCAATTGCCAATCAGAAAATGTTTGAACCTTATCGGTGATCTAGAAGCATCTGCCTCACCACCACTTTGAGCTATCCCACCTTTCCAGACGAAGCCAATGAATACTTCACATGTATTGTTTGATGTCTTATGTCTCCCTAAAAGGTATAAAACCAAGCTGCCACCCAATCACCTTGGGCAGATGTTCTCAGACCTCCTGAGGCTGTGTCATGGGTCACGGTCCTCACATTCGGCTCAGAATAAATGTCTTCAAATATTTTACAGAGTTTGGCTTTTTTCATCAACAACACACATGAACACACATGCACACGCAGACACACACACACACAGACACACACACGCAGACACACACGCAGACACACACATTAGTGATGTTCACAATGGCTTCTTGAACCCCAGCGTCTCAAGGTCAAAGAGCATCCCACCAATGACCACCTTTTCTGCACAGTCCTTTCAAAATAATGGACGGAACAGGGCTGTGATTTTATACGGCCTCCTCATCAGCACTCTGTGGCAGCTCGTTATCCACATGGTGCAATTGTTTTGGCAGCTTCTCCAAAAGAAGGTTGCCCTTTTTGAAGTGTAGTTTGCAAAGTAAAACTACTGAGGCATATTCCTGAGCTGAAACTCTTTAGGTCCCTTTGTCAGGAAGGACTGAACTGGGCTGCAATCGGCTCTTTATTCTGGTGTTGCTGCTGGGTGCCTCCCTCCATCTTTGCCTTCAGGCATCTGTGGCCATCTGTTCTTCCTTCTCTAATGAGGACGTAGGAACTGTCTTCCCTCCACACTGCCAGGTAGATACTCAGAAATATGGCAAGTTGTGGCTGTGAGCAGATCCTGTCCCAAGTTCAGTCCTGGCCACAAAATATCAGCGTCAAGACCAGAGGGGACAGGAAAACACAGAAATCAACATCCTGTCATTTTTATGAAAAACTTTATAAAGAAAGTTTAATTTAAAAATCCTTCTATGCTAAAGAGTAAATTATCTGTGAGGTTTGCAAAAAACTGTAATCCAAACATCTAGGTAAATGAAATGGCTTTTGCACACACACAAGCACATGCATGTGCACACATGCACAAATGCACATGCACACACACCAAACACACACACATCTCCATGCCTGTGAGACCAGGAGCCACCCATGAGCTAGACTCCCTCAAAACTCCACCCAATACCAGCAACAGGGACACCAGTGACACTGATCAGGCCCTGGTGGCAAATGTCCTCCTCAGGAAAGGTAGATGCTCTCATGTGTTACTGAATTCTCTGTGTATTCTGGTTCCTAACCTATAAGTCAAGGTAACTAGTGGCAAGCCCTCAGGACAAAAAAAAAAAAAAAAAAAAAAAAAAAGGGTTTGGGTCCCAGATGAACAGCTCTGGGACATCCCAGGTGCCCACTCTTAATCTCTTTTAAGTGAGGAGCAAAAGCAGGCTTGGAGTACAGGGTGTTAGTACAAGCCCTGGCTGTGACTGGGCACCACCACTTATAATATGAAAGTAGTGGCTGGGTGTGGTGGCTCACACCTGTAATCTCAGCACTTTGGGAGGCTGAGGGACATGGATCACCTGAAATCAGGAGTTCAAGACCAGCCTGGCCAACATGGTGAAACCCCGTCTCTACTAAAATACAAAAAATTAGCTGGGTGTGGTGGCGCATGCCCATAATCCCAGCTACTCAGGAGGCTGAAGCATGAGAATCACTTGAACCCAGGAGGCGGAGGCCGCAGTGAGCCGAGATCACACCACAGCACTCCAGCCTGGGCAACAGAGTGAGACTCCATCTCAAAAAAAGTAAATAAATAAGTAAAATAAAATAAAATAAAATGATTTTAAAAAATGAAAGTAGAAGTATCATTTAAAATTCCTAATATAAATATTAGTTGACTTAAAAAATAAGCCTGCCTCACCTCTTTTTACCTGGTGGTTGTGTGTGGGGTGTCTGTGTGTGGGGTGTCTGTGTGTAGGGAGTGTGGGGTTATCTGTGTGGGGGCTGTTGGTTTGGGGCATCCTTGTGTGGTTATTGTTTTTTCCCAGCAGCCAGAACATGAATGTAGCTGGATTGTGTGGCTGGAACCACTGGGTTTTAAGAGAATATCATTTAAAGTGATTTAAAAAAAAAAAAAGAGTATGATCAATGAAGGAAAAAAGAAAGCAAGAACCACCATTGGGAAGCGGGTTGCCCCAGAGAATACAGTTTCCCGGTGTCTATTTGAAGTCTCATATTTGCTTCAGATAGTATTGAGTCGGGAAAAATCCCCGGGCCTTTCATGTGAAGCACGATTGTTGCAGTCAGCAGGCTGGTGAGCTCCGGCTCAGCAGGTGCGAGATCGCACTTAGCAATGGATCGCACTGATGCTCAGGAAACAGCAGGTAGTAATATCCCCCTATTTGTCCCTTGTGCTTATTGATGGTTTGCACGTTAAACAGGGATTTTCTTTCCACACGTTAGGGAGATGTCCATGGCCCAGGCAGCTGTCTTCCTGAGGTTCAGTCTCCCAGGGCGTTTCCCAGGAAGGCACTGGAAACTCGCTTTCAATCCCAGAGTGAGGCAAGCCCTGTGTGGATGCTGCTTACAACAGAGCATAAAGTGATAAAGTAATAAGAAAGCGAAATTTGTTAAAATCAAAAAAAGAAGTAAGAGGCCTCTACTGGGTTGTACTCAATGATCAGTTTCTACTGCAAATGTGAACAAGCACAGATGAAATGAATCCATATTTATGACGATCTTCAAGAGGAAAGATGAAATGCCTCCCTTTGCACTGAGAGCCAAGATGGGTGTTGTGCTGCCCAAAATTCAGTTCCACGGAAGCCACTGCTGCGACCCAGTGACCCTCAGCAGGACTATTATTAACCACCCAAGGTGGGTTCTTGCTGAAGAGGATGATAAGAGCTTTTACGTATCTGCATGCCAGATACTCCACAAGCCATTCTCTCTCTAACCGTCACAAAACCTCCATTTGGAAGTTACAGGAATGGTTACAGTTTATGGAGGAAAGACAGAGCCAGCGTTGCTGTAACCGACCAGAAGGCTGCCTGCTGCTACCTGCTCCCACTGGAGTTTGCATACATGTGTGTGGAACCTGGAGGCTTGTCTTAGTCCATTTTCTGCTGCTATAACAGAATACAGCAGACTGGGTTATTAATATAGAACAGAAGTTTATCTGGCTCATAGTTCTGGAGGCTGGGAAGGCCTCGAACAAGGTGACAACATCTGCGAGGGTCCCATCATGGCAGAAGGCAGGAAGGTGGAAGTGAGCATTTGAGAAAGAAAATTAGACCAAACTCATCCTTTTATCAGGAGCCCACTCCTAGGATGACTAACCCATGAGCTCATGACCCCTTCGAGCCCACTCCTAGGATGACGAATTCATGAGCTCATGACTGCTTCAAGCCCACTCCTAGGATAACCAACCTACAAGCTCATGACCTTTCCAAGGCTCCACCTCCAATACCATTACAGTGGTAATTAAATTTCAATGTGAGTTTTGGCAGGGACATTCCAAACCCAGTGAGGCTCCTTCTCACCACAATGCCATTGCTTCTTCCTCCGTCCCAGCATGCTGATGAGGGAGTGAGTTTATATGTCATTTCGCAGGGTTGTTTTCATTCCATTTGAAATTCATGCTTTGGGGTAGTTAAAATCTAGATATATTATTGGAGCTGGAATTGCATTTCAAAGGAACAGAACTAGGAATGAATCAGTGTCTATTTCAGCACAATCATTAGCCTTATGTTCAAGTAGTGAAACATTCACTGGCCTCAAGTCAGCTTTGTCCCCCAGAAGCTCACTCCCGTGCTGGGTCTTTCTCGTTGGTTTCATTTCCTTAAAAGCACCTGTTCTAACTTCCTTTCTGCCCCATCTCCAGCCATGAGCACCAAAGGTCATTTTGCCAGCACATCCCAATGGAAATGCCTTGTAGCCATTTTTATATTTAGTCTTGCCTTGGCTTATCTTTATCAGATTATTTTATTGTAAGGATGATGTACATGATCTACAAAAAAATAAAAATAAAAAATAAAAGTCTTTTCTCAACTCCCCTAGAAAGCACGTCTCCCCATCCTCATCTACTCCCCTCGACTCCTTTCTCTTCTTCCGTCTCCCTTCCCCTCCCTCCACCACTGTTCTTATCACAGTAACTGCTCACCTCAATTCCCCAAGAATCTGTTCTTCTCTTGCTCTCATTTCAGTTCCTAGAATATGTTTCCTTTCAGTAGAAAAGCAGAAAGAACACACTTTAAAGTAAAGGGCCCATCAAACTTCGCATCCCATTTGTCTCTGCTTCCCCTAAATTCCAGGGTGCTTTCTCTGGACATGTTATAGGCATGGAATATCATGCTGGATGCTGTAGAATTGTATGCATACACTGGCTTTTACAAAAATTGTTAAGGTATAAATTGCATAGCATAACATTCAACCATTTTATGTGTACACCACAATGATTCTTAATAAATGCATCAAGCTGTGGAAACATCGCCACTTTGCAGTTTGGGAACATCTCTGTCACCCCAGTGAGTCTCATGGGCATTTATAGTTAATTCTGTTCCCAGCCCCAGCCCCAGGCAACCCCTGACTACTTCTGGCTCTGTAGATCTGCCTGTTCTGAATACTTCCTATAAATGGACTCATGAGATACCTGGTCCTGTGTGTCTGGCTTCCTTCGTGGGGCGTCATGCTTCCGAGGTTCAATCACGCTGTGGCGTGTCTGCGTTCTGCTCCGTGGAATGCACGCCCTGATTTCTCACCTGGTTCCCTGGTAGATGAGGACCTCTGCCCAACAGACATCATGCATGAATTCAGACACAAGAGTGGACAGCTGTCCTCCTTGTTTGCTAAGCCATGGCCCAGGCAGTTCATTTATTTTCAAAGTTTTATCTTTATGTCTTTGCCATCTTCAGTGTAATGTGTTCCCATCTTTGGCTATTTCAGGCCCTTTGCACACACAAACTTGGATTTTTAGAAAACACCTAATTGCTCCTTATGCTTATTCCAAGTTGATGGTAATAGCTGTGCTTCCCGCTGAGACCACAGGGCTCAGTAATGAGCTCCCTCCCTCTGCGCTGTGCCTGGAGGATCAACTGCAGATGTAAGTAGGGGCTGGCTCAGTGGCATCAAGTGCTGTTACATAAAGCAGAACTAGGGAAATGGACACAAGACCAAAGAGGGGATGTACACATCTGTGTGTTGAGGTACATGTATATGAGTGCATGCATGCGTATCCCCGTTTGTTTTTTTATGAGAAGCGAGCCAGGAGTCAGTGTGGAATAAGACATGCAGTTCCTGAAAATAAACATATTTCAGCTACAGCAGTGGTCCCTTGGATGCTGCTGCACGTTCCTAGTCGGGAGCAGAAAGGGCCAAGGAAGGTGGATGGTCCCACGGTCCAAACCCTCTGGTGATGATCCATCATCAGCCTGGTCAATTTCTAGACAGGCGACTGTCCCCAGGGCAAGGAGGGCCAGGCACAACTATGGGGCTCAGGATCCCTCATTTGACCCCAATGGAGCAAGGGAATACACACACCCCTAAGGGAGGCTGAAGGGGAGGCTTCTTTCTGTCTGGGGCTTCCTGACCATCATCAATCAGGGATGCTTTGGTGTCCAGAGTGGGCAAGGGAATCACCAGCTTTAGCTTGCTGCCCTCGTGTGTCGCAGGTCCTAGTACGGCTCCCAGCAGCAGCTGCGACAGGAGGATGTGCCTCCTGGTCTAGGAGGTTGGGAAGTTTCCAGAGCAGCATGCACTGGCTGCAGATCCTGCAGAGCAGGGGACGGCACCCCGGCTCCTGGACCCTCGGGGCCTTTCCTCAGCCTGCAGGGGCTCCATGAATGTTAGCTCTGGTCCAGCAAGCAGGGGCTTTAGTAGGAAAGGCAGCCATGATTCCGAGGGCTTGGGGGTAGGCAGACAAAATGACAGAGACCGTGAGGGTCTGGGTGGCATCCAGGAACCCCACCCAGTGGGATATGTCCGGAGGCAGTCAAGGCCTGTTCAGAAAACCTGGTGATGGAGCAGGTTCTCTCCCTGCCACCTGCATGACCTTGCTGCTCACAGGAACACTTCATGAAGGATGGTGTCCAGCTGCTGGCAGGGCCTTTGGGGACAGGAGGCAGCAGTCCTTGTACATCAGCATCAGGCCCACACAGAAAGCACCAAGTCCACATTGGGGACACGCCACCATCCTTCGCTGAGAGTCCAGTGACCTGGGGTGTCTGAGAAGAAGCCTGCAGCTTGGCCACTGTGGACTCACATGTATGTGAGTTGTACATACATACTTGGGGACTCCCTCCCCAAGTGCCCAGCTCTCAGAATGTGCTTGCTGGCACAGCGGATTTTAGGAAGGGAAAACGCTTCTGTTACAAACTGTTCCGGTAGACGCAGGTCAATGTGCATTTGTAAAACCCCCAGAACTGCAAAGCAAAGAGGGAACCCTGGTGTCAGCTGTGGTCTTCAGTGACTCAGTGCAGGTTTCTCAATTGTCCCAAATGTCCACATGAATGCAAGATGTCAAAATAGGGAAAGCATTGTGTGCAGTGGGGTGGGAAAGCATTGTGTGCAGTGGGGTGGGTAAAGGGAACGTTATGTACTATCTCAAATTCCTGTCAATCTAAAACCGCACTAAAAGGCTAAGTGCAGTGGCTCACGCCTGTAGTCCTTGCACTTTGGGAGACCAAGGCAGGCGGATTACTTGAGGTCAGGAGTTCGAGAGCAGACTGGCCAAGATGGTGAAATCCCCTCTCTACTGAAACTACGAAAACTAGCCGAGCACGGTGGCGTGCCTGCAATCCCAGCTACTCGAGAGGCCGAGGGATGAGAATTGCTTGAACCCAGGAGGCAAAGGTTGCAGTGAGCCGAGATCGCACCATTACACTCTAGCCTGGAGACAAAGCAAAACTCCATCATAGATAGATAGATAGATAGATAGATAGATAGATAGATAGATAGATTAATAAATTGCACTAAAAAATGTAAAGTCTTACTTATTTAAAAATGGTAATTTTGTAAAGTGCCTGTTGAATCAACGAGCAGTGCCCCTCAACAGGTGAATGTGGTTCCTGTCCGCAGCTTGAGGGAGACCTGGTTTCCAGCCTGCCCTTGGGGTCAGGGGAGCAACGCTTGGGGAGCTGCCCACATTTTCTAGGTCCCCCTTCCGGGTCTTTGGGCACTGGGGAACTATTGTTTCTTTCTGTTTCCTTGCGGCCTGGGTGAGTGGATTGTGTGGGACGTTAACACAGAAACGCGTGCAGAGCCAGCCTCCCCACTGCGGGCAGATGAGCAGGCTGCTTCCGAGACGAAGCCGATGGCAGGGCTCTTTCCTAATTGGTCTAACCCCAGTGGCAAGTCAGGTGCTCTCTGGGAAGAAATTAGTGTCTCAAGGTGCACTAATTCTCCTTCCCAGAGATTAAGACGCACACTCCCAGGGCTTTCCGCATTAACATGCAGCTACAAATGCATCAATTATCTCATCAGCATCCCTCCTGCAAGGCCTTTCTCTCTGGGCTGCCTTGTGGATGGCATGTGTGACTCACCTTGTGAAACAGCAGAGGATGAGACTCCTAGTGGAGAGCGGAGGCTTCAGAGCAGGTGGAGTGGGGCTGGGGGCACCTGCTCACCCATCCCCAGAGGCCTTCCTCAGGGGGTCTTTACGCAGTAATTGAGATGAACTGTAATAAGAAAAGTGACCGTTTGGCACCTGGGCATCTTGGTAGTGGGTAAAGGTGTAGAATCTGGCTCAGTCCTCAGTGTCCCACAAGTGCTTTCTCTCCTTATCACCACATGACGGATGGTGAAACTGACACTCAGAGGGTTTCAGTCGCCTGCCCAAGGTTTCAGGGCAGAGGAGGCAGAGACGGGCCTTGACCTACCAAGACTGACTTCGAAGCCATTGCTCCATCCTCCTTGCGTTTCTGGATCACTCCTTGCTGGGGTGCCCTGAACCCAGGGCTGCCCGTGTGCTCACTTGAGAGAAAGGGCTGCAGGGAGTGGCCCTCACCTGCCCTCCTTGGACAGGGTAGCTCCAGGTGGACAAAATGGAAAGTGGGATAGCTCCCACCACTGTCTCCAGCCGGATCACACAGCTGCCCCTCCTGCTTCCCCGAGTGCCTGGCAGCTGCCCAGGCTGCCCCGAGGTGCTGTGCTGTGCTGGACTGGGTGGTACCCAATTGTTCCAGGAGTGGAACCGTGGGGAGCGCGGGCTCTGAGTCGGTCAGCTCCAGCTTAGACTCATGTCTCCCTCTTGCTGATTGAGGATAGAGATATTTAATTGACCATGTGCCCCTGGGAAAGTTACATCACCTTTCCATGCCTCAGTATTCCCACCCCTTGAAGACTCTATCCCATTCCTTGGCTCAGACTCATTCGTTGTGGCTAAAGAAACCCCAAAAGAGGCCCCCGTGGTGGCAGAAGGTGCCTCTGTGATTCTCGGGTCCTCTGGGCATGCGAGGCACTGTGTGCCTTGAGCAGAGTCCCCATCTGGTGTCCTGCTTGACCATGTCTGCTTTAGTAGCCTGTCCTGTGGGATGGCTGGGAGTCAGTGCACTTGTGCAGATTCATCCACAGTGAGAGGGGGTCCTCCTTCTGCCAGGCTGGGTGGTCCCAGGTCAGGAAAAGGGAGCAGGAGCAGTGACCCCCACTTGCCATTTTGGGTACCCCACCCTGCAGAAGCCCACCCTGCTCTTTTCCAGTGGGCCTACCTTCCCAGCCACACTACCATTTTCCCCCTCCCCTCCTTACACAAACGGCTTGCCATAGAGGAAGCCCAGTGCAGGACGATAGAATCAGTATTTGCCACAAGTCAGCACCATCCAGTGAAGGAAGCTGACCTTGTATCTGCTCGGACCGCATTCTCTTCACTCTCGCCCTTGTCCTTCTGTCCACGCAGGTTCAGTAGAGAGGAATCCATCACGTTTGATTGCAGTAGGCTTCCTGTATAATTGTCTCCCTAATCAGTCGGTGAAGGTGGGACTGGCAGTTTGGCCTGCCTGGATGCTTCGTAAGTAAGTGACCAATAACGTATATTAAAAGAAGGAAGGGAACCAGAGCCAGACAAAAGTTAAAGCAGAAAAGCAGGTTTCATTCAGGAACTACTGCAGTAGGGGCTGTGAGACCTGGTTGTGGACTGGGCTGCATTCTACACACAGCAAGAACAAGAGGGGTTTATAGCCGAGAAGCTCGGGCAGAAGGGGTGGTGCCCGGAAAATCTCCAAGAGGGGGCCTCAGGGGTGGGAGAATTCTTGCCAACCTGGCCAAACAGGACTCTTGCCAAAGGTGGGGGCCAGGATGAGTAGACACTGACAGTGGGGGAAGGGACTCTTGCCAAAGGCGGACCAAGGTGAGCAGCACTGACAGTGGGGGAAGGACTCTTGCCAAGGGCGGACCAAGGTGAGCAGACACTGAGAGTGGGGGATAAGGATTTGATCAGGTAGGAAGGGTGGAAGCTTCTCTCTGAACTGACTTAGTGGGGTTCTTGCTGGAACTAGACAAATCAGGCCCAGCAAGGATGAGGACCAAGGTCACAGCCTAGTCAAAAGAGGAGCCTGACTAAAGTCTGATCAAGCAGAGTATCCTTTCAATGGGAAGAAAGGAAGGAAAGAAAAAGGTAGGGGAAGAAAGGAGAGAAGAAGAGAAAAGGAAGAAGAAGAGGGAAGAAAAGCACTGTGGATAGGATTAGTGAATTGACAGGTTCGCTGGTTGATGGATCCATTCAATGATGGATTAATTAATGAATGGTTTAGTTAATCGACATAAAGCAATCAGTACAGTGCCACTTGGAAGGAACACATGGTTTGGTGGATGGATAAAAAAAGAGTGAGCGAATTAATGAAATGAACGATAAACTAATAAGAACATGTCATGTCTGCCTTACAAGTAGCAGATTCAAAAATAAAATAATTAAAAGGCAACAAAATTTAAATATCTTGTCTGTTAATTTATAAATTAGTAAAATCTGACTTTTTAAAGAAGTATCATCACTTTGACACCAATTGTATTTACACAGGGTCATAAGTGCTTAAGGATGGTCCTTGCAATAATTTTTTCCCTGATTCTGATTCAGAAAGATTTTGAGCCTCTCTCAAATGCAAACAACACGAATCATCCAGAAAAGCATCAGGTGCAGATGCGCTGCATCCCAGTTGTGTCGGAGGCCAGGTCCTTGTTCCATGTCAGTTTCCATGAGGAAATTGACTCGTTTTTTTAAAATCTACATGTTTATTTTTGGAAGACAGAAGGGAAGGGACGCCAACACCTCTCTTCCTTGCTCTGATAATGCACTTAGCATTATCAGCGTGCAAGCAGCAAAGAACCTTCCCCTTTCTTTACAGAAGAGGGCTAGAAATGGCCACTCCATGCACGGAAGGAAGCCCAGTGTCGTTAGTCAGAGGGAGGCAGGTGAGGTACCACTCCCCGCAAGAAGGGTAGGTGTGTGAGAAAGTGGCATTCTCATACCCAACTGCAGGTGCAACCACTCTGGAAAACAGCTTGGAGTTTCTTATAAAAATCAAGCAAACAACTACCACTCAACCCAGCAATTCCGCCCTAAGGTATTTACACAGAGATGAAAACATATGTGCACACACAGGCTTGTGCAGGAATATTAATGGCAGATTTCTTTACAATAGCCTCAATCTGGAAACCAAGAAAACACCCATCGAGGAGCGGAAAACACCAACTAGGGTGTATTTTACAACAACTCATCTATGGAATGAAGAAAACAACCACAACATGCGCATAGCAACACAGGCTGCTCTCGCAAACACCCCACTGCTCGTGCATAGCAACACAAACCCTCTCACAGACACTCTGCTGCATGCATACAGCAACACAAACACCCTCACAAACGCTCCACTGCATGCACACAGCAACACAGGCTGCTCTCACAACCACTCCACTGGGTGAAAGAGACAGGAATACACAAACACTCAGATGCACAGAACGCATCTACGCTGCTGATTCTACAGCAAGCAAGTCCAGGCAGCAGGGACAGGAAGAGAGCAGCAGTCGCTCAGGACAGGGGGTGAAGGTGAGACTCCAGGGCACTGACTACAAAGGAGAAGCAAGTAATGCTCTGGAGTAAACACTTGTCAAAACTCATCAAATTGTCTCTTATCATGAGTGTGTTTCGTTGTATGGAGGTTCTGCCGCACTAAGGTGATTTTGAAAGCAGACTGTTTAGAGCGCAGCGGTGGCTTTGGGAACTCCCTCCACGCCCTCCCACCCTACATCCAGCCACTTCACATCTGTTCAGGGAAGCACCCTCCCTGCAGAGTGCCGCCGCCCCACGGCAGGAGCCATGCATCCCAGCCTGTGGCTGTCCAGCCCCAGAAGCCTGTTGCAACTGGTCCAGCATCTGGCTGCCTGGCCAGCTGGGGCTGGAGCTCAGAGCCTGCCCGTTGCTGGCGTCACAGAGAACACTGCCATTTCTCCCCCTTCCCTTCCGAGCAAGGCATGCTCCCAACAGAAATTTGTGCTCATCCCGTGAGCTATTTTCTTTTTCTGTTTTGGTGTGTTTGTGTGTGTGTTTGTTCATCTGGATAGAGAAGCCGAATGTGAATCGGCTTTGCATGTAAATAGAAGTGCAAACCCTTGCCCAGCAGTGGAGGAGGTAGTTTGCCTGGTTCCCTGCCCAGACCCTCACAGCCCCTCTATGGGCTGACCTCCATCCTCACCAACCCCCAAACACACTTCAAAGGGCTTCTCTAACTGGGTTACAGATGGCCTCCTCTGACAGCCGCCCTGGACACCAGCACTGTTTCCCCTGCAGTGGCGCCCACACTCCACTTTCCCAGAAGACCAGCGCAGCCACGTTTCAGCCAAAAGCAAACCAAAAGGAGAGCGGGCTCTTATGTCAGTGTGTTTTCAAGGTCATGAAAATCCCACTGTTTGACCAGGATTTCTTTGTGATTTCAACTCTGACTCCAGGGCTTTGAAACATGGGTCTTCAGACTCTGGAGGCACTCCGGAGACATGTTCCCTCCGCTCCTCTGTCCCCTCCCTCCCAGGCACCACTTGCTGAGCTGAGGCTTGAGGTCCTGCCCAGGTGGAGCACAGCCTCCCTCATACTCTGAACACTCCTCGGCCCCATCCCTGCCTGTGGCAAACTCACCTCGCCACCAGCAACCACTCTCGGCTGTGAGGCCCCATGCTGGCTGTGCAGCCTCTCACGGTCAGCAAAAGAATGGTCCCACTGAGCCTCAGTGAATCCATGCAAATGCGATTTTAAATCGTGGGCTGGCACACCTTTTCTGGAAAGGTGAATGTGGTCTCTGCCACACGTCGAAGACATCCTTAGCTTGCAGGCCATACAAACCAGGGCTCGATTTGACCCATGGAACCCCCACCCTCAACCCCACCTGAGGAGGGGAATGTGAGTCCTAGTGTAGGAAGGACTTCCTCTGCAGACCCCAAGCCCAGGTGAGCAACCTGTCTGATTTCTCTTTTACCCACAGATAACTGAGGTGCCAGCGTTGCTAATTAGCCAGCCCAGATTTCAGAACCAGCAAGTGGGGACACCTCCCACCAAGAGGCAGCTGACTCAGTCAGGGTGACCTGTCCATGAGCACAACCATGGGCTGTGGGGCTCTCAGAGCCAGGGACAGAGGAGTTTTTGACCCTGGTCTCCTGTGAGCCTGACCATAACCCAGAGCCCAGGAGGGCAAGTCACTCCCCAAGGCCTGTCTACCTCCTAGACAGGGCATGTCTCTGCTGTGCCACTCTGTTTTCCTACAGGGCAGAGAGTGGGCGGCAACAAATGGCACGGCCAGCCTCCTTCACTGTCCTTCCTCACTCAGAACAGACCAGCCCTGGCTGCTCTCACTGTCCTGCTTGAAACAACCAGTGTGGAAATAGTGCATGCACCAGTCTCTTCAGACCCAAGGAAAATGGTAATGTCTGGGTGACCCCACAGAACCTGAGGTCAGGTGCCTGCACACCCAGCAGGAGGGAAGGCCATGTCCACAACCACTTGGGCAGCCCTGGAGCCTGATGGAGGCTCTCTCTGCAGGTCCTGCTAATGCCACAGCCTGATAATAGGCCCCATGGCCACACACCACACATTTGCAATGTGCCCCGCCCTCCAGAGACGTCACTGGATGATTGCTCCTGGCCCCCTAACTGTGCAGCTTGATGCACGTGTCTTATTCTGTTGACCAGGGGCCTGAGGCTCAGGTGTAGCTGTCGGTCACAGAGCAGTGAGTGGGGCAGTGGCAATGTGAGCCCTAGCTATTAGAAGTGCTGCTGGACTCTGGAAAGGGGACAACTCCACTGGCTTCAGGAAGGCTTAGGGATGACGGCTCAGACAGTGATATGGTTTGGCCGTGTCCTCACGCAAATCTCATCTTGAATTGTAGCTCCCATAATTCCCTTGTGTTGTGGGAGGGACCCGGTGGGAGAGAACTGAATCATGAGGGCAGATTCCCCTGTCCTGTCCTCAGGGTAGTGAGTAAGTCTCACGAGATCTGATGGTTTTATAAGGGGTTTCCACTTTCACTTGGCTCTCATTATCTTCTCTCATCTGCCACCATGTGGGACATGCCTTTCACCTTCCACCATGATTGTCAGGCCGCCTCAGCCACGTGGAACTGTGAGTCCATTAAACCTCTTTTTTTGTAAATTGCCCAGTCTCAGGTATGTCTTTATCAGCAGCGTGAAAATGGACTAATACAGACAGAGACAAGCAGAATTGCTCTCCACATCATCCCTGGG
The DNA here is from genome assembly GCF_001698545.2 of Rhinopithecus bieti. Lineage (NCBI taxonomy): Eukaryota > Metazoa > Chordata > Mammalia > Primates > Cercopithecidae > Rhinopithecus > Rhinopithecus bieti. Next base: position 953,361 of record NW_016806237.1, on the reverse strand, counting down.
AGAGGCATCATATACACTGAGGAGAAGAGCTAAGGTGCACATATTCTGCTATGCAGGGCAGGTTGAAGGCTCTGTTGCAGCCTCTACTCAGGGAAGCCGGCGAGTCCAGCTGAGCTGGTCCAAGTCAGATTCTCAGTACCTGAGAAGAGGAACTGTTTCTCCACTGTGGCCACTCAGCACTCATCTGCTACCACGCTTGCCGACACCATAGCTGATTTCTCCTGGGGCCAGCCCACCTTGAAGGGCTTGGACGCCAGGAATTGCCAATCCAGGCCATGAGCCATTTGGGGCTTTCCCACGAGAGGCCTCTGTCAGCCATCCCTTCAGCACCTTGGGCCTGACACCAACCAGGCCGTTGGCTCTCCAAGGCTCTGACTTTCATTACATGAAAAAGACATCTGCACATGCCTGTTTCTAGCAACACAATTCACAATCGCAAAGATATGGAACCAACCTAAATGCCCAACAACCAACAGGTGGGCAAAGAAAATGTGGTATATATACACCATGGAATACTATTCAGTCACAAAAAAGAACAAAATAGTATATTTTGCAGCAAAATCTTTCATGGAGCTGGAGGTCATTATTCTAAGTAAAGTAACTCAGGAATGAAAAACCAAATATATGTTCTCACTTATTAAGTGGGAGCTAAGCTACGAGAACATAAAGGCATAAGAATTATATGGACTTTGGGGACTTGGGGGAAAGGTTGGAAGGGGTCAAGGGATAAAAGACTACATGTTGGGCACAATGTACACTGCTCCAGGGACAGGTGGACTAAAATCTCAGAAATCACCACTGAAGACCTTATCCGTGTAGCCACAAAACATTTGTACCCCCAAAACTATGGAAACTTTTTTTAAAAAAATTAAAAATGGCTCCGACTTTGAAGTCACTATTTTGATCCAAGAGTTTCCCCACCACTGGTGTGTGGGGCAGGTTGTTCTTAGAAAATCACTTTCAGGACCACCGTCCTCCCTAACAGGGCCGTGTGTGTGTGACGGGGATGTGGGGGGTCTCGTGGCATTAGGCAAAAGTCATGGTCCCTTCTGTGCTTGAAATCCCCCAGACACTGTCCATCCTTGTATTTTCAAATGTGATGCATTTACTTCGTCTGTACCCCAGGCATGTTCGAGGGAACTGTATTTGTGAGAAGAAAAGCTAATTGGTGTTGTCCTGGGAAGAACTGCCCTGCTGCACTGGCATGCCTGGGAAGGTGGCAGGTGCTGCAGGCAGTGGCCCCAGGCCCAGAGAGTCCAGGTGCGTGGCTCCTGCTTTAGCACAGACCTGGCAGGAGGAGTCCACAGGTATTTGGGATTACTCTAATTTAGGCAACTTGTATATTTGCTGCTTGGAGAATAAACCATTAGCTGATTCTAATTGCTTAACATTTGGAAAGTTAAACCTTTTCTAGGGGTTTGATGTGAAAGTTAGGCACTTTTCTCTGGAGATAACAGAAGTGTCCTGGCCTGTGCCTGCTGCTGTCAGGTGGCCCGGGATGGCAGGCTTCGGTAAGCATCAGGGAATCCGCACAGCCCCCACTGACGTACAGCAAAACCTCCCCAGCAGGAGGCCACAGTCCAAATCTGATTTAGTGGCGAAATACAGCTAATATCAACGGGAACCAAGAGTGAGATCCCAGGCCCAGAACGATCTGAGATGGGGCCGGCCTGTGCCCTGACAGGTGGGCCAGGGTCGGACAGCGGGGTCCATCCTTTGACCTCATCTACGGCTCCTTCACCTTCAGAAGAAATGGCCTTTGAACGTGAAACTGTTTGAAAACAGTCGGGTGTCTCCACAGCAGTCCCTGGAAAGCACCTACGATTCTTCATTCTGAAGTAGGCACATTTTTCAGTTCAGCTGTATTTTCAGCTCAACCACAGAATGCTCTCAGGGCCAGACAGGAAAACCTTCCTCAGGGGAATTATTTAGGTTTCCACAATAATTCCGAGCCACTTTTGATCAGCCTTTAGCCGGGGCAACTTTCCCAGGCTCTCATGCGGGAGCCACAGATGGGCCTCGGGAAACTGACAAGAACAGTAGCCACCACTACCCTGCATGTTGTGCGTCTCTTCAGCCACATCAGCTGATTCTCACCACCATCGCCAGGCCCAATGCATGCAGACAGGAGCGGAATCCCTCCCTGGCCTCAAGGAGCTTGCAGTCTTCGATCTGCCAGGAAGGGCCCCATCTGAGGGGAGGAAGCGGGAATGGGCACGACAAGGAGCCACTTGCCTGGGCAGCAGCACCAGTGAAACTCCCCATGCAGCACAGGAAGTACAGCGCTTATGAAGAGAAACTGCCCTCATTGGATTCAAACTCATCCCCCGACACTGGGCCAAAAGGAACTTTGGGAAAATCACCCCTGCTGGCATTATTCCGAAGGCCAGATAGAATTCTGGAAAATTCTACCAAAACCAGCAGTGGTCACAAGTTTCCCACAGAGCCCCCACCACAACTCCTCCCATAAGACAGCACAACCCAGGAGAGTGCCTCAGGTGCCGACCACCAGCACCCCAGCTTGGACAGCCTTGCTCTTCGGTCAGTTGGACTCAATCCTGTTCCAATCCCAGGAGCTGCAGAGGTGTAGACAGGGATGCCCACGGCTCCTGTCCAGTCACTGAAGGAACAGAGAGCTCAGGGTGCAGCTCCCATATCCTGCCATCAAGCAATCCCCTTGTAAGAACTGCCCCTGGGACCAGAGAGACGGGAGAGAAGAGAGTGTGCTTGGTCTGAGTATTCCTAACTGTCTGGCAATTGAAAACTCTCCCAGCACTGACACTTTCCATATGGGGTCTTAAAGTGACTGCAGCCTTTGGGGGGAGCCACGGAGAGGCTTCATGTCTGTTATTTGCCAGATATGTGATCTTGGTCAACTTATTTAACCTCACTGTGCCTCAGTTTCCTAGTTTGTCAAGTGGGCCAATCATACACCAGCAGAAACCCCTTGGATGGTGCCGCCCTTTCCATTGGGCGGGACATTCACTGAGACGGGCCATCTCCATGGGAACTACATTTCCCAGCTGCCCTTGCAGTTCAGTGCGCTCATGTGACTGAGCTCTAGCCAATGAAACCTAAGAGAAAGCCATGTGTTCCAGGTGTGGCCTGACCCAAGCAAAGCTTTTCTGGGGCTCTCCTCCATGCAATTTCCCCTTTTCAGACTGTCTGGAAAGGAAAGGATTTTCATGGCAACCTTGGAAGCCATGTGTGTTGAAGAAGGCATATCTCCATCAACCTGAGTCCCTGAGTGATTGAATGGTGAGCGTGCCCAGTCACCAGCTCATCTGCCCACTGCTCTTAGCCAGAAATCAACTTCTACTACCCTTGAGCCATTTCCTATTTTGGAGTCTATTTGTTTCTCTAGTTAGTATTAAATGACACATAATACTCCATAGGGTTTCTGGGAAGAATAAATTTATGCAAAGAAGATATAACAGAGACTACAACACAACAACTGGCTGCTGCTATTATTCCCCGGTCTCCACCCCAGCCCAGCCCTACAGTCCCTGCTTCCATGTTTATGGTCATTGTTTACGAGCACATCTGAAGCTCAGGTCCACTGGAGAGAATTAGACGAGCCCCTCTCTGGACAGAGAGGGTCAGAATACACAGGAGTGTTTGCAGCAAAGGAGAAAAGCTTTCCCAGAGGAAGTCCTTGGAGTGATCTTTAGACATGAGAGAAGAGACAGGGTATCTTACTCCATTTTCTGTCCCAATAAGTGAATATCTGAGACTAGGTTATTTATAAAGAAAATATCTGTATTTCTTATAGTTCGGGAGGCTGGAAAGTACAGTGTCCAGGGGCCACTCCTGGTGAAGCCCTTCTTGCTGGTGAGAACTCTCTGCAGAGTCCAGAGGCTGTGCAGGGTATCGAATGGTGAGGGTCTCCTGAGAGATGGCCAAACTGACTTCTATAATAGACCCACCATCATGATAACCAACCCACTTCTTCTATAATCCATCAGTCCATGAATGGCTTAATTCATTCATAAAGGTACAGCTTTCCCAAAGGTTCCTCCTCTCAACACAGCTCCACTTGAGAAATGAACTGTTGGGGGATATAGTCAAATCATAGCATTCCACCCCAGCTCCCCCAAACTCATATCCTTCTCACACACAAAATACTTTCATTCCAAGCCAATAGCCCCAGAGCCTTAACTTGTTCCATCAGCAACTCAAAAGTCCAAAGTTCCAAGTCTTATCTAAATCAGATATGGGTTAGATTCAAGGCATGATTTGCCTTGAGGCAAATTCCTTTCAGCTGTGAGCCTGTGAAATCAAATATGTTATCGACTTCCAAAATACAGTTACAGACAGGCATAAGAAAGACGTTCCCATTCCAATTCCATATGACATCTTCAACTCTAGAAGGATCTTTCAGTCCTTTTACTGTCTCCTGGACATACTGGGGTGGAGGTTGTTCCCCCAAGACTTTGGGCAGCCATACCCCCATTGCTTTGCTGGACTCAGCCCACACTTCAGCTCTTCCAGGCTGACACTGTACACTAATAGCTCTTCTGCTCCAGGGTCTAGGTGGTGACTCCACTCACACAGCCCCACTAGACACTGCCCTGGTGGAGACTCCCTGCAGCAGCTCCAGTTGTGCCCACATTTCCACTTGGCATTTTGCCCTGGCAGGGGCTCTGTGCTAACCCACCCCTGCAGCAAGCCTCTGCCTGGGCCCCAGGCTGTCCAAGGCATCATCTGAAATCTGGGTGGAGGAAGCCGTGTCTTCACAGCTCTTGCACTCTGCCTGTCTGCAGAATCAGCACCACCCGCACAACACCAAGGCTTGTGCTTTATACCTTCCAGATCAATGGACTGAGCCATACCTGGAGTCACTTAAGCCACAGCTATGGTGGCCTGGGAATGCTGCACCAGAATGTGGGGAACGGAGACCCTGGGGGGCTCTGGGCTGTGACGCTGTGCAGGGCACCCCAGATCCGTCCCTGGAAACCATGCTCCCCTCCGAGAGTAGGTCAAAGGGCGAAAGACCCCACAGCCATTTCAGACGGCTTCCAGGCTAACCTCCTGTGTCAGCCCCCACAGCAGGCTCTCGGCCATGCCTTCAGTCTCCTCCCCTGAGCATGCTTGTCCACTCTTTCCATGGCCAGGCTGAGAGTGTTCCAAATCCTTTTGCTTTGCTTCCTTTTTAATTATAAATTCTGTCTTTAAATCATCTCTTTCCTCTCCTATTTTACGGTGAGCAGTTAAAAGTCTTGAGACTTACTGCTGTTTCGTGGTAGGTTCTGGGCTTACTCGTGACTGTTGCCTCTTTCTTCTTCCCATGGCTCCTCTGCACTGCGTTGCCATGCGGCAGCTTGAATGCCCTGCTGCTCAGCTGCTTCTTCTCTCTGCTCCCCTCCTTCATCGCTCCTCAGTTCCACGTTCCGTAACCTCCCAGGACTGGGATGCAATTCAGTCAGTCTTTGCTATTTTGTAACAAGGATGGCATTTGCTCCAGTTTTCAATGCCTTGCTCCTCATTTCTCTCTGAGCCCTCCTCAGAATGGCATTTATTGTTCACATTTTTATCAGCAATGTGGTCATGGTCACATAAGTAATCTCAAAGCAGTTCCAGACTTTCTCTAGTCTTCTCTTCCTCTGAGCCTTCACTAGAGTCCCCTTGGTGTCCTATTTGTAGAAAGACAGGCTTTACCCAGCCCCCTCCTTCAAATTCTTCCAGCCTCTACCCATTAGTCAGTGCTAAAGCCACTTCTGCATGTTAGGTGTCTGTGGAGCTGCACCTTATTTCTTGGTACCAGGTTTCTGTCTTAGTCTGTTTCTATTGCTATAAATGAATACCTGAGACTCGTTAATTTATAAAGAAAAAAATGTATTTGTTACATTGCTGGAGGCTAGAGAGTCTAAGATCCAGGGGCTGCATTTGGTAAGGGTCCTTCTTGCTAGCGGGGACTCTGCAGTGGCCTGGGGTGATGCAGGGCATCACAGGACTAGGGGGCCCATAAGAAATGCTCAAACTGGCTGGGCGTGGTGGCTCAAGCCTGTAATCCCAGCACTTTGGGAGGCCGAGACGGGCGGATCACGAGGTCAGGAGATCGAGACCATCCTGGCTAACACGGTGAAACCCCGTCTCTACTAAAAAAATACAAAAAAACTAGCCGGGCGAGGTGGCAGGTGCCTGTAGTCCCAGCTACTCGGGAGGCTGAGGTGGGAGAATGGCGTAAACCCAGGAGGCGGAGCTTGCAGTGAGCTGAGATCCAGCCACTGCACTCCAGCCTGGGCAACAGAACGAGACTCCGTCTCAAAAAAAAAAAAAAAAAGAAATGCTCAAACTGAGTTTAGTAACAGACCCATCTTCATGAAAATTAACCCGCCACCTCCATAACCCACCAACCCATGAATGGATAAATTCCTTCATGAAGGCAGAGCACTCCTGACCCATGCATCTCTCAAATGCCCCACCTCTCAACACTGCTGCAATGGGGACATGAACTTCTGGGGACACCTTCAAAACATGGCAGGGGTTGGAAGTTTCTGACTTGGGAATACCCTTGCTGATGGGGAAAGAGTGATCAGAACAAAAAGGGAAAATGGTTCCCTGGGGGCCCCAGAAAGGTGCCTGGGGGTGCTGGGCTTCCAGATGTGATGGAAGATGCTTGCCTCATGTCCAAATCTAACTCCAAGGCAGAAGTGCCTTAGGGGCCAGGGTGTTTTCCATGGCTAGGATGCCATGGTTGGGGTGGCCTGGGAACGCTGCAGCAGAATGTGGAGAGCTGAGTCCACATGTGGGCGGTGGAGACATTTCCCCGACGTTTTAATTTCCTGAATTGCACGGGACTCATGGGAAGTGGTATGACCCTTCTCCAAATCACTGCACTTCCCATCAGCCCAGCAGGACAGGGAATGCGAGGCGGCTGGGTTGGTGTGGGCGGTGGGCGATCCACATGTCTGTGACATCTGTGTGTGGAAGGCTTGTGCTCTACTAACACGCTGCTGGGCGCCACGCCTTGGGGGGAAGCCCCCAACTATGTCTGGTCTGTGAGATGGATGCCCCATGGGAGCAAAAAAGAAAAGAGATGCAAGGCAGAGAAAAGAGACAGGGAAGAGAAAAAAGGATGAGGGAGAGACTGCGACAGAGATGGAGACAGAGGGAGGAGCCGTGCTTAGCTGTGGCTGACTCACAGCTGATGGCTCACGTGGCTTAGCACTGTGGATGAGACCTTGGTACTGCCTCTCAGGGGCTCCGTCATAGCCATTTAGTTACTCAGCTTCTCTATGTCTCCGGTGTAAGACGGGGATGAAAATAATCACAGGACACAATGAGGTGATGGGTGCCAATTGCTCTGACTGTCTGAAATATGGTAATTAATGATTCGATAAACTATCCCTACAGCAGTAGCTTAAACACTGACAAGGAGAAAAAAAAATAGAGTCTTTTGTTTTGACATAGTTTTCAGATTTCCTCAGCTACCAAGAAGCAAGCTACAGCCAACCATGACCTAAATAGCAAGCAACTGGAGGCAGATAAGATAGTTGTGAAGGTGTCAAAATTAATAAGCCAGTTGATGCAGGTGGATGAGGGGGGACCAGGCTGGGAAGAGATGGCATGACTGGGGCGCGTCGCAGACCCTGACACTCCAAAGCGCTCCACGTGGCTTTTCTTTGTATTTTCTCTTTCTTGAAAAAGCGGTGTGAATTTGTTTGTATTGCTATAAACAAACACACACAAACAACTGCAACTGATACTGTGCAATCTCTGCAGTGGATGACAAATACCTCCCTGGTAGGAGGCTGAAGGAAGCGGTACTTCCCAGTCTCCAGGGACAGCATCTGAAGCCTGGCCGGGTCCACGATGAGGCGAGGCTTAGCTCCATCCCATTCCCCTCCGGGCCCAAGCAGAGACCTCAGCTACCACAGGGGACTTAGGAACCCATGACCTTGATCCTGCCTCGAAGCTCATGGCCACAGACACTCTGTTCCACTCAGTCCTCCTCAGGGGGGCTGCTTGTTTCCACCCCCTTCCCCCACCAAGTCCCACCAGCCCCTCTCCCTCTGGCCGCTGAGCCGTCTCAGGAGTGCCCCAGCTCTTTAGGACCCGGCTCCTCTGCTTGGGTAGGCACAGCTATCAGCATGGTTTGTCAGGAAGACAGAATTACTCCAGGTATTCCAAGCACAGGGGCATACATGGCCATCGGGAAGGCCAGAGGAACAAATGGCTGGGAAGCCCCTACCAGAGAAGGTGAGCTGCAGGAGCTCACCTGAACCCCACGGTGAGTCCCTACTGCCCTGGCCTGGAGTCCCCAGGCTCAGTTCCCCCGCCACAGCAAAGTGGGCAATTCGCAGAGCTCTCGAGGAAACTCTCAAGTTCCTCTGGCTTGCCATTGCCCTCTGCCAACTGCGCACACATCTGCTTGCAGCCGTGATGAAATCATGGCTTCTTCCCTTCCATACTCAACTAACATGCTTGGCTCCTGCTGGCAGGCTCCAACCAGCACCGTTCAGAGTAGAGGTTCTAGGAAAGTCAGAGGATGACATAGACAGGGACGCACATGGGAACACGTGAAGGTGCAGGCCACACACTTCACAGAAGCGGAGGCTTCCACTTGACAGCAGAGTCTGGTTACACTTGATGAGGAAGGGGTGGCGAGCCACAGAGAAACGCTGGTCTCTAGGAGCCCCCTAGGCTACTGTGCCACAGAAGCTCATTTCTCCTCTTTTAGGTGAATTTGGTTACTATTTCCTCAAAACCTGATTACTATGAAAGGTGAGAGTGAAGACACCTGCAGGGGGAGGATACCCCACACAAAACCGGTGAGTGCTTAAAATAGGCATTTTCTAAGGACAACAAAACCCAATTCAAAAATATGTAATGCAAAGGGCACTACTTTATAATAGATGGGCAGCACTTAAAACTCAATAAATATTTCATCAGAGCTTCATCCTGCTAGAGAAATGGTTAAGGAATTATGCAGCACAACGGCGCGTGCAGCAGCAAGGGGCCTTTCTTCATCCGCATTGGCAGCAGGAAGAGAGGCCTCCCGGGCCGATGGATGAATCCCTGGGACTCTGCCAGTGGCCTCCATGGAGATGGAGATAGAGCTGTGCCTGGAAATGACTCTGCTGAGAAAGACAATTTGGAGCAGAAGTGGCCAGTCCAGTTTCTATTTCCTTTCAGCCCTGATTATCTGCACAAATATTCTCTTTCTGGCCTCTCAAAAATGTATCCCCTTGGGGAAAGACAACATTCCCAGAATGCAGAAGTCCTGCATTCTCAGCCTTCTTTAGAATCTGTTGATGAGCCATGTCTATGTCAGAACAGACTCAGCGCTCACAGGTTAGACCATGGTCCCAAGGGGGCACCCCGAAAGTCTACATGTACGGAACCCTTCTCATAGCCACATGTGCTTTCCTAGGCGTTCCATAAGCCCAGCTTCCAAAGCACCCTCATCCACTGCAGGACATATATCCAGCATCCAGCAATGGGACTGGCACTGCAGAAAACATCAGGCACACAGGTGAGCTGCTCTTCCTGCCCTCAAGGAGTTTGCAGTTTGCTGGGGATTTATAAAAGCACACAGGAAGGCATGTGAAGACCCTCTCAAACAAGACAGAACAAGGTGCAGAAAGCAGTAGATTTTGTGACTGAACAAGTCCACAGCTCTAACAGCCCCTGGGCGCAGCTGTCAGAGTGGCAGACCCGGAGGTGCACGACCCAGATTCCCTTGCAAAGAAGAGCTTGCTGCCTAGCTGCTGGTGTCAGTAGATGACCTGCAGTTGCTGGTCATCTACCCCCAGGATCTGCCTCAGCAACCGGGAGCCACCTCAAAAACGGCCATGTTCTGTAAGGGTAGCCACACCAATTAATGAGGAACGGGTATAAAGGCCAAGCCATTCTTGCCCCAAATGGGACAACTCCAGTAGGGTCTACGGAGGCATCATAGAACGTACTTACAACTCTTCCTGCCCAAACTCCATGCGGCAAATGTTGATCCCAAAGAGCCTTCCCAGTGATGATTCTGCAACGTCATTCTGTCCTGGAGTAGGCGTCTCAGGGATCCCAGCTGGTGACCATCCGCTCAGCCTCCATCCACGTTTTCTGCCTCCCAGCTGTCTCTGCCTTGTGGTAAAGATCTGACCTTCACTGGAGCCATCCCCAGATGCTGCCTCCTCTCTCCCCAACCCCACCTTGTCCCCTAGAGCCCTGTTTACTGTAACACCCAAGGCCCTGCCCTGCTGCTCATTTGCTTTGGAAGTTGATGACCCTTCTTTCATGTAAAATGTACCAAACCCTCTATGATTTCCCTGCTGTGGTCCTTGCTCCTTCCACCCCCGGTCAGTATCCCTGCAGTCGATTCCTCTGCTCATCTGCTTTGTGAGTGACAGCCTTCTGGACTCAGTCCTGTGTTGCAGGAGTGCCTTTAGGGTTTCACTGATCACATCTAAGCAAGAGACTCCCCAGTGTCTCCAGGCTCTGTCTGCTCTCCTGAAGTATCCAGTGCTATGACTTGGTTGGTTCCTGCAGCCTTGATTCCTTCAGGCAGTAAAGAACTTGCTGTGATAAAGGAGTTTGATCCTCCAACAATAGCACCCACCACATGGCCTGTGTGGCATCACACTAAGGCTGTCCATATTCAAACAAGCAAATCTTTGGAATTCTATGTTTCAAAACCTGAAAAACAAGAAAATATTTAACTTAAAAGAAATTAGGCCAGATGCAGTGGTTCACACCTGTAATCCTAGCACTTTGGGAGCCTGAGGCGGGTGGATCACGAGGTCAGGAGATCGAGACCATCCTGGCTAACATGGTGAAACCCTGTCTCTACTAAAAACAGAAAAATTAGCCGGGCATGGTGGTGCATGCCTGTAATCCCAGCTACTTGGGAGGCTGAGGCAGGGGAATTGCTTGAACCTGGGAGGTGGAGGTTGCAGTGAGCTGAGATCATGCCACATGCCACTGCACTCCAGCCTGGGCGACAGAGCGAGACTCTGTCTCAAAAAAAAAAAAAAGAAAACGAAATTACTCTCTGCTGATAACGTTTCAGCCACCATGACACCTTGGAGATGAAGAGGTTCTTGGATGGAGACTCCCACTCTGGCATCAGTTAAGCTTGCAAAAACTTGGTCTGACCCTGATCTCTGTGTTTCCCCTTAGAGTCGAGCTCAAGATATGCTGACTTTCAAAGCACATATTTATAGTCTTGAAGGTACTCTAAAATGTTCACGGTCCGTACTTTGACCTCTGTTTCTCTCATGCTATTTAAGATACATGGCACGAGAAGCAGCTGAGCTTCTTAATAATATGGTCAGATAGATATTTGATCTAGGGTGAGCATAAAGAATCAAATTATGCAGGTGACAAAAAGCTCCCTGGGAATCATTTTGAGTAGGTGATAGGACCCTAGGCAAGTAGTCCTTCTGATGGCTCACCAATGCACTCATCAAAGCCCAGGCTTCTTTTCCATTGAGCCAGGTAATTAGATCAGCATCGACAACAATATCTGCATTGTATATTCAAAGCTGGTGATGATCTGGACAACAATATCTGCATTGTACATTCAAAGCTGGTGATGATCTGGAGAAGCAGAATAACTGAATAGTTGATAATTGGCCATGATTACCTCTATTGATTTTTTCCAGGAAGTTTTATCTGACATGGTTGTTTTTAAATATGAAATTAAATGAAAGCTCCGTTTCCACCAGAAAAGGAAAGTTTAAGTTACAAACCAGATAAAAATATACTCCCGTAGGAACAAAGTCATCTCTGTAAAGAGAAGTCGGGATAATTGTGCTAAGCAGTCATCATCAGAAGCAGAAGCCATTAAGTGTTATTGAAACTTAGGGTATCCCCTCTAGCAACAAGAGTCCACAGTCTGATGAATGTCAAGTACTAATCCAGCACTAATGTGATTTAATTTTATGAATTGTTTGCATAAATATTAGAAAACATCTTGAGAGAAACATACTGTATTATACATCTGTGTACATGGTGGATGCATGCAAATGCTCTAGCCCAGCTCCTGAATAATTCATTTCAGTCATTTTATTTACATAGGAAAATGATCCTTGATTTGCTTGGCAGATTTTAAGCCACAGTTTCTATTGGTAAACTGAGGCCCTAGTGTGCAGCCAAAAGGCACAGGGCAGTGGGAGGTACTCTGTAGAGCAGACAGCAGCCTTTATCTCATGGAATTCTCTGATTCTTTAGAAAACAAGTATGTTTGATCTGGCCCATTTTAAAAAGTCTTAGCTCTGTAATGGTACTTGCCAATCTGCTTTCAAAAGAAACATTCCCCCTTTCTATGCCTCTTTCATCCTATTTATGAATGCCCTCTTCTTGCTCTCTGTTATTAAAAAAATGCTTTTCATTCTTTTATTTTTGTCTTTGTCTTGAGAAAACAAGAGAATGGGGAGATGAGCTGAGGAAAAATCTTTGGAGGAGGCATGACAGATGCTGAGGAGATTTAGGGCTCCCCTCCCCTCCTCAGCCACCACTTGGAGAACTTGGGGGTGAGAATATGCAAGGGAGGATAAGTCCGAAGGCTCTGATACTTGTCAGTGATGTGGTGACCACAGGGAATGAACTCCTTGAGGATGCTTAGTAGAAAACCACTCTCCAAACTCTTAGCTCCAGCTCCTTTCCTTCAATGAACTCCTTAGACCAGGGCGTCTCTCATTTGATGAACTTTAGCTCTCCTTTCCCATCATAGCTGCCCAGGTCCTGGTGACTCCCTCTCCAGTACTCTTCTCTGAGTCTCTGGAGTATAGGATTCCAGAAGGAATTCCCCACACTTTCAATATTGTTGGGAAAAGGAAGAAGACAGGGACTTCTGGGGCTACATATCCCTGAGGATGACCTCGGTATGTATATCCCATTGAACACCACCACCATCTTGCCCGCCTTCTGCTCTTCATTCTACAGTCACAAGACTGTGTTCCTCAGGCAGAGGGAGGACACCTCTGTGGGGCAGGCATGTGGTTGCCCAAGGTGGGCAGATTCCCAAGGTGATGCGAGACCTCCGTCAAATTTATTCTCTTCGTCCCTTTCTCCCTCCCCAGACCTCGAGTCTCCCTCCTTCTCCATTCTGCTCCTCTGCCTGCTCCTCCTTCTCCATTCCCTCCTCCTACTCCTAGGGAGCAGTGTCTGGACATGGGAGTTGGTGTCCTGCCAGAAGGGAACTGAGGAAGGGGCTGTACCAGAATCCTCTTCCTCTGGTTGGGGCTCACTCGCAGATGGGTAGTGAGACCTCCTTATGTGGTGAGCAGGGTGACTGTGTCCTCAGGACCCCCGCCCCCGTCTTGTCCATTTTCTCATCTCCAGCGTTTGCTCTCAAGCACCCTCTCCTTGCCCTCTTAGACCTGTTCTCCGTAATGCACAGGGAGTGGTAAGTGCCAATAAGTCCTTCATTCAGAAAAAAGAATCCATTCCAAGAGCACAAATCGTCAGCAGTGGGCACCGTCCCCTGCCCCAAATGCCTTGGCCACTTCCACATTCCCACAACGCAGGGCCAAGGCAGCCTATGTGGGAGCTCAGCCAGTGGGCTGCTGGAGCCGGAAGTGCTTTTACTGTACTTCCGGGGCATCCCAGAACAGCACCCGGAAAGACAGAGAGTGAACACCCCAGCTCCCAGCCTTGATGCGCTCTGTGGGACCTACAGGGCCTCCATCGCCCACTGCAGGACTGGACCAAAGTTTCCCTCAGTGAGACTTTGCCGGATACTGCACCCCCATTTCACTCTCCCTCGCCGGTTCCACCTCCCAGCTCCTCTTTATTTTGGAACACCTAGTGGCCTCCCACTCCCACTGAATCCTTGTTTCAGGTTCTTTATTTCTAGAGAACCCAAACCAAGACATATGCATACAATGGAAATTCCCCTTCTCTTCCCATGCCTAGACCCAAGGGCCTCCCCAGAGGCAACTCCTCGATGTATTACTTGTTTTAGGAGCGCACTGGTCTGGTAACACAGAGCACAGACGTTGGCTCCAGTTTCCTCATCTATAAAATGAGATGATAGGGTATACATAATAGGATGACTTCCTTATGAGGGGTGAAGTAGTTAATATTTGCAAAATGCTTAAGGTGGTGCATGTAGACAGACAGCACTAAGGAAAGTTCGTTAACTAACTACCTTCATACATGCTCGCATCTGTAAACTTCTGCCCTCCAGTTTCGATTTTGACTTATTGCTGGATCAAGGAGTCCATTTTCACTGAATCCCCGTGCCGTCTCAGCTACCTGAGACTTGGATGAACGGGAGGTACAGGTAGCTACTAGAATCTTGTACCACAAACCTGGCAGGACCTTGATTGCTGGGAGATTAGGACACCGTTCTTTTTGGAACTCAGCCAATTCGTAAGGCTTCTTCTAAGCATAGGTCAGGTGAGAGGCTCTAGTGGACACCAGGAGACCAAGGGCTGGCTCTCAAAGTCTCAATCCTTCCAGAGTGAGTTCTCAGGGAGCATGCCCCACATCCCAAGAAACAAAAAAGCAGCTGGAAGTTTGCTTTGCCATGGGAGCGCCACTCAGCCAGGCCCCTACAGAAGTGTCTAGGCTGTGTCATTCATCATACCATATCCAGCAAGGCTAAAGTTTGGCCATTCCCAAGAAAGATGTACTCAGTACCAGAGATCATTGCTTTGCAGTTACAAAGAGTGAGGAACTTTGGCCTGAAATTTTTCCTGGAATCTAAAGTCAAAGTTCATCACACTTACAGCAAGAACAGTGATAGCAGCCAGAAAATATATCAGTTTCTTGATAAAACAATTAGGGAAAACAGCTAGACAGCAGCTGATCAGTTCATCAAATAACCCATTCCAAGACCAAGAACCAAATAAGATTCAATAAAATATATTGATTATTTTGGGTTGATCTATATGACTGTGAGAATTAAGTCTGGGATTTCAGACTCATTAAATCCTTCCTCTCAAGAGTTTTTAAGACTATTTTAAGGAACACTTTTCTGCATTTGGCTCCCATTGTTGAAATTTTATGTTCTTTAAGATTTGTAGAGATTTTTAAATAATGTAGCACGGACGCTGTTAATTGCGCGTCTTATGTTTAACTTTTTTTTTTTTGTTTTTTTTTTTCTTGTTTGCGGACAGAGTCTGCTCTGTCACCTCAGGCTGGAGTTGCAGTGCGCGGCTACGGCGCTACACTGCAACCTCCCGACTCCTGGTTCAAGTGTTCTCGCCTGCCTCAGCCTCCTGAGTAGCTGGGATTACAGGCACACACCACCATGCCCGGCTAATTTGCGTGTGTGTGTGTGTGTGTGTGCGTGTGTGTTTAGTAGAGACAGGGTTTCACCATGTTGGTCAGGCTGGTCTTGAACTCTTGACCTCGTGATCCACCCGCCTTGGCCTCCTGAAGTGCTGGGATTAGAGGCGTGAGCCACTGCACCCGATTGTCTTTAACTTCTTTTTACCAAGATGACTGTGTGAAATCTCTTACTGGACTGTGTTTTTATTTCTGCCCCTTTAATGATTTCCAGAAAATCTTTAGATTTCACAAGCAAAAGAAAAGCCTTTATCGGGAGTCAATAGACCCTGAAAATAAATCGCTCTCTGAAATGTGAGGTATCAACAAAGCATAATTTTACTTTCAACACATTGACCTGAAATCTTTCTGTGACCAAAATAATCCCAGGTGAGATTTAAGTACTTGTGGAAACTAATTAGCTCTCTCTTTCCATAGCAACATCCCACAGATTGGGTGGCAGGTCTCAAAGAATACACCTGATCTTACCCTGTAAGTAATGACAGAATTCAATTGCATAATGAGAGGAGAAATCCATTAGTATTTATAGACCCCCAGAACCATCTTTATTTTTCTCTTAATATGACTTTAGATCTTTAATCAACATTTCCTTAAAGCATGAGAGGTAGAATTTCTTGAAGATACTGATGTGTGCAGTAGTTAATATCTTAATTTAGACCCACCCACTCAATCCAATGCATGTTTGAAAAAAAGGAATAGATAAAAATAATTACCAATTAATACAAAAACATGAAAAGCAAGAATCTTGTACTCATTAGTTCTATTCAAGACCCACGGGGGAACCAGTAATTGCTTAATTTGTAGGGTTTCCCTCAGGTGCCCATGGATCTGCTTTAGAACAATACCTATGAGCTCACCTTGCAGTCTCTTGCCCCTTCTGACCTGAGCTAGGTGTCAGATGAGATGGCAGGGGTCCTGCCTTCCATAGTTCTGAAGGCCTGTGGCGCCTTATGCTGGCTGCAGGCCTCTGCATCTGTCATTCTCCACCTGCACATCCAGATAGTCAACCCCTCCTACCTGCACAGAAGAGAATCCTTTAAATAGCACCGTACCAAAAAAAAAAAAAAAAAAAAGGTTGGTTTCCACATCTTTAGATAAAAGCTTTGTGTCTTCATTCACTTAGCCAATATGTAAGAAGCATGCCAGTGATGTATTGGGAGAATGGTTTCTAGGGGAAAAAATGATGTATTTGTGGTGTTTGTCAATTTCTGGTGTAAATATTCTTAGCATGCCCATTTCACCTACAAACAGAACATCACTGGATACAGAGTTGGGAAAAGATGCATAGAATTGATTCTCATGAGCTGGCGCAAACCTGCTCCAGCACCCCACTGAAAATACCTGTTCTTTTGTGGACATGATGTAAGATAATGATGCTACCAATATACACGACAGCATGTGCCCGCTTCTAAGGAGCTCATAATGCAGCCAGCAACACAAAGTGTGTGTGAAAACCTTTCTTCTGCAGTATGACATTATCCAAGTTTATTACAGAGGCATTCTCTCAGAATGTTATGGAAAGTATAACTAGAGATACGCAGGTGAGCATGTGTCTTAGTCTGTTTCTGCTTCTTTAAAAAAAAAAAAATACCCGAGACTGGATCATTTCTAAGAAACAGAAATGTATTTTCTCACAGTTCGGGAGGATAGAGTCAAAAATAAAGGCGCCTGCAGGATCAGTGCCTGGTGAGAACCTGGTGTGTGTTTTCAAGATGGTGCCTTGAATGTGTGTTCTTGCAGGGTGGAAGGAATGAAAAGGCAAAAGGAATGAAGAGGTGAACTTGCCCCCAAAGCTTTTTATAAAGCACTCATCCTCTCCATGAGGGAAGAGTTCTCACCGCCTAATCACCTCCCGAAAGCCCACCTCTTAATACCACTGTACTGAGGATTAAGTCTCAACACAGATTTTGGAGGGGACACAAACATTGAAACCACAGCAGGACAGGAAGGAAGAAGCCATGAGTGTGTGCTGCCGTACTCAGGTTCCCAGAAGAAATATGGAAATTGTTCATCTCAAGAAATATACAGGCCGGACATGGTGGCTCATACCTGTAATCCCAGCACTTTGAGAGGCCAAGGCAGGCAGATCATGAGGTCAGGAGTTCAAGACCAGCCTGATCAACATGGTGAAACCCTGTCTCTACTAAAACACACACACACACACACACACACACACAAAATAGCTGGGCATGGTGGCGCGTGCCTGTCATCCCAGCTGCTCAGGAGGCTGAGGCAGGAGAATCGCTTGAACCCAGGAGGCAGAGGTTGCAGTGAGCCGAGATAGTGCCACTGCACTCCAGCCTGCATGACAGAGCAAGACCCTGTCTCAAAAAAAAAAAAAAAGAAAGAAAAGAAGAGAAAAAAAGAAATGTACAAGAAGTTAGGAAAACGTTCATAATTTGCAGATAATCACTTAATATATAAAAATAAAATGTGTACATTCTAAACTAGGACCAAAAAGTTTAGTATACCCAATGAAATGCAATAAAAGATGGGAAAACATGGGAAATAGAACACATGAACGAGGATGAAAGAAATAAGGCAAAACAATATCCATATTCAACGTAAAAGGCTTGAATTTCTTTGTCATAAGTCAGACATCAGATTGAATTCAGAAAATAGCTGTAAGAAACAAATAGCAAGAAAGAAAAAATGGGTATAGCAATACAGAAAAATATTCTTAAAAAATATAAACTCATGAAAATCAATGCAGTAATATTAATATAGACAAAGCATAACTCCAGGTAAAATCATGGTCAGTGACAAGGGCTTTGCACCGTCATGGGAGAACTAGAACGAGGTGTTGTAATCACGAACATATGCACAAAAGATGTGCCCTGTGTTTCTGTAGATGAGACTTAGTTGATCATGAATTCGTAGTTGCTGTTTCTATTATTTATCAGAAAACAAGGGTTATCAAAAAGGCCTGGAAGTGGTGATGGGTTCAACTTTGGACATGTGAAGTTTGGGGCCATTGGGATTCTCAGAGTCACGTGACAGAGCTGATCAGGGATGAGGCATTCACCTTCAGGAACATGTTTGGAATATTATCCTTTCCCTGCAAAGATCCAAAGACAATTTTGTACTAAAATATTCTGATCATCACAAGCAAGAGATTTGCACATAGAATGAAAGTACATTAGAGTGGTAGTGATAGAGAGGTATTTTTCTGACAAAGGATGGGATGGATGGAATAATAGAGTCAGAAAAACAGAAAGAACAGGGAAAATGTCTTGAGAGTACTTAAAACCTTGCTTGACTCTTAATGAAAGTTGCTATATAGGCTACAGGTGATGGGTAAATATTCACCATGTATCTTTTGAGGCATAAAGCGTTTTGCTTCCCAAGCATTGCCTATATAAAGACTTAAATGGCTGTGCCCTCCTGTAGCTTGAGATATTGCTTCTGTCTATCACAGTGGAAACCTGTCCAACAGAATCTCTTATCTGTCAACCAGATGAAGCTGGAGCCTTTCCTGGCTGCTCTGATAATCAGCATTAGAGGGAAGGGGTGGCAGTCTCCACTGCAGAATGATTTGTGTCGATTGCCGGGTTTTAATGAGGAGTGGAAAGCATTGTGCATCTTCAACAGTGTGTATGCTAAATCACTGGCTTTCACAACCTCCCTAGAAAAGCCATTTGTTCTGTAATTATGTAACACCCATATATATGTCACAGAAAGGCAGTGAGTTTACTATTTTAAATTAAATTTTAGTAGTGCTAGGAATCTCCGCAAGCCAAGCCGGAAAACAGTCTACCCATCATGTCTTCATTCTCTTTGGGTATCTCATAGCAAAGAAATTCTTTTTTGTTTGAGACAGAGTCTCGCCATGTCACCCAGGCTGGAGTGCAGTGGCACTATCTTGGCTCATGGAAACCTCTGCCTCCCTGGTTCTAGTGATTCTCAGGCCTCAGCCTCTTCAGTAGCTGGAATTACAGGCATCCACCACCATGGCCCAGCTCATTTACTATTTTGGTTTTTTGGGATTTTTTTTGTATTTTTAGTAGAGATGGGATTTCACTATGTTGGCCAGGCTGGTCTCAAACTCCTGACCTCAAGTGATGCTCCCTTCTCAGTCTCCCAAAATGCTGGAATTACAGGCATGAGCCACCATGCCCAGCCAAAACTCTCTTCTAATGTAAAAGTTTTGTTTTGTTTTTTTTCCCTAAAAAGTGAAAATTGTTTTAAAGCAGAGAAGAGCACCATTTAATATGGCTAGATTTCAGAAGTGGGCACGCCGTTTCGCACTTTTCTTTTTTTTTTTTTTTTTTTTTTTTTGAGGCGGAGTCTCGCTCTGTCGCCCGGACTGGAGTGCAGTGGCCAGATCTCAGCTCACTGCAAGCTCCGCCTCCTGGGTTTACGCCATTCTCCTGCCTCAGCCTCCCGAGTAGCTGGGACCACAGGCGCCCGCCACCTCGCCCGGCTAGTTTTTGTTTTTGTATTTTAGTAGAGACGGGGTTTCACCGTGTTAGCCAGGATGGTCTCGATCTCCTGACCTCGTGATCCGCCCGTCTCGGCCTCCCAAAGTGCTGGGATTACAGGCTTGAGCCACCGCGCCCGGCCCGTTTCGCACTTTTCAAGCTTCCCACAGTCACAAGCTGAATGGCTCCTCTTCCCACTCTCCAGCAAGAAGCAAGGAAGTGTTTCCTTTTTCCCTGTCATCCTGGAAGGCAGAAGTGTAGGGTAAAACCCTGGGCTTGAGCATCGTGCAAAATCAGGCACAGTGGCTGCCCTCGCTGTGAGCCATTCACTACATTATTGGTATTGTCAGGTACTTAGCCAAAATGTTCATTACTTCATGCATACCTAATGTGTTTCCTCAAAAAAACATGCTCCCGGAAAAGTGACTTGTTTTTATTGAGTGCTATCTGCAATGAATATCCTCCTCTTCTCCCTCAGTCTGCATATCTGACTCAAGACAGCTTCTGTCCCACAGAGGTGAGGGATGGGGTGGGAAATCTGTGGAACTCTGGATTTCTTGGGATCCAACTAGGAAAATTCTGGGTCTTCTAACAGAGAGCATTTAATAGAGGAAATTGTTGCATGAGCAATGGACTAATTGAAAGAGGAGGCTGGGGCAAAACAGAGAATAATAGCATGACAGGAAGCTACTCACCAAACTTGGGAGGCCTGTGTCAGCGGATACCACAAGCCAGAGCCTTCAGGTGGGAAGTGCCAGAGGAGTCACCCAGCAGGAACTGGGACCCTGGCAAGAGAGATTGTCCAGCAGAGCTGGAGCCATGAAGGAGACACCACCATTTCCAAAAGTGTCTCACAGAGCCAAGTGGCAAGGAAACGCCGGTGCTCTCCGCTTGGTGCCCTCCCACCTTCCTGTAGTGCTTCCATTCCCCAAGCCAGCCTGGAAGCAAGAAGACAGGGGAGCCTGCACGTGGCACTTTCTGCTGTGCAGAGTGAGGCGATCAAAGCCGATGTGAGGGGCTGCGCTCCTGTTCTCAGCTGCCCTCCCCCCCAACCCGCTTCCATGCCTTTTGTCTCATGACCTTGAAATCACTCTTACTAAATGGGCAGTTTCTATTTCCACACCACGAATCTGGGCCCAGATATGTGACTTGCATTGGCCCGAAGAGCGGGACACAATGACCATGTGCGAATCTGGACCGAGGCCTCAAGCAGCCTTGATTGTTTCCACTTTTGCGTTTCTTCATCATCAGAAGCAGCACATGTCAGGGCTGGCCCTGCAGACCCTAGGGGGATAATGAGAGACATATGGAGCGAAGCTTCTCCAGCCAAGCCTAGCCTAGAGCAGAGGCCACAGCTGACCCTTGGATTAATGAACAAGGCAGCCCATTCACAGATGATGTGCAGATCCAGCCAAGATCATTGAAGTTTATCTTAGATCTGCTGGTTCCCAGCCAGCCTGCAGATGTATGGGTTATAATAATAAAGTGTGATTTTAATACGTGAGGTTTGGGGGTAGCTTTTAATGCAGCAAGGGTAAACGGATAAAGATAAGATGCATATGAAAGCAAACCATCCGTTGACTATACTAACATATCACATAACTATAAAACCAGAGAAAACCTATCAGGGTTTCTGAGACCTAGCACAAGGATCTTCTTGGTTGCCTCAGAACATCCCGCTTTACATCCGCTAACACTAAATTTAGTGAGCCAGGTGGTCTTGCTTCCCATAGGAATGTGACTGCTGTGGCTGATACAGGACACAGGCATGTCCCCAAGCCCTGAGTGATGGGCCAGCCATGAGAGCAGGCTGCCTTGGTAGTGCCACCCCAAAAACAAGGACTGCTCAGAGGAGGTCACCTGAGCAGGGCCCAGACTGATGGACATGAACTCCTGGGAGAGTAAAGAGCACAAGTAGCACTCCAGAGAGAGGAAATGGCCTCAGCACAGGCACCTGGGCAGGAGGGCAGGAGCATCAGTCATTTGAGTTGCCTTGAATCTACAAGTATGGCAAGAACTCCAGGTGCCTGTGGGGATCCATGAGGGTGAGGCTGTAAGTCTGGGCTGGAGACACAGGAAAGGGCCATGGACAGCAGAGGGACCAGGACCCTGGCCAAGGTGAGCCACAGGGAGGGTTTGACCCCAAGACGCATGTGAAATTAGGCAAAAATTGTGTACCATTACAATTACTCTTGAAAATCTCTACAATCCCAGTTTTTGTGTGTGTATTAGCTACATACCCCTGTGTAATAAATTATCCCTAAGACTTAGTGGTTTAAAACAATGAGTATTAATTATCTTGCAGGCGTCTTCTGAGGGGAGTCAGGAATTTGGGTGTGGTTTAGTGGGGTGACTGTGGCTCAAGTTTCCTCTTGGGGTTGCATCAGGGTGTCTGCTGGGACCGTGGCCCCATCTGAAGGCTCCATGCAGGGAGGACCTGCTTTGATGCTCATTTCCACGGTCAGGCAGAATTCAGTTTTCCCCAGGAGTTTTAACTAGGGCCTCAGTGTCTCTCTGTCTTTTGGAAACATGCCTTCCTTGGTCCCTTCCCATATGGTTCCCTCCAAAGGGCAGTTTACAACATGGCAGCTGGCTTCCCCCAGAGCAAAGGAGTGAGGTCAATGTCTTCGTAAGATATTCTCAGAAGTGAATACCCACTGCTTCTGCCATATTCTATTGGTCATAAATGATTCACTATATCCAGTGCACAATCAAGGGGACGGGACTCCAAAGGGTACAAATACCAGGAGGCAGGGGTTGTTGGGGTCGTCTTAGAGGCTGTCTACCACATCCTGATTAGCCATATGACGTGGTGGCAGGATGCTCACTCTGGGACAGGCACATGGGCACTGAGGCTGACTGGAGAGTGTCAGGCTCCCATGCTCACTGGATGTTGTGAGTGGTTCTGTCTCTCACCTGAGTGTATATTAATATGTTATGCTGAAGATGTGTGGTTTAATATACTTAAATTAAATATGCATAAAACATGGCACTGGTCTAATTTTTTATATATGCGTGTGTGTATGTGTGTGCATGTACATAGGAAATAAATAATTCCAGAGGACTGACAGTGAGTTAGAGGAGGAAGGTGAGGAATGAATGGGCACAAGAAACCAGTTCAGAAGAAACGGTCCAGATGGGGAACAGAAAACATCTTTGGACAGGCATAGATGGAGGGAAGTATTTGAAAGGCATTTAAGATTTCAAAAGGTCAGCATTGGTGATGGACCAGTTTGATCAGAAAGAAGAAGACAAACGGTTAAGATTTCTCCTACGTGAAATAGGATTTCTCATGTATTCAACCTAGGTCATGCTAATACATCGAAGCCGGCGTCCAGGGTTAGGAGGGTGCAATTCGCGGGAGGAGGGCAGATACCCTTTGTCTTAAGTCCAGGATTCCCCTGGGATTTCTGCACCACAGCCTCGGCCGTGCCTCCTGGTGTGCATGGTGCAGAGTTCAGGGGACAGGAGCAGCACCACAGCACTGGGCGGAGGTGAGTGGCTGGAAGATCAGGCTCCTGGACATCCTAGAAAAACATTTCCCATTGCCTGGTAAAATTTAGGGTACAGGTTGCCACTTGATTTCTTTCAGCGCAGGGATCCCTCTCTGAGAAGAGGAGGTTTTATATATATGTGCTTTTTATGATGTTATGTTTTGAAGTGCGCTATTCCAAGGTTTTGGAGCAAGGAAAGAGGAATAGTGGGTGAGTGGAGGGAGCTGGCTGGGTGTCTGGACAACACGGTAGGGTCCCTTCAGCCTTTCCTATGTGTCTGCATTTCCTGGCCCTCCGTGCTGGGCACAGCCACCTGCTTTGTGCTTCAACTACCCAGGGACGCCTCCTTCCATACCTACCTCCTCAGCCTTCCACTGGAAAGATGCTGAAAGATGCTCATTTGCCACTCAAGATTTAACAAGTCTGACGGTTGTTTTCCTTCTAATATCAAGAGGTTCACATTGCCAGGTACTCTGGTTCATAATAAGAGTTATTTCTCCCTGGAGAGGCATTCTCTGATCTTGTTAAAGATGGGATTGTGACAGTATCTATAATTAAGAATAGTTAGATGCAAATGTGGGAAGACGTGTTTGAAAACCTCTGGATGATAATCTCCATTTAATCATTAAGTTAAATTGAATGTGACTGAACACTCAATCTTGCCTCATGCAGCCCCCTTTGTTGCAGCCATAGAGCTTTCTGTGCATTGGACACTCCGTTGGTGGTGGATTCTGTCAGAGTAGGTTTGTAGGGGTTGTTCCCAGAGCACCGATTTTAAAAGCAGCTTTTACACCTGCATACAGTGTTCATTGACTCTTACTCCCGATGTATTTTGCATGCCTCCCAGTGGAAAGAGGGAGAAATACACACAGGACTCCATAATCCACATGGGCCCAGGAGGCTTGGCAGAGGCCAGTTGTTGGAATCATCAGAATTGTATTTGAGCCTTGCATTTCAGTCAAAGGCATCGCCAGGGACAGTGTAGTTACTGCAAGATCTGCTCGACACAGGAGTGGCTGGAGTTAGTAAGTGGCCATGGCGTGAGCTGCTTCCTTCTATTTAATAATTTTAAACTTTGAAGTATTAGTATTTTTATTGATGCCTAGACTGCTTCCAAAGTAATCTGGAAACACAACACTGAGGTTATAAAATAAAAAAGCAGCCAACATAAATAAAAAGATGAGAGACCACTTCCAGTCCTCGAGCGGGGCAGCTGGGCGTGAGGGGAGGCGCAGATTGAGCCTGATGGGAAATCCTAGGCCAAGTCCTACTGCTGTGACCAGAGGCAGCAATTAACCCTGAGCTTCCTAACAGTCAAGGGACGGGGAACACAAACCAGGTCACATGGTCCTCAGGCCTGATGAAGAGGAGAGATTGCCACCAAGAGAGTCACCTTCCTGGTACTGAACATGGAGGGGAATTTTCCTGAATGTTCACCACAACAGCCTTACGACGAAGACATGTTCAATAATAAGGTTGGCTTTTATGTTTTATTATTTTTTATTTCTTTATTTTTTTATTTTTTTGAGACAAGGTCTTGCTCTGTCACCCAGACTGAGGTGCAGGACCACAATCATAGCTCACTGTAGTCTCAACCTCCTGGGCTCAAGTGATCCTCCCACCTCAGCCTCCGGAGTAGCTGGGATTACAGGTGCACACCACC
Organism: Rhinopithecus bieti; assembly: GCF_001698545.2. NCBI lineage: Eukaryota > Metazoa > Chordata > Mammalia > Primates > Cercopithecidae > Rhinopithecus > Rhinopithecus bieti. The sequence goes on along the minus strand of NW_016806237.1, from coordinate 928,549 downwards.
ATGCCAGGCTAATTTTTGTATTTTTTGTGCTTTTTGTAGAGATAGAGTATAGCCATGTTCCCAAGGCTGCTCTCAAATTCTTGAGCTCAAGCTATCCACCCACCTTGGCTTTCCAAAGGGAAAGGATTGCAGGCGTGAGCCACCACACCTGGCTGAAACTAGAAAGTTAGCAGAAGGATTTAGCTGAGGATTTTACAACAGGCTCAATCTGCACCTCCCCCTGCATTCAGCTGCCCCACCCAAGAATTAGGCCCAAGGATTTTTTGTTAATCTTTGATTCCTAAAACTACAGATGAAATTCTGAAAACAATGCATTAAGTTTCAAGAATGTTTGCCTGCACTGCTATTTAATAATATGTTGACATCAGTAAGGAGTAATTCACTTTGGTTCCCCTGGCCTTTTTCCCTAGACATCCTAACCCTCCAGATAATCTAGAATTTTCCCTCTTTCCTTCTTGTTCATTCTTCACCTAGGCCAATTTCCATGGCCTCTACACCAGCCAGTGAATCTCAAGGTCACCCAGGAGGAGTTGCTCTGGCAGATTGAAGATGACTGCATTCTCTTTTACACTCACTCCAGTGTTAAGTTTTTGTTTCTGGTCCCTCCACTGGAATCTGGGTGAGATCTGGAATTGCTGTGACCAGCAGAATACAATGATAGAGATAAGCCTATGCCTTGAGAAATGGCAGCTTTCACTTGCCATCTCTAGGATGTTTATTCTGGGGGAAGCCCCCTGGCCATGTTAAATGTCTGACTACACTAAGCTGCCATGCTCTCAGGAAGCTCAGTTAGCCTCAGAAGAGGCCTTGTGGCTGTGCCAGTCAGCACAAGCAGTTCCAGCCATCCCAGCCCAGGAACCAGACACATCTTAGACATTCCAACTCCAACCACACCAGTTGGGGGAAACATCAGAGCCAAAGACATGTGAGCTCAGTGGAGCAGACTCAGCTGGCTCCAGCCCATCAAACCACTCCAGCTGAGGATCCAGGCTGTGCTCTATCCAAATTCTGGAACTGCAGAAGCGTAAGCCTATAAAACGTTGGTTACTTCATACCATCATATTTTGTTTGTTTGTTTTTGTCTGTCTTATGCACAGACAACTAACAGAGGATTTGCACATTGGAATGTATATCCTCATCCATTCTTCCATCCAATTGTTACTTGGAGCTATCCAAGGACACCCCACCTCCAGGCCCCTGCGTTATCCAGCTGGCACTAGGAGAATTTTAAAAAAACAAATATGGAGAGAGATCGAGAGAGAGAGATGACAGAAGGAGAGAGAAAAAGAAGGCAGGTGACAGAGAGAAGAAAAAAGAGAGAGCTGAGGAAAGAAGGAAAAGAGAAGGGGTAGAGAGAGATGGACTAGATGGATAACAGATAGAAAAATAGATATTTGGTGAATGAATGGATAAATGGGAGAAAAACTAAGCATTGGTGCCTTAGCAATGTGAAAAGACGTGTCCTGTCTCAGATGGGCTAACCAGGCCAAGCACCTGGAATTCAGGAAAGGAGACTTGTCCAAATGTCATACTGGTTTATGTCTACAAGAAAAAAGGGCCCAGTTGGTCCAAATTAGTATTTTTAAAAAGAAAGCATTTGTTTTCCTGCCACTACCATGGACCAGCAGAATTCACTACACTCAGGAGAGGGTTTCTAATTCACTGGCAGAGGCGATTTATAGCAGACTTCATAAAGCAAAGTACCCTTGCTTGATGGTTGAAGAAGAATGAAATAAAATAAAATTGCTTGCTGTCTCTCCACAAGACCACCCCCGAGTCTAACTGGGCTTCCTCACAGCATGGTGGCTTAGTGTGGTCAGACGTTTAACACAGGCAGCTGGTTTCCCCCAGAGGGAGTGTCCAAGAGACAGCAAGTGAAAGCTGCCATTTCTTAAGGCTCAGGCTTGTCCCTTTCATTGTATTCTACTAGTCACAGCCATTCCAGATCCCAACCAGATTCAAGGGAAGGGCCCAAGGACCTCCCTCTCATGGAGTTAGTGTCAAAGTGTTTCTGCTGCCAGCCGCACTCTCTAAAGAAGAGAATGTGAGGCTTGGCCTGGAAGGCTGGTGCCAGAGCAGAGTCAGGCATCCTCCCTGGATCTTCTTCCATCACTGAGTGACAGCCAGAGCCATGGGGGAGATCTTTCATGATGGAAATAAAATTTTCCTTTTCATTGGTATATCTACTGCAAATAATTTTATATTCATTCTTGTCACACCAAGTAAACTTCCAAAACGTATTCCAGGTTGCCACAGCCTGTTATGCAGAGTGGCACAAGCTACATGACGTGTTATCAAGCTGCAAGTCTTGGAACTCCAAATAAATTAAATAATAACAGCCTTCATAAATTGTATAAGTTCCAGGGACTGTGCCTGAGATCTCGAGCCAAGTATTGACAGACATTCTGCTTCGGAGAGAGCACATTCATCTTGGAATTCCTTTAGTCGTGTGTCAATTGACAATGAAGACTTTCCGTGAAAGCTGTGTTAAGTCGAGCATATTAAGAGAGGCGGTAAGGCCTGATTGTGAACAGAGAAGAATGTCCCTGAGGTCACCCCGGCATGAAAAGTTGCAGCCCAGTGACAACTTTGCAAGAAACTTGCACTGCCATTCCCAAGTCACCTGAGCAGATGGCAGTGGGTGTTCATTCTCACCCTTTATGGCTGAAGTCAAAAGAGAGACGAAAATAAAATGATGGGTGCAGACATGAAGACTTGTCCTGCCCCCAGGTCAGAGGTCCCAAGTTTCTTGGAGTGAGGCATTGTTAATATCATGTTTGCTTTCCATTTGCTCCCACATGACAGTGATCTTGCCATCTCGCAGAGGGAGCAAGGGAGTCACAGACCCCTGAAGGCATGAATCCCTATTCAGAGTCATGTTTCCACTGGTGGAAGTAGGTAGGAACCCAGGTCTCTGTAGCCTCCTGAGACAGCTGAGCCACTCACCTTCTCGTGGAGCCTCCTCAGCCTGATGGCCAAGGTTCTTGATCTGACCACACTCATGGTTCCAGACTCAGGTTCTGTTGCTTCTTCTCACAGGCTACTTGCTTCTGCCAAGCTAATCTCTCGCCAATTCCCCATCCCCAAAGCCCACTGCTTGGGCTGAAGCTATGTCTGCAATCCTGGAAGATGCTGAGAGCCCTTGCCCTGTGTTTGGACTCCATGCTCCGACCCGTCTCAAGTCTGTTCAACCCATTCCCTTAGCTAGTGAGCCACTGCCCCCACACTCAAGCCCCTGAATTACTGCTTTGTTTGTTTGTTTGTTTGTTTTTGAGATGGAATCTTGTTCTTGTCACCCAGGCTGGAGTGCAATGGTGTCATCTTGGCTCACTGCAACCTCCACCTCCTGGGTTCAAGCGATTCTCCTGCCTCAGCCTCCCAGGTAACTGGGACTACAGGCACCCAGCACTACACCTGGCTGCTTTTTGTATTTTTAGCAGAGATGGGGTTTCACCATCTTGGCAAGGCGGGTCTCAAACTCCTGACCCCCAGTGATCTTCCCACTTTGGCCACTCAAAATGCTGGGATTGCAGGCGTGAGCTACTGCACCCTCTCTGCCCCTCTGAGTTAGGCCCTTTGGGGACTGGAGCCGTGCCTCACTCTCTGCCCCTGGGGGACCAGGTCCCTGTCTCAGTCCTGTCACTGGAACAGGGCCCTGTTTCAGTGCCTTCTCTGCCCTGCTCAGGTGTGCATGGTGGAGGAGCTCAAGAATTGCTGAACCAAGAGGTGAAACCCAAATGGCTTATGTGGCTCAGTCCTTAGGTGTTTGGAATGGAAACTTACCTGTACCTACCACCTCTCTCTTGCTGTGTTCCCCCAGGGGTCCCCACTGAGTATCCAGGGAGCCTCAGCAGACTGAGCAGATCCCTGAGAATGGGCCTGAGCAGCAGGTCTTGGCTGGTGTCAGAGCAAAGGCCAAGTCATGGGGGGATCGTGCTCCACTAGGAAGGCTGGGAGCACCTGGCCAGCTCAGGCAGGGGGATACAGGGACCACAACTCACTGTAGCACAAGCAACAGCAGGATGGATGCAGAGTCTCTGGGGCCCCCGCAGGTGACAGAAGCTGATGTTGGGGGCCTGTGTCTCCCAAATGGCCCTCATGGGCTGTGTACCAGAGCAGAGAGGGTGGGGTACTCCGTGGGGCCTCACTGGCCTGGACATCCTCGTATTTGGCTGGGGAGAGGTCGTTTCCTTGTTGGAAAGGGCACTTGGTCCCAATGTCTGACCCTGCCACCTAGCAGCTCCATAAAATTTGAAAAACACATCCTTTCCCTCTCGGAGTCCACTTGACTGCAGGTGGGGCTGCTTTGAGATCCAGTACAGTAATATATGCCACAGTGTTTTCCATTTGCTTTAATAGTTTGCTTATTATGATTCTCAATTTGGCTTTATTGATTTACATTGAGAAGTAGAGAGAGAATAAGGAGAAGGTTGATTAGATGTTCAAGAATAGGAAACACACATCTAAGATATTAAGACCATCTAATTAAGGGAATTCAGTTTTATCTTTCTCTGCTATTTCTCCAAAGACCCCTGCCTTACTGAGAAGCTGACGCCGCGGCCCTTGTTTCTGTTCCCATGGTGATGTCTGCCTGCCAGCCAACTACATACTGCTGTACAGACAGTGCCTCTGGAGAGGGCATGAGTACCTGCCCAAGGTGGATTAGCTGAAGGACCTTCCCTCCATCCATATTCTTCTGTACTGGAGGTGATGATAGAACTAGGTCACATTCATCTCAGTGTTAGCTAAACTCCATTGGATTCATCATTACTGTCCTGCCTCCATTTGTCCACCTGTCATTCATTCCTAACCGGCCCCCATCAATCGTGTGCCCTCATCACTGCATGGAAACAGTCATTGTAAAAATCACAGGGACGGTGACATCTCTGAGTGGTTTCCTTCTGTGTCCCTTGTACTTGGCCTCTCAGCAGCACTCTGCATTGCTGACCTTCTATGTGGAGACTCTTCCTGGGATGGCATAATTCGGCCCATCTTCCTACAAACCTCAGGTGCTCCCTCTCCATTTGCAGACCCTCCCTTCTCCATCAGCCACCAAATATCAAAGATTCTCAAGGCTCCTTCTCTCTATTCATAGCCTCTCTAGGAAATCCTGTCTATTTCCATGATTGTAATTGCCACCTGCAATCAATCAAATGCCCATAGTACATTTCTATCTTCACTCAGACTTTGTGCTCCAAACCTGTATCCATCAAACAGCCATTGGACATCTCATAGCTATTTAATCTCAACATATTAAAAAATTAACTCACAATCTTCTCCTCCAACCCTAGTGTGCCCCAGCATTTTCTTTTCTAGGAAGTGTCTCCACCATACAATCAACTGGACAAACTAGAACTCTAAATTGCATTGCAAACTCCTCTCTCTCCTTTATGCAGCCACCAAAGGTAATCCTGAACCAAGCCCTGGAGAGATTACTTTCTGTGTTAGTCTTTTCTTGTGTCACCATAAAGTAATGCCTGAGAGTGGGTAATTTGTAAATAAAAGAGGTTTGCCTAGCTCACCATTCTGCAGGCTATAGAAGCCTGGCTCCTGCATCCACTTCTGGTGAGGCTTCACGAAGCCTCCAGTCATGGTGGAAGGTGAAAGGGAAGCAGGTGCCTCGCATGGTGAAAGAGGGAGCAAGAGAGAGATAAGGGGGAGGTCCCAGACTCTTACAACCAGGTCTCATGTGAAATCACCCAGAGAGAACTCACTCATCACCAAGGGGATGGTGCTAAACCACTCATGAAGGATCCGCTCCCATGATCCAGTCACATCCCCCCCCAGGCCCCACCTCCAACACTGGGATTCACATTTCAACATGAGCTTTGGGGAGGACACACAACCAAGCCTCATCACCTCGTAAGTCTGTCTCTGCCAGATCGTCACTGTTGTTTTTGTCCAAGCTACCACCGTATCCTGCCCCGTGATAGCTGTCCTCTTCTATCAGATCTCTCCCTCTAACCCAACAGAGAGATCTTTTAAAAACTGGCTAGCCCCAGTCCCTCATCCCAGTGCTCTGGGAGACCAAAGCAAGAGGATCACTTGAGGCCAGGAGTTCAAGACCAGCCTGGGCACCATAGTACAAAAAGTTTTAATGTAAAAATATACAAAAAAATTTAAGAAGGAAAAAATAGCTGGGCCCAGTGGCTCATGCCTGTCATCCCAGTTTCTTGGGAGGCTAAGATGGAAGGATCGCTGGAGCCCAGGAGTTTGAGGCTACAGTGAGCTATGATTGATTGCACCACTGCGTTCCAGCCAGGGTGACAGATCAAGACCCTGACTCTAAATAAATAAATACTAAATTAAAAAGTCAAAACTGATTATGTTTCCTTCTTGCCTAAAATCCTTCCCATTTTTACAGACCTTAAGATAACTTCCCATTATTAGAATAAAGACCAGAATTTTTAACTTTTCTGTGAGTCCCTGCACAGACTCCACCATCCGCACCAATTCTCATGTCTCCTTGAGGACGTTCTTAGGCCTGACCACACAATCTTACAGTGTGAAGAGCACAGGCCTGAACACATGAGATCTGTTTTGGTCATGTTTTAACCCTGTGCCTAGCATTACATTTGGTCCAAAATTAGTGTTCAAACAATATTTATAAATACATGAGTTAGTAATTGTTTTGGACATTTCACCATCTCTGGATATCCCCAGCCAAGAATGCACTGAACCTGAAAACTCCAACCAGGCCAGGCTCACACCAGACACCCCAGGGCAGGCACTCAAAAGGCAGCTGCCGTGATGCCTCTGCAGAGAACTTCCCTCTTTGCCAGGACCAGTGTTGATGAGGCATTGCTCACTGTGCCGCAGAAAACCTCCCGAGAGGCTGCTGGAGTACCCAGCTTTCATTCCCTCCAGTATCAATCACACACGGCTCCGGTTTAGACCGTGAAATGTGCCTGTCTTCATGAGCGCCATACATCGCGCTCTTTGCCTCTGATCCTCAGGGTGAATTTAGATGTCTTGTTATTGCCCAGTGTGCCACCATGCTTTGTTTCTCTTTATTTCCATTTAAGTTCAGCTGGATGGTTTGTCTCACCTCAAGTCTGAAATTGTGCATTTTCAATTGAAATGTGTTTATGAAATGGACAGAGAACAGTTTGACTGTAAATTTATGGCTTAGCATAAGTATTGGTTGGTTACATGAAGTCTACAATTGCTTTCAGAGGAACAGTGACTCAAAAAAACAAGCCACATCTGTTTACATGAAAGCGTTTTGGGGTCTAGAGCTGTGAATGGGACACAGAGTGATTGAAAAGGGTAGATTCAGTGGGTTATGAACAGGGAGGAAAGTGGGTAGAGTCTGGGGAGACCTGGAAGTCAGTCCACATAGCAGGTGAAAGATCCCCGGCCACCCCAGAAACCACCAAGCTCTGAGCCTGAGGACGTGGAGGTTTGACGGTGCATGAGTTCCAGATGGAGAGCTGAGACTCCTTCCATCCTAAACGGTGGGATGGGATAACCCAACAGTTAGGCATCCTGGGGGCAGGTGTCATAAAGAGCACCAAGCTGAACGCAAGTCTCTGCAAGCACCTGCTCCCTTTCACTCCTCTCCCCAGCAGGGAATGCATTGGGAGCAGAGGGTGGAGAAGACAGGGTGGGAGCTGGGCCAAGATGGGCAGGATGGGGCTGGGAATCCCAGCTTCCAACCACAGATCTACAATCCACATGCACCATGCCAGGACATCTGTGGAGAGTTGAGGCAGCTCAAGGGCACAGAGGTCATCTTCAAATTGTACTCTCATCTCTCATTCCTTCGTGCATTCTTGCTAATAAAATATGAGACAAATATCAAACAGCAGAAACAAGTGCCTGTGCTCACAGTCTCCACTGCTCAATTACAGCCAGTTCTACTAATGAGCATGTTAGTACAACCATATATTAAAGACCTGGCACTTTTTATGAGTGGTAATAGAGCACTTTGCCTCTCATCTGAAGACATTATTTGCCCTGAAAAGCGCAGTCAGGCTTGTTCTGATTTATCTTGCAGTAGCTTCCTGGCTCTATGAGCCCGGTCAGAGCCCAGTAGTAGGGCACCTTGAATCAATTAAGGGTGTTTACTAACTGGTGACAAGAAAACAGCCCCAAGATCAAGAAGGCATTCTCAGAGAGACTCATCAGCCCTCCTTCCACAGAAAAAAGGATGTGAAGTCATTATTGCTAAGGATATAAAACTCTTCAAATGCCATTCTAATATGATATTTTGACAGATATTTGTTTCCATGAAAAGTAATGAATTTCACAGGAGAAACAGATTGGAAAATGATTAAATGGACACAGTGTTTCAGAGTGAAGCTCCTGGGACCACGTCCCCTGAATGATGATGTTGTCCGTTGCAATATGTGGTTCAAGCAGAAGCTCCCGGTGCTGTCTTGCCCCATCCAGACCCTGAAGCCTATCCTGGTAGGAGACTTCTCCCTTGCCAGCGAGCCCAGGGGCAGAATACAGAGGGGCTGCTGCAACATTAGGAAGAGAACCAAGAGAAGAGTGTAAGAAAAGAGTGTGGTTGAGATTTCTCAGAGCAGGAGAAGTTTCCATTTTTTTCTTTATTGAATTGCAATTACCATATTGATCCTTGATGTTATCACAGTCATCAGTAATCCATTACCCTTTATCTAGCACTTTTAGAATTTTCAGAGTTTTCATATATTATGCTTCTTCTAAGTGACAAAAGCAGAGATAAGATTCTGCATTGGACTGGAAGTTTCTCTTGGTTCAAAGAGGGATTTTTATAGGGTCTTCTCACTTGGCCTCTAGTTACAAGGTCTTTCATTACATTTTAGTTTGCAGAAGGCTTATCTAAAGGCAAAGTGGCACTTAAAAAATGAAAACCTCCACAGAATATTTTAGGTGTGGTTTCTGATTTTAGCTTCCCACATCTTCACAGAGCAGGAGTACAAACCATTTTGCACTTTGCCAATTTAGCCACTCTTGGGGCAGCAAGGTTCCAAAATGTGAGGTATAATGCACACTTCCCACATCAGGTACTAGAAAAAGTTGCACTCCAGAGCCAATGTGACAGCCCCCAGGTGAACAACATGGTGCTTTCAGTGAGCCTGAGCTGGGTCCCATCACTGGATGTTGTAAGAGTTTGGTTCATAACTTGATTACGAATGCTACCCAATGTGCAGAATAAGGTCACATGATGTATTATGAAACCATTTCAAGAACACAGAGAAAGGGCTGGGAGACACATGAGTTTATGGACATGGACACAGTCGTGCCTGTGAATATGCACAGGTGCTTGGCAGAGCTCACACTGGGGGAGTGAGCACTCCATGTCTGAGCTCTTTGGAATGGGCTCTGCTGGAGCGTCTCCAGCAGATGAGATCTTGGTATTAACATGCTCTCTAACAGATCTCTTTCTCAACTTAAAGGCAAAATTGTTCACACACTAAATTGAACCAACAACTAAAGAGCAACCCTCTCGAATTGGTAGAATGTCACTAAATATCTGAGTTTAATTAATTAATCTCCATTGTCATTAGAAATATGTTTGAGAAAGAATGTCTCAACTGTATTGAACATGGCTTCCCCACCTGGGGTTTGGAGGACTGACTTCCTCCTTACCTGCCCAGCAGGGCTCTTCCAGTTTTCAGTGTCCATGATACATCTTACTCAGGGTGCCCAAGAGGCTTCCAAAAATTAAGACACTGATGAGTTGTCAAGAGAACGAGGCACTCACCTTGTGTAAGATCTAACTTTTTAAAAAATGTTAAAACTCAGAAGTATTGTCAGATGCATATTGCTTATGTATACATAAATTTATCTATAATTTTGCCAAGGAAGCTAAATAAAATGTAAACTATAAATTGGTGATGTGTGGCCTTCTGTAAGCAAAGAAAACAGTAGTAGATGTGATCATAAAATTAGACCCAGATTCTTATTGGCCATCATAAAACATGGATGAAACACTAAAGCCAGCAACTTACTTTACAAAATAGCAAAACTCCTCTGGGTAGACAGCCTGTGCTTATTCTCAGAGGTTGCACTAGTTGTTAAAACCCGTAACTTAAATCTACTACAGTAAAGGGAAAATGGGCAGTCCCTGAAGAAAGCAGTAACTTTCCAGGGCTTTGGATCATTCTGTTTAATACCCAAAAGCTAGGTCCAATGCATAGCTCACATGTTAGCAGCTGCCCAATACTTGTTGGGAGTCTGAGTATTGCAAGTTGTATTAATCACTCTTCTGTGATTTTGCAATTTTCCTTAGACTGTGACATGAAGATGAAATGAGAATGGGAGACGAAACATGGAATTTTAGAGTAAAGTGGATCTATGAGACCATTTATTTTCATTCCTTCTCAACTGAGAATGTTAAATATTGAAGAACCGATTTGCCAGGGTGATAGGGAGTATCCTGTTTTATCGATCTTTCCACCACACTCTGCTGCTTTCCTGCTAGAGAATGTTTTGGTATCTTATAACAATCTATTGCTAGCAGCTGGACAGTCTGAAATAAATGCTAGTTCCTACATACGCTTCCACTCCTTCATCAGTACATAGTAAAAAATGCATTACAATCCTTCCTCAATCTCAATTTTGCCTTCCACTCTTTTGTTCAAAAATATTTCTCGTGCACCGAATATTTGCAGGCATTATGCTGAAATGTTTCCTGGTGCCATAGAGCACATGATCTACCAGTGAATGAATGGACACATTTTGTCTACCCCATTAGCAAAGACTGATGGAATGATGACACCCAGGATGTGAGCATGTGAAGAAATGGGCAAACTTAGTCACTGATAGGAGGAGTAAAAATTAAGTACAGTATTTTTAGCGGACAAATTGAAAAAAATACAAAAAAGTGTTATGTCCTTTGGTCTAGCAATTTTACTTCTAAGAATTTATGCCAAGTAAATAATTAGAAATACATTTGATAAATTATATTTTAGGATTTTCAACACAGTACAATTTACATTAATGAAAAACAGAAAAATTATCTGAACATTAAGCAGTAGAAGAATGTGTAAGTAGATTATAGTATGTCTATACAATAGAATTCTATAAACCCATTAAATCATATCATATGAGACCACTGCTTGGCATATAATAACTTCGCAATGCTTTACAGCTATAAATTCATCTTTATGATATTGAATCTTCCTATCCATGCACATGGTATATCTCTCTATTTACATAGATTTTCTTTAATGACTTTTTAAATAATTTTCATAATGTTTACACATATTTTTATATTTATCCCTTGATATTTTCACAGATATATTTTGTAAGTGTTTGTTGCTAGCATTAGAAGTGTAATTTAAATCAGCACATTGATAAAACAGCCACCATGGCTCTCTGTTGGTTAGTATTTTTCTTGTATATATTTTGTCTAATCTACAAAAGCATACATCTTATCATAACCATTTTTATTTTTTCAAAAGATAACTAATAATGATGGTCACAAAAATAGGCTGAAAATTCTCACCCCAAAATGTTAAAAACACATACTCCTGCATAGTGTCACCAAAAGAAATTCTATTTACTTAATTATTTTAATGCTTGTAATTTAAAAAAATCCAGCTTTCTGCTCTGAATACATATTAATTTTCTAATTTGAATAAATACAGCATGACATTTTATTCAAAAGTAGTATTTTCTCAACCTCCTCTATGTACTCCCCCATTCTATAAACTATTAGAGCATATAAACATGTTTTCTTCTGCAGATCCCAAATATCTGCACATTAAACTACATATCCAGAGATAGCATTTCTACTCTTACCTTGTAATTCCTCAGTTACAGCTCAACAAACACTGCTTCACTCAACCTTGCTTCCTATAACTCCAAAAAAAAAAAAAAAAAAAAAAAGGCTCTGAAGCTGGAGATATTATATATGCACAAATATTGAGTCTGAACCTCAGAAAAGAAGGTCACCATCTGTAGAGCACTGAAAGGAAAGATTCACCTTGTAAAGTAAAATGAAAACTTCAGACCCAGGATGAAAACTTGCCATTAGTAAAGGTGCATTTCTTTCCTGTTCAAGACAGCAGTTGATACAAGTGTGGATTACTATCCAGAGAAGCATGGATGGGATGGAACACATGAAGAGGTTCATAGACCGGGACCTTCAAAGATGAAGATGCTCACAGCCTCATCCTCCACACAGCAGATGTTTGAGATCATCAAAGCAGATGGAGGTTCCATGTAGCCCAGTGGACTGTTGACTCCAATCTCCCTATCAGAAAACCATGTCTCTTTCAAAGAGGAGGAGGAGGCAGAAAGGGACAAGAAAAACTGGAATGTGGTGCTAACATTGGCACTTCTGAGGAAGTGACACAGAAATGTACTGATATGGTTTGGCTGTGTCCCTGCCCAAATTTCAACTTGAATTGTATCTCCCAGAATTCTCCCATGTTGTGGGAGGGATCCCGGGTGAGGTAATTAAATCACAGGGGCCAGTCTTTCCTGTGCTATTCTCGTGATCGTGAATAAGTCTCACGAGATCTGATGGGTTTATCAGGGGTTTCCACTTTTGCTTATTCCTCATTTTTATCTTGCCACCACCATGTAAGAAGTGCCTTTCACCTCCCACCATGACTGTGAGGTCTCCCCAGCTATGTGGAACTGTAAGTTCAGTTAAACCTCTTTTTGTTCCCAGTTTCGGGTATGTCTTTATCAGCATCATGAAAACAAACTAATACAATAAATTGGTACCAATAGTCTGGGGCGATGCTGAAAAGATACTCAAAAATGTGGAAGCAACTTGGGAACTGGGTAATAGGGAGAGCTTGGAACAGTTTGGAGGGCTCAGAAGAAGACAGGAAAATGTGGGAAAGTTTGGAACTTCCTAGAGACTCGTTGAATGGCTTTGACAAAATTGCTGATAGGCATATGAACAATAAGGCCCAGGCTGAGGTGGTCTCAGATGGAGATGAGGAACTTGCTGGGAACTGGAGCAAAGGTGAGTCTTGTTATGTTTTAGCGAAGAGACTGGTGGCATTTTGCCCCTGCCCTAGAGATATGTGGAACTTTGAATTTGAAAGAGTTGATTTAGGGTATCTGGTGATAGAAATTTCTAAGCAGTAAAGTATTCAAAAGGTGACTTGGGTGCTGTTAAAAGCATTCCATTTTAAAAGGGAAGCAGAGCATAAAAGTTCAGAAAATTTGCAGCCTGACAATGCAGTAGAAAGGAAAAAAACATTTTTTCAGGAGAAATTCAAGCCAGCTACAGAAACTTGCATAAGTAGCAAGGAACCTGATGTTAATCCCCAAGACTATGGGGAAAATATCTCCAGGCCATGTCAGAGACCTTCACACGGCCTCTCCCATCACAGGCCTGGAGACCTGGGAGGAAAAAACATTTTCTTGGGCAAAGCCCACGGTCACCATGCTGTGTGTAGCGTAAGGACTTGGTGCCCTGTGTCCCAGCCACGCCAGCCATGGCTGAAAGGGGTTAACATAGAGCTCAGGCTCTGGCTTCAAAGGGTGAAAGCCTCAAGCCTTGGCAGCTTCCACATGATGTTGACCCAGCAGGTGCACAGAAGTCAATAATTAAGGTTTGGGAACCTCCACCTAGATGTCAGAAGTTGTATGGAAATGCCTGGACGCCCAGGCAAAAGTTTGCTGCAGGGGCAGGGCCCTCACAGAAAACATCTTCTAGGGAAATACAGAAGGGAAATGTGGGGTTGGAGCCCCCACACAGAGTTCCTACTGGAGCACTGCCTAGTGGAGCTATGAGAAGAGGGCCACCATCCTCCAGACCCCAGAATGGCAGGTCCACCAACAGCTTGCACTGTGCATCTGGAAAAGCCACAGACACTCAACGTCAGCCCATGAAAACAGCTGGAAGGGACACTGTACCCTGCAAAGCCAGAGAGGCAGAGCTGCCCAAGACCATGGAACCCACCTCTCGCATCAGCATGACTTGGATGTGAGACTTGGAGTCAAAAAAGATCACATTGGAGCTTTAAAATTTGGCTGTCCCCCTGGATTTCAGACTTTCATGGGCCCTGTAACCCTTTTGTTTTAGCCAACCTCTCCCACTGGAAATGGCTGTATTTACCCAATTCCTGTACCTCCATTGCATCTAGGAAGCAACTAGCTTGCTTTTGATTTTATAGGCTCGTAGGCAGAAGGGACTTGCCTTGTCTCAGATGAGACTTTGGACTGTGGATTCTGGGTTAATGCTGAAATGAATTAACGCTTCGGGGTACTCTTGGGAAGGCATGATTGGATTTGAAATGTGAGGACATGATATTTGGAGGGGCTAGGAGCAGAACTATATGGTTTGGCTGTGTCCTCATCCAAATCTTAACTTGAATTGTGTCTCCCAGAATTCCCCCATGTTGTGGGAGGGATCCAGGGGGAGGTAATTGAATCATGGGGGCTGGTCTTTCCTGTGCTACTCTCATGATAGTAAGTCTCACGAGATCTGATGGGTTTATCAGGGTTTTCTGCTTTTGTTTTTTCCTCATTTTTCTCTTGCTGCCACCATGTAAGAAGTGCATTTCACCTCCCGCCATGATTCTCAGGCCTCCCCAGCTATGTGGAACTGTAAGTTCAATTAAACCTCTTTTTGCTCCCAGTTTCAGGTATGTCTTTATCAGCAGTGTGAAAACGAACTAATACACGTACTTGTAAAAACATGAAATACCAGAGGGCCCACCACAGAAGCCTGTGTTTTTCATCTCTTAATTCTCTGGCTTGACTCCTTAGTCTATGGTTAACTGGGTAGTGGCTGCCTCTGGAGGGGAAGTGTATTAGTCAGCTTAGACAACCATACCAAAATACCATGGCTTAAACAACAGAAATGTATTTCTCACAGTTCTGGAGACCAGAAAGTCTACAATCCAGGCACCTGCAAGTATAGTTTTTGGTGAGGGCTCTCTTCTTGCTGTATCCTCATATGGTGGAGCAAGGGAGATCTGGGGTCTCTTTCTTCTCTCATGAGGACACTAATCCCATCATGAGGCTTCACCTTCATGACCTAATTTCCTACCTCATCTCCAAATACCATTACATTGAGGGCTTCAAAACATGAATTTTGGAGGAACACAAATATTCAGCCCATAGCGGAAGGCAACCATCAGTGTGTATGCCCAGACCTCTCACCCTGCTCCCAAATAACCACCTAGAGCTGTTGAGGACAGTTCTACTTTTGCTCCCAGGAATGCCTGAAATACTGAAACAGGGTGCTAGACAATTTGATTCCATGTTCAGAACTCACTCCTGAAGACAAGCATGGATGTCCTATTTCATTTCCCATTCCAAATGATGCCCAACTATGCCAATTCATAAATCCTTAGCAATTAGATACGGAGACCAGGGGACAGTATTTATTTCCAAAACATAAGTTAATGACTTAGAGATTATTTTAATCAGCATATCCTCCATATGTAAATTCTTTTCATTAGGAAATTTTTAGAATTAAATCTATTTTGCCATGTAGGAAAGTCTGAGAAGGTCTAACTCTAAAAGTGTCTCTTTTTCCTCCTTGTTCTGGTCAGAGAGCCCTGCCTTGCTCCGGGTCAAACCAGTATCTTGCTGGAATCTGCTCCTGTGCTGGTTTTTGCTGGAATATATGAAGTGCCTTCAATTTTTCCCAAGTTGAATTCTTCTTTCCTGCAAATTTGAGAGAAGATTACAAAATTTCCAGCTCTTTCTATGGCTATCTTTGGTGAACTTGAATCCAGAACCTGTCATATAATAAAATGTAGAACATGTTTTTGTTGCTAGTTGCAGACATTATTTAGGGGAAAGAAGGCAGACAGTGCACAGCACATGAGAAAGAAAGAAAGAAAATGATTGGGTTTTGGCTTATCTAAATGACACTCAGTTTGTGCTTGTTATCTAGATGCCACAACCTATGAACTTCAACTAAGCTGAGAGAAATCACCCTTCAGGAGTTTCAGCTTTCGTGTGTTTTTTCTCTCATTGACATCCATGACCTTTTGAGGCCTGTGCTGTTTGGGGATGTCTGATCTCTGCCATAGCCTTCTTCTCTCCAAAAGCTGCCTTTTGTCAGTGCTCAATTCCCCAGGGCTTCAGTTAACCTTCATTGCATTCGGTGACACTGAAGTCTGAGCCTGCCACACCATACAAACCATTGCATGCCTACTCCTTTCTCCACCCCAGCCCCAGCGTGAATCTGACCCAGCATCACTCAGCAAGGTCTAAAAACCAGCTGCCTCCACAAGGACCTCGTGTACCACAGCCACACCCAAAGGCTTTCTCCGGTGTGCATCATTGGTCCCCAAATGCTAGACTTGTGGAAACATCTTATTGGTGCCATGTTGGGCGCCAAGAGGGTGGAGGTTCGGTGTGGATGTAGTACCTGAATCTCACACTCATCCCTCATTGCCTATAGGATTCTGATCTATAAAATATAAATGGGCAGAACTAAGCAAACTGTTGGGGAGTGGGGCTTGGGTAGGGAGTTCTGGCCTAGAGAGCTTATGGAATGGAAGAGGTGACAGATTTTCTGGAACCAAGACAGCCATGTCTTTGAGTGACAGGGAGAGAACCAGGGGGAGGGTTTGTGTGGGAGAAACCATCTTTGAAATCTTCCACCATCAGGAACACACAGGTGGAATGTGGGCTCACCCCTTCCTTATTCTGATTGGTCTCCTTCCTCCCAGGTGAGGGAACGTGAGTGCTGGTGGAGCGATCAGCAGGGCTGCCATACCTGGTCCTTCCTGGGGAGGAAGGGTTGACACAGCCCAAGGTGGTTGCTTGTGGGAATTCCACCAGTGTTTCAGTGTTGACCACCATTTTGGAACTGGAGTTCCATAGTCATCATTTTGTTAGAGTGTCATATTCTTTGTTATTGTTTGAAAGAATGATTCTGATCACAGCAAATGTATTTTGTGTGTGTGATTCTTATCGTTTTTTTAAATGGAGACATAATTTTATCAAATGCCTTTTTTAGTTTTACTAATCTAATTTGGTGATTTTTATTCTGATATGATGAATTTCACCCTACTGATAGAATAAATTATGTTCATGGATTTTCAATTATTGAATCAATCAACTCTTTATTTAAAAAATAGCTTGCTTAATGGTGTTCTATTACCTTTACAATGCATGGCTGTCCTTTTTCTCTAGATTCTGGAAGAGTCCCTTAACTTTCCTTCTACATTTCTGGTGCAATTCTCCACCCCAGGGGGCTCTATTCCTTTCTGCTGCTTTTATTTCTGCAATTGCATGTTGGATTTTGCTGCTGTCTTTCTGACTTCTGCAAACTCCAGTTACCTCCCTACCTTGCTCACACTTTCCTCTCCTTTTCTCTCTCTTTATCCTTGTTGCGTTCTGCCTCTGTTCTTTCATACCTCTTCAAGCTAAGAGTTTCAAATATGTAATATGTAATTTTCAAAGATATACCTTTCCCCCCAGTCTTCAGACCAATGCTCCTTTTCCTTGTATCTTAGTATGTTTCGAGTTCATGATATGTTGCTATGGTTGTTTCCAGGTATCTGGTGCACAGAACCCCAGAAACTCAACAACTGCCTGAAGACGGTGCATCTGGAGTGGCTTCAGCCCCCAAGGCTGGTCCCATGGATCCAGGCAGCCCCCTGCATTGTACAACAATTATAGCCATGCAACCCACCACACCAGTGAGATAATACAACCTTGCATTTGTGGAGTGCTGTGTCTTCTCTTACATTAATGGTATCAATGTCATTTTTGTCTTTTCCTGTATATCCATGATATTTAAATAACTCGTAGGTTTAAAAGGTCATTTTGTTACAAACTATCCCCAAATCTCAACAGCCTAAATCAGTAAGGGTTTGCTTCACACTGATGCTGCACCCTCACTGAAAGTTGGGGAAAGAGGAGGTGTTTGCTGAGGCTGGGTCTCCATCCAGGATCCAGCTGATGGAGCACCCCTGTCTCATGCAGAGGTCACAGAGCCCAGCCTGGCCATCACTAGCCAACCAAATGCACAGGAGGCTGCTGCTTATGATCCCTGGCCAGGACAGGCAGCTCTGCCCTGTTGTGGGAAGTCAGGGATCCTGAACAGAGGGACTGCCTAAAGCCATGGCAGAAGAACATAAATTGTGAAGATGTCATGGACATTTATCCCTTCCCCAATCAATACTCTTGTGATTTCCTATGTCTGTCTTTACTATCTCTTAATCCCATCATCTTCGTAAGCTGAGGATGAATGTCACCTCAGGAACCTGTGATGATTGCGTTAACTACACACATTGTTTGTAGAGCATGTGTGTTTGAACAATATAAAATCTGGGCACCTTAAGAACAGGATAACAGTGATTCTCAGGGAACAAGGGAGATAACCTTAAAGATTGGCTGCCTGTGGGCTGGGCAGGACAGAGCCATATTTCTCTTATTACCAAAAATGGGTAAGATAAATATCGCTGAATTCTTTCCCCAGTAAGGAATATTAATAATTAACAGCCCTGGGAAAAGAATGCATTCCCAGGGCGGGGCCTCTAAAATGGCCACCTTGGGAGTGTCTGCCTTTATGCAGATGTAGACAGGGATGAAACACGCCCTAGTCTCCTGCAGCACCCCAGGGCTTGCTAGATTAGGAAATTCAACTGGCATAATTCTATCAGGGACTGGTTCTCTGCGTCTGAACCTTGGTTTATCCAATGACAATGCATGCAAGCTTGGACATGGAAGTTCATTATGACTTCTAGTTTCACCCTGACCTTGTGATCTCGCCTGACCTCCTGCCTTGGGATCTGTTGTTGCCCTTGAAGCACGTGATCTCTGGACGCCACCACCCTATTCGTGCACTCTCTCCTCCTTTTGAAAATCACTAATAAAAACTTGCTGGTTATATGGCTCAGGGAGCATCATGGAACCTGCCAACATGTGATGTCTCCCCCGGACACCCAGCTTTAAATTTCCTCTCTTTTGTACTCTTTCCCTTTATTTCTCAGACCAGTCAATGCTTAGGGAAATGGAAAATAACCCACGTTGAATATCGGCTGTGGGGTTTCCCCTGATACTGCCCTGTGCCCAGAAGGAAGAGGAGGGGAAACGTGGAAACATCAGAAGAGCACACTAAGGACTCCGGGGTTCTTGAGTGAGCTAGAGGCTGAGCACCAGCCTGCCCAGGCTCCCACCTATAAACCCAGGGTTGCCAAGCATGATTTCTGGATGGACACACGTCCAGAGGACCAAGTTCTGCTCACTCAGGACACACCTGTAAACCCAGCCTTGCCAAGTGTGATTTCTGGATGGACACACACCCAGGGAACCACGTTCTACTCACCAGGACATGGCTGTAAACCTTGCATTGCCGAGCGTGATTTCTGGATGGACACACGTCCAGGGGGCCACACTCTGCTCACTCAGGATTCCCTGCTCCTCCAGGAATGCTCCTCTTCCCTTCTTTTCAGCATGTGGCCACACAAATCATTCACTAATGTAAAAGCTCCTGATTTGCTTCCCTCACGGACTGCCCCTTCTTGGTCTCCACCATCAGTAGGATGGTCCAGAGAGCTCCATCCTGGGCATCTTACCACCCTGATGCTCTCCTAAGGACCCTGGGCACCTTCTCCAGACCCACAGGGTCCATGTGATCATTTCCTTTCAGAGCTATGCCCATGGCACTGCCTCTACCACTGGATGTAGGTGACCCATGACCCCACGGGTCCACCCTGCCATCTGCACCCCAACTCTGCAGCTCCTGATCTGGGCTGCTCTTGCCATGGGTTCTCAGGTGCTGCAGCTGCTGCCCTGGACATCTCCTGGATGCCCACGTCTCCCCTCCTCATTGCTGCTCTTCCTGCAGTGGCTCTGGAATCACCCACTTGTCTCAACTCCATTTCCAATGCCACCCCATGTTCCTGATGACCCACCAAAATGTTTTGCCTAAATTGCAATGACAGCTGACAAATTAATCACCAGGCATTGAGTCCAATCCATGTTCTACACAGCAACTGGAAAAATCTTTTAAAATGCTAATCTGATCACATTGCTGCCCAGCTGGAAGCCCCATGACTTCTGATCACCCTTGGGCTGAAGTCAGATCCCCAATCTGGCCTCCCAGGCTGGGTTTACTGGCATTCCTCCCTTCGTTGCCGCAACCCTGCCTGCCTCTGCTTTCTGGACAGGAGAGCCACATGGGCACACAGCACAGGACCTTGTGTTTGGCTTAATGCTTTGCTGTCACCATCTTAAAATTCTCAATAATTTTTAAACAATGAGCTCTGTCTTTTCCTTTCCCATTGAACTCCATAAATTATGCAGTGAGACTTGTTCTTGGAGAGGCCTTTTGACAACATGGGACTTTGTGCAAGCCAGTCCCTCTGTCGGGAATGTTCTTCTCTTCCCTCCACCCCACCAGCCTTCAGGTCCTGGGATTTACTTCCCAAGAAAGACTTCCTAATCCCCCAGGCTTCCAGAGACCCCAGGTGTTTCTTTGTAACCCTCATCATAGTAGTAACCAGGGTCAATCTCTCCCTAACCTGTATGTTCCCAAAGGTGGGACACCATCTGTTCACCAATGCAGTGTGGCTGTGTGGCATGACCAGGAAAGAGACAGATTCAGGAGACAGGTGGCCCAGGCTCAGCTCTGACCTATTCTGCTTCCTTGCTGTGTAATTCTGGGGAAGTTAATTAAGCTGTCTGTGCTTTAGTTTCCCAATGGGCTAACAATAACACCCAGCTAAATTTGCATTTTAGATAAACAACAAATATTTAGTCATATGTGTGTCCCTTAAAATCTTGAGACACACTTATACAGAAAAATAATGCATTGTTTATGTGAAATCCAAACTGTGAAGGGTTACTGTGCAGATGAGACGTGCCCTGCAGGTAGGCATTGGGTTGCATTCTCCGTGTGCCTCCGGAGGACCAAGCCCCATTCTGTTCACTGTTGTTATCAGGAGTCCAGACTCAGGCCCTGGAATTTGCTCAGTAAGTAAGCAATTGCTGAATAGATGAGTGATGACTTCAGTGAGAATTAAATGCTGTGAAATACATAAGACACTGAGCTCAGTGCCTGTTACACAGTGAACATTAGATAAATATTGGCCATTATTATTTTATTGTTAGAATAAAGTTTCGTGGTAAGGGAGTGTTTGTCAGAAAAACTGTTCTGTAATGAGGCCCAGATCACCCGGCCAGATGTACAAGTGTTTCTTGGAGTTAATTTTTGTTGAACGTTTGCCTCAAGAGAATGTGGAATATATTTTTCAAATTCATTACAGGAAGTAGGTTTGCAACTAGACGACCGCCCTGGATGCTCAGGCCTGGCCCCCCTCTCCTCCCAGCCTCCAGGGCTGGCAGTCCTGACAGTTATCTGCAGGGTTTCCACTAGCCTCTGAGAACGTACCACGTTGCCCTCCTGGACCACCAGCCTGGGAACCTCCAAGAGGCAAGGTGTGGGCTTGGGAGCCCCTTGCTTTCTTCCTACCCTCAACCCAAGCCCCAGGAGCTCACCAGTCTCTCATCTCCAGATTAAGTGAGCAGAAGTGCAGGGCACTGCGTGAAAGTCGAATTTCAAATAAATAACCATTTTTGTTTAGTGTGAGTACACCCCATGCAATACGTGGGATATACTTATACTAAAAAATGATTCATTGTCTATCTAAAATTCAAATTGAATTGGGTGCCCTTGTCTATCTAGTAACCCTATGCTCATGTCCCCACCCACCCCAAGGCCTCCAGGCCTGCATCTATTTCCCCCCAACCCATGTGAGGCCAGCAGGAGGCCTGGCTCATCTATCGTCCTCACTGCCACTGTCTTCATGCTCAGACCCCTCTCCCATCATGCTGGGGCGCCCCTTCCTAAGCTGTCTGCAGGGAAGTCGGTCTGAGTCTGGGTTCTGAGGATGGGGAGATGGAAGATGATGGGCCTGGCAGCCGCAGAGGTACTTCATCTGCTTTCCTGTCTTGGATGTCGTTTATTTTCTGTTCAGGAAAGTTCTCCCATGACCGGAACATTCATCTGTCTCATTGTCCAAAGAGCCGTCTGTGCTTCCAAGAAATCTCCCTTCCTGGAGCCGTGGGTCCTGGCCACCTCCTCTCCCCGCTGCATCGCAGCTCTCCAAGTCGCACACACATGACAATCCTGCTGACAATTTCTTCACCATTCGATTATAAGCCTGTGACTTTTCCTTCCTTTTCACAAGAATGATGGACTCTCCTTGAGTTTTATTTTAGCTTACACAGGAGTTTCTTCTTTCTATCCCTTTTCCCCACACCCCAGGTGGTCTCACCAATATGACAAGATTATAACAGGACTCCAGGAAGTCGCAGTGCTGCCTTCACGAATCTTGTAAATTGAGAGACTTTTTCTCAATACTGAGCCATCAGGGGTAGATTTCTGTTCACTAATAATATGATTTTAGAATATTTAAAAGATCTCTTATCCTTGTGAATCTTTGACTTTAGAGTTACAAATTAGCATAACATGTTCTTAAATTAGAGATTATCGGTGAATAACTACATCTGAATCCTAATCAAATTTTTCATGTCAGCGAGGTGGTTCACATCAAAGTGGAAAAGGGCTTTTAGCTCCTCATAATGAATCTTGCTTTTTGCCTCTAAGTGCAATCACTCCGAGGCTACAGATGATTTAATTACCACGATGGGCGCTGTGTGCTTTAACCTGCCTTTTAAAGCAAAGCAACGAAGAAGAGAAAAACTGTGGCTAGAAGTGAGGCAACACCCTGCCTCATGGGACGGGCTGAGGAAGCGCTCCCCTTACCGCTCAGCTTCTCTCGTCGATTCATTCACATTTTTGCAGGCTACTGTGTGCCAGGTAGGGAGGGAAGGGCAAACAGGAAAGACGTGATTTTTGTTCTTGAGGAATTTACATGAGGTCCCTCCTATCAACCAGAAGGAAAGATAACCACATGCCAATAGTCCAAAATAAAGTCAGGTCAAATTGAAAATTATTTAAAGTCATTGTGTGTACAAAAGAACAGTCCATGAACCGAGGAGACCTCTCGCCAAAACTGCAAGAGGAAGCTCAGAGGTGTGGCCTGATGCGCTGCTTTAGAAAGCAAAAACGAGAATGTGTGTGGCCCTCTCCTATGCATAAGCATGTGTGTGACGTCAGCACGTGACAAGAAAGCAAAGCATCAGTCTCATGGTCAAATCGAGCCTTTTCAGGGAAAACAGGATGGCGTAAGTTTTGGTTACACAGCCACAGGCAGTTGGCCTAGAAGTATTCATCCAAACTGTGGCCTCCGATTTTACTTTTCTTTAACACAATCCAGTGTGGACTGTTTTGGATTTGTTTTTGCAGATGGTTTTAAGTTCCACGAGTAATCAATACAGTTTTTAGTCAAACTAATTTCAACAGTTAAAGACCTGGTCTGATCTCTGATTATTAACTCCTTCTCATGTTCCTGCCATCATTTTTCTGAGAAAACTCTTGGATGTAACCACCCTCCATGAGAAGACAAGGAGTGTTTACCTAGCCCTTTGCTCCAGGGCAGGTGGGCAGAATTGGAAGAGGAGGAGTGGACGACATAACTTCTGGTCTATCCTCAGACAAGTCCTACCTCTAGTTTATCAACACGCCCCTGTCACTGGGTATCCTCTGCAGCTCACCGTCCGTGTAGCTGGGGTCCATGCAGCCTCCTCTCACGCTGAGGCCAAACATAAGAAAGAGCTGAAGGCTGGGTGCTGTGGCTCACACTTGTAATCCCAGCAGTTTGGAAGGCTAAGACAGGTGAATCACTTGAGGTCAGGAGTTTGAGACCAGCCTGGCCAACATGGCAAAACCCTGTCTTTACTAAAATTACAAAAAATTAGCCGGGCATGGTGGCACATGCCTGTAATCCCAGCTACTTGGGAGACTGAGGTAGAAGAATTGCTTGAACGCTGGGTGGTAGAGGTAGCAGTGAGCCGAGATCGCACCATTTCACTCCAGGCTGGGTGACAGAGCAAGATTTTGTCTCAACAACAACAATAAAAAAGGCTCATGACTGATGGACTCTGCCCCAGTTGTCACTCTATTTTCTTACAAATAGTTGCAAAAGTTAAACCACATGGCTCATATAGTCACTGAATATTTTATCCCTTTAGAACATTTAAAACCCTATCTTTGACTTAGTAACATCCACAGGACAACCCAAACAATAGCAGGGTCTGTTGCTCTTAGTCACAGGCGAGACCAGCACCCCTGGACTATTCAAAGCAGGGCAGAGTGGATGGTTTGTAGACTTAGCCTGCAAGTGATGAGTCCTAATCCAGGAAAATTAGGCCACGTGCTGGTTGACTCTTCCGGGCTTGGTTCTTGCAGAGGTTTTGAGGTTTTGTTGTTGCGTACTGCAGCAACTCTGGGAGTTCTCCCTAGAGGTTTCCACAATAATGAATGAGCTGCCCATGCCCCAGTTAGGCAGAGAGGTCAGATGCAGCAGAGGGACCACAGCCTGGAGGTGAAGGATGCTGTCCTCAGCCCTCAGGAATCTGGGAAGGCTGACTGTGCCTCCGTCCAGCTGATGACCATGGGCCCTCATACACGGATGAGTCATAGCTCTGCCTCAGACTGCCCCAGAATCCCAGGCTCAGGAAATATACGATATCCATTCCTTCAGATGGAGCAACAAAGTGAGTTGTTAAATCCCACCCTTTCCAGAGAGTTCATCGAAGTGCCAGGCCTGAGCTGGCTGTTTGCATGACTTATCGACCACTCACATCACTCAGAAGGCCCGTGTTATTTTCCCCTATCTGTGTGGGAGGACACTGCATCCCAGAAGTCTTTAATAACTTGTTCAAGGTCAGAAGGCAAAATAGGATAGACACTATATCCAAATTCAGAACTCTGCACCCAAAGACCCTGCTCCTAAAAGCCCCTCTCCCTTCTGTTTTGAAGACAGACACACATCTATTCGTGAAGAGCTAAATGCCCATCACCTGGGGCATGAACACAAGCCATCTGCTCACAAGGGTGCCCTCTGGCAGGGGTTCCCATGCTGCTTTTGGAACGCTGTCCCCACACGGGTCTGCAGCACACCTGGATAGCCTTGACATCAACTGTTGGCTAGGAGAGATGTTCTTTATGCAGGAAGCCACATGGATGTTGAAAAGACCATAATGGGGATAACACAGTATCTGCTACTTGACCTCACAGTAGTGTGGCAAAGCTTCAGGTAGCGCTCACTGCAAGCATCCACAGGCCTCCTGCAGGAAGCAGCCCGGGGTGGCAGTGGCTTCCTGCAAACCCCCCAAGGGCTCTCCCTTGTAGTAATTACCACCTTGGGACTAGTATGTGCAAACTAGAAATTGCCAGTTACTTTTTCCCCTTTATAATGAGTCTCCATTTGGACTAGTTGTGCAAAAGAAACTGCAAATAATTGAATTGCTGAGGACATTGCTCTGCACATCCTAAAAGCTCAACAAATACCTTTTAATTGAATTGAACTTGGCTAAGTGAACCTCATCTATGTTTCAAGCCCTACAGCAAAAGGTGGCACCACTGACCCAAGCACACCAGGCAGCTGGGGGCGATGTGGAGACACAGGCACTGGTGTGCCCACCTCAAGGGATCAGGCTGCTGAATCTGCCCTGGGACCACACCCTGGGCTTACTTGGGCCCTCTCCATCTTCACTCTGCCACGACCTTTCACGACACACACATCCTGGGTACCGTCTACCTGTGTTTACCGGGGACATCAGAGCCCAAGTCAGATGGCTGCAATGGGCAGCCGGGGGCCTTGGAGGGCCCTGGGGTTTTTGGGGCTCAGCCTGGGACTGTCACATTCAGGAAGTCCTGAGAATCAACTCCCTATGTGGGCGCCTGCCCTGAGATCTCAGTGCTTTCACGCACTCAGCAGGTCCTGAAAGCAAATGACCCATCCCCTTCCTTTGAATCCCACAAGGGACCCCACCTTCCTTTGAACCTTGCAGCGGCTCCAGCAGATCCCCCTTGTCATGGGGGGACAATGACCTCCTTCTAAATGCCCCTCCCCAAGTGGCCACAGCTGGAGCCCAGTGAGCAGGACAGTGCAAAGTCAGGAAACCTTCCTGTGCTGTGAAATTGACTCACATGATGGTTCAGTTGATGCGTCAGCTTGAGTGGGCCACAGTGCCCAGATTTTTGGTTAAACGTTATTCTGGACATTTCTGTGAGGGTGTTTTTGGATGAGATTTTAATCCAAATTGTTGGACCCAGAATAATGCACATTGTCCATCATAATGTGGCTGGGCCTCGGCCGATGAGTGGAAGCTTTAAGAGAAAAAAGCCCGAGTTCCCTGGAAAGAAGAGGAGATTTCTAAGCAGACGGCCTTCAGATGCGAATTGCAACCCAGGGAATTGTTGTTCCCTGGGTCTCAGGACTACCCTCTCAGCCTGCAGGATCTGGAATGGCCACACATACACCCTACTGGTTCTGTTTCTCTGGAGAATCCTGACGAATACACTCACCAAGGCCGTGTGTGTGGGGACAGGAGTGAGTGTGCCCCCGGCACAAAGCTGCCTCTGGCTGAAGAGCTGTTCTTCTGTGACGGTGTTTGAATGAACCCACATTTCTCAGTTGGTGGACCGGGAAATACATGTGCTCCAGGATGAAATCCGTATTTTGGGATGAAGTCAGGAACTGCTGTTTCATGCTTGGGAAACATGGGAGAGGGGGAGAAATGCAATTTTGTCCTAACTGTTGTAGTATTTTTTTTCCCACCAGGTGCCTTGAAGCCAGTCTTCTATGGAATGTCCTTTGACACCACCCACAAGGGCACACCTCCAAAGACAGGAGGCAAGACTTCAGGGGCTGCTGCCTTCTGGATTGGGAAGGGGGTCCTGGGGGAGCCAGCTCCGCACAGCCTCGGCCTCTTGGGCAGGCTCACCAGTGCTTAGCTTCAGCCTCCAGAATGAGCAATCTCTCCAGCACACATCTGCACAGTCATAGGTCCTAGGCCTCCCCTCCCAGTCGCATCCCATCTTTCAATGGCATTTTTGCATCATGTGAATGTGTGAAAGATCCCCAGCCCCTCCAGATGGCTCCAAGCCTCCATGACCATGGACCCTTCCATCTCTTGGCATCCAAGTGGGTTGCCTCCAGGCCCCATGCCCAGGATCTGCCCAATGCAGCCCAGATGCCCCCTGAACCCCCAGGCCAGTCAGCGACCACCCCATTCCAAATCACCGCCAACCCCTACCCTTCTGCAGGGTCTCCAGGCTGTGAGTTCCCAGAGCGTGGTGACCCGACTGATCCATCTCTGTGACTCCAGATGCCTGTGCCACACAGAGCCATCAACAGTGCCCAGTAAATGTCTGCTGAATGGAATGGGTGTGATAGCATCACCTCACGTTCATGAGCATTTAGGAACTTACAAAGTGCTTTTCCCTGCATTAGCTCATTGAATGGAATTGAGAACACCTTGGTCAGCCAAGTGACGGCCTCTTTCACCCTGGCTATTTGTAAGTCACTGATGGTTTTGTAGCTTCCAACAGTGTCCTGGAATAAAATAGGACAGCTCCTCTTCCTCTCTCCTCACACTGGCCTTGGGCATCTCTAACAAGGGTGGCCTGGGCTCTTGTTCCCTGCTTCCATCCCCTCCACTGGTACCTGGAGGAACCCTGGAGTCTGGGACCACCAAGCCTGCTCTGTGTTCCCAACACGGTCATGGTCTTCCCTAGCAGGTGCTGCCATTGACATTCCTGGGCTCATCCCCTTGGGTCCCCACTTTTACTTTATTTTAAATCTAGGCTGGGCATGGTGGTTCATGCCTGTAATCCCAACACTGGGAGGCCAAGATGGGCAGATCACTTGAGGTCAGGAGTTGGAGACAAGCCTGGTCAACATCTCTACTAAATCTCTACTAAAAATACAAAATCTCTACTAAAAATACAAAACTTAGCTGGGCATGGTGGTGCATGCCTGTAATCCCAGCTATTTGGGGCACTGAGGCAGGAGAACCTGGGAGTTGCAGTGAGCCGAGATGGTGCCACTGCACTCCAGCCTGGGCAACAGAGCCAGACTCCGTCTGAAAAAAAAAAAATCTAGAGATGATTTTCCTCCTTTGGCTATAGCTCTCTGCACTCCCATTTTGAGACTGGCATGTACTTTGTAAAACTATCCCATTCTCTGTGCTGTTCTGTAGAGGGAGTGAACTTTGCAAAAGAAGCATCTCCTCATATTGAAGTCTGGGAGGAAGTTACAAACGAAATTATATTTTAAATAAAGAAAACACTAATGAACCCTCATGTGACTGCAGAACGATGCTTGATGTCTGCTCACTGCAGGAGCCACAGGATGAGGTTGATCCAGCCAGAGGTCTGCGCACGATGCAGTGAGCGGTGTCTTCTCCTGCCCTTCCCTCGGAGAGCCTTCTGTTCCCAGATGAACGGCTGACCCTGATTCCCTTAACTCCCCTGCAGGAGGCTCCCAATTCCCCTGAGTGCATCTAAAGGTGCAGGCCGGCTCTGCAGGGACTAATGTGTGCTCTGCGGGGCGACGGTCGGGGTCAACTGATGAGACTTAGCTGTTTCACAGAGTCCCTAACATTCTACTGAGGCTTTGGAAAACTTAATTCCTGCCAAAATAGCCTATCATTTAGTGGTTTCCAGCTTTTGAAAACAGATCCATTTTGGAGGAGCTGTTCCTCAACATGGAGAAAATCAGAGAAAGGAGCTCCAGGGAGCTCAGGTGGCAAGCACTGCCCTCTGTGAAATGCGGAGCCCAAGGGTGGCGGATGCCCTGAGGATGCACCTGAGCACTTGTGTCCCCCAGTCGCTGTGACCCTGGACACCTGTGTCCCTGAGCACCTGTGACCCTGAGCACCTATGACCCTGAGTGCCTGTGACCCCTGGGTACCTGTGACCCTGAGCGCCTGTGACCCTGAGCGCCTGTGACCTTGAGCCCCTCTGACCCCAAGTCTCTGTTACCCTCAAGCACCTGTGACCCTGAGCCCCTCTGCCCCCCAAGTCTCTGTTACCCCTGAGCCCCTCTGCCCCTAAGTCTCTGTTACCCCAAGCACCTGTGCCCCCCAAGTCTCTGTTACCCCGAGCCCCTCTGCCCCAAGTCTCTGTTACCCCAAGCACCTGTGCCTCCCAAGTCTCTGTTACCCCGAGCACCTGTGACCCTGAACCCCTCTGCCCCCCAAGTCTCTGTTACCCCCTGAGCCCCCTCTGACCCCAAGTCTCTGTTACCCCCGAGCACCTGTGACCCTGAGCCCCTCTGCCCCCCAAGTCTCTGTTACCCCCGAGCACCTGTGACCCTCAGCACCTGTGACCCCGAGCACCTGTGACCCTGAGCCCCTCTGTCCCCAAGTCTCTGTTACCCCGAGCACCTGTGCCCCCCAAGGCTCTGTGACCCCCGAGCACCTGTGCCTCCCAAGCACCTGTGCCCTCTGAGCCCCCACGCTGCAGGCTCTTCTCACAGCTACCCAGTACCTTGGCTACAGGTGCAGCCCTGGAATTCAGGGGAGGTTTGCTGCCCAGTGGATGTCCCTCAGCCTCCAGTGAAGTGCTCGTCCTCACTTTCTCCAGGTAGACAGTCCTGGGGGCTTCTCAGGGGTCTCCAGGAACAACAGAATCTGCCTGTGGTGGGGACCCAGGTGCTGCCTGTAGAGATGCTCTCCTGCTTCCTGGGATCCCCAGGGAACTCCCTGCTCCAAGCCCCAGTCTGCTTGCAGGGAGCCAAGCCAAGACAACACAGAGGCAGAGCCATCCCCAGCAGTGTTCTCAGGAGAGTTGAAATGTGACCCCCGTGCAAGCGCTTCTGACCAAGCAGCAAAGACTGGCTGGGAGACAGGGCAGTGGCGCACAGTGTTCCAGAGCTGCATCTTTGTAGAAGCCTCCGTGTCTCTGGAGGGTGGCGAGAACATGCCGCTTCCTCACTCTGGGTCCAATCTGCCTCCACACAGAAGCTTGCCCTGGAGACCTGCTGATGGGAACCTTGATCAGAAGGACAGGAAGCCCTGTGTCGTTCCCCTTCACACCGAGGAGAGAGAAAAGCCTTGTGCCCCTCTCCTTCACACAAAGGAAAGAGAAAAGATGATTTGGCCATCAGGGAGACATTTGTAAACCTGCCTCACCCAGGGCAAGCCCACCCCTGTGGTTTTCTACTGGGTGGACTTTCCGCTATAAAAGGTAAACATCCCCCCACCTGCGTCTTTCCCCACAGGAGGGGCTGACATTAGGGCAGGATGGAGACAGGCAGGCAAGGAGGGAGGTCCCAGAGAGGGAAAGAAGCTGCTTCCTTTCCCTGGGCTTCCTGTGAGTTGAGCCCCGCAGCAAGACCACCATGGCCACGTTGGGAGGGAGCCTGGGAAGGCTCTGGCTGGGGATGAAGCAGTGAAGGGAAGGGGCCCCACCCCCACCTGCATGTCCCCAGGCGGCCTGGGAGAGCAGTAGCAGCCTGAGAGAGGCCCTGGAGGCACTGCAGATGAGGAGATGGGGCCAGAGGAGTGGGGAGCTGGCTCCACAGGAGGTGGGGTGCAGGTGCGGAGATGGGGCTAGAGGTGTGGGGTGCAGGTGGGGAGACGGGGCCAGAGAAAGTGGCTTTGCAGGGGCAGGGTGTGGACGTTGTGGTGGGGAGCTTGACTCAAAGACCCTAGCAGAGAGGTGCAAAGGCTCAGCAGGTGCCTGTGGGACAAATAATGGATGATGTCAGGAGGGGGAAGCCCTTTTGTCAACTTGGCAGTGGAGCTCTGCATCGTTGCTGTTATTAGGAAATCGAGGACACGAGCTCTCTTCCTAAGTTCAGGGGTGGAGGGAGCCGTGCACAGCAGGCTCCATTTAGGCTGAGGCTGTTCTCTGGTTTCTCATTGGGGGCGGAGGAGGGGTCATCAGGACTTGGTGGAACTTGAACGCTTGTCAGCTGGAACCAGCCCCACCTGAGCCCAGCCCAGACATCATGG
This sequence comes from Rhinopithecus bieti, assembly GCF_001698545.2. NCBI lineage: Eukaryota > Metazoa > Chordata > Mammalia > Primates > Cercopithecidae > Rhinopithecus > Rhinopithecus bieti. The sequence continues at coordinate 897,802 of NW_016806237.1, read as the reverse complement.
CCCTCCCTGCAGACATGTTTGAGGTCTGAGGTCCTGCTTCAGGTCAAGTCGCTGCTGTTGGCCCCAGGGCTCTGTCCCCGCTGCAGGGGTGTCCTCCAAGGAAGTTCCAGGTGTGGGGGATTTGTCTCCTGGGCCTCCTTCTCCCTGGGAATGATGAGCTATTTGAGCCCAGGTCACCACAGGAGCCCAGAGCTGAAGTGAGGGAATCCTAGCACCCAAATGTCCTGCCACGCACTCAGGTAAGCAGGCAAGGGAAAGCCCTTTGCCAAATGACAAATGACAATGACCAACACCCTTCCCCAAGTCTGTCCTTCCCTGGGCTGCAGGACATTGTTGTCAGGAACTAGAAGAGCCTACAGAAAATTCTGGGCTTAAAATCTGGGACTGCAGCAAATCCCAGATGCAACTCACTCCGCAACAAGACAGTCTGGAACCGCCTGACTGTTGTCCCTCTCTTAGGAATGACTTCCCAGTGGGGCCTGGTGGCCTGGTGTGCAGTGCATGTCTTCCTGGAGGGAAGCCTTGGGCTGTCTCGGTGGAAACCTTTTCCCAGCCAAGACTCAACCAGAAGTTCACATGTGCCCTCCTTTTGCTAATATCCTGGCCAATGACCCTAAACTTGCGATCTGGGGCTACTGTGGGCGTTTTCCCGGACCCCTCTGAGGGGCCCTGCAAGTTCTTCAAGGAGAACAGGGCCTCCCACCTCAGAGTGAGGGGTCTGTTCTCAGTTGTCAAGGAAAACAGTGTCTGCAGAAAAAACTGAAGTGCCTCCAACTGGCTACGCTGCCGGTGGTCACTGATGTTGCCTCCATGTTCCTGCTGCTCTCCTTCCCCTCCGCTGCACAGCCTGGCCTCCAGCTGACTGCTTCTGCATCCACTGTCCGCGTGCTGGCTTTCCTCACCTCGCACTGCCAGGGTCCCCCACCATCCTTTCGCGGGGTTCTCAGGAGTCCTCAGGGCCAAGAGACGCTTGCTCAGGCCCCTGTAGACAAGCAATAAGTTGTTCTGTTCAGGCTGAGACATCCCCGGCCCTCAGCTCACACCTAGTGCAAAAAGGATCCACGCACATTTCCAGCCTCCTTAAACCACAGGAGACTGGCTGAATAGAAATAGCACTGTGTATTTTGCCTATTTTTCTTTTGCAAATTTATGATGACACCCTTTTATTTATTTATTTTTGTTTTATTTTATTTTTTTTGAGACAGAGTCTCACTCTGTTGCCCAGGCTGGAGTGCAGTGGCATTATCTCAGCTTACTTCAACCTCCACCCCCTGGGTTCAAGAAATTCTCCTGCCTCAGTCTCCTGAGTAGGTAGGATTACTGGTGTGCTCCACCATGCCCAGATATATATATATATTTTTTTTTTTTTTTAATTTCAGTAGAGACAGGGTTTCACCATGTTGGCCAAGCTGGTCTTGAACTCCTGACCTCAAATGATCCACCTACCTTGGCCTCCCAAAGTGGGGGGATTACAGGTGTGAGCCATCATACCCAGCCTATGATGAAACCTTAAAATGAAATTCCTATTTTCATGGTAGGTACTAGACCCTATACCTTCCCTACCATGCACAGTGATACCAGACAGTAGGGTCAAACTCTCAGCCCATTATTTGCAAAACCACATTTTATTACTTAAAAAGGGAAAGAGGGTGGGTGTCCTCAGTCCTCCCTCCATACTCTGACCAAGGTCTGCTGGCCACCTGGGCCCAGCCTCTGAAGAGGGCCCTGACCAGTGTCTCTGAAGTACTTGCTCTTCCTTCACCCTTATTTTGAAATTACCAAGTGTCAGGGACACCCTCATCTAAAGATGCGGGAGGGCCCTGGAGTTCTTTTTGTCATAAGCAGAGGTGGACAGCCTCCTCCGCCACTGTCTGCAACTCTTCACTCTCAGGCAAGCCCCATCAACAAACGCTCTGTCTCTCACACACAGGTGGTCTGCTCCTACACAACACACATCGTCTCTCTGCTTCTCTCACACTTGTGCTCACGCACGTCCATTTTGGTGGCTTCCTGGAGCTTCCATAGCTGTCATCTGAAGGACAGCAAAGACAGCAACCCAACCCGACATGCCTTCCTCCCTGACTGCACAGCAGAGGCACTGGTTGGGGCTGAGCAAGATGCACTCCTGGGAGCCACTCGGCCTCTGCAGTCAGGGTCTAAACCCTAAGCTGAGCAGCAGGAGGCGTCCCTGACTGCAGCCCGGAGACAGAGGCTCCTGATGGTTGTGGGGATGAAGGTGGAGCATGATGGGCTCCTAATGGTCATGGGGATCCAAGACAGAGAATGATGGGGAAGGGTGGGACGCTTAAGGGACCCTGTAGGGCAGGCTGTCCTTCCTATCAGCGTCATCCTCTCAGTGTGAAGCAGGCATTGAACAAGGCCACTATGAAGGGTGCCTTGTGGGTCCATGCAGCTCTGGCCTTAGTAGGTGACTCTGGCTATTTATCAAATGGTACTTTGTTCACATCATTATTTAAAGGCAACATGTGTGTACACACAAGCTTACATGCACACACCCTTCTACTGCGCCTGACCCAGAGGAGGGACTCAACAACTCTTACTTGGTTAACATTACATGAAATAACTGAGGCTGATTCTATAATAAAATAGACTTTCTGCTGAGAAACACCATTGATTCCCCCTTCCTTTGGCAATGGGGATGAGTCACCGACGGCCACACCATGTTCTTCTGAAGTCACTGCCCTACATCTGTGCGTTACATGAAATCAATGGCTCTCCTGCACGGTCAGGTTGTTCAATTAAACCCACATCTCTCCCTGAAGTATGGCAGCTCTCGGCCAAAGCAATACTGATATTCAACAGCCTCATCTTGAATTGGGAAAAACAGGTCTCAGAGCCCAGCAGCACGGTGTGCATGCCCCCCTCCAGGTGCCCGCTGGAGGCCTCTGCAAGTCATTCAGCCAGGAGGAGAGCACGGGGCCTAAGAAGTCCAACCTGTCACTCTTGCCACTTGATAGACGAAAACGAGGGGTAAATTTAGGATGCACTGGTATCTCTCAACAGCACCAGGAAGGACCTTAAGTCCACACTCCAGAGGGGCTTGGGGGGTGTCAGGGATCAGGGTGTGACAGAAGAGAGAACGCCCAGTCTGGGTCGCATTCCACTGCCCCAGATCACAAGTGCATGAAATTCTCTCTACGCGAATGTATTCCAGTTTTCAAGGCTTCCTTTCCTAGGATCCTTGAGAAAGTGAATCTTGCCAATTTCGACATAAACTTTTTCCTTTTTCACTTAAAATCTGCTCTCTTCAGGATGTGGACAGAACTGATGCCGAATTCTGTCCATTTTCATCCTTTCTTCCTGGCAACAGCCCGGGCTCCAGGCACCCTGTGGACTGTTCTGGCATCAGAGGAACAGCACTTGATCTGTGGTCGGGCAGGGACCCCTTCCCACCTCAGGGTCCCCACCTCCAGCCCCCTCTCCTGCAGCATCAGCTGTGTGTCCTCTTCCTCCAGGCAGGCCCCCAGGCCCTCCTGCTCTCCACTAGTGTCACGGGAAGCATTCGACTACTCGCTGGACAGCAGCTGGGCATGCTGGCTCTGTCAGGCTGCCTCAGATCCACCGGGGCAGGTGGCTCCCCAGCCAGGCTTGTCAGTGGCATGGTGGGGAACTCCACACCCAGCACAGACTGGCGCCCAGGCAGGGCCGCACACTGGGAAGAGAGGCACAGCCTGCTTTCTAGTTTCTGGCCATGGATGAGGTTCTTCTCCCAGGGTGCCAGAAACAAGATATTTAGGACCGCACTTTAGGCGGAATAAAAAAACCCACACATTGACAGAAGTTACGGGTGAAAACATAATTAATACATGAAACATATACATGGGTTTGGCCAAGAAAGGCAGGACATTGGAGGGGGAGGTTTCCAGGTCATAGATGGATTCAAAGATCTCCTGATTGGCAGTTGGTTATAATTCATCTTTGCCTGAAGAGTTTGAAGTGGGCATAAAGAAAGCTTGGGTTGTGGTGGGGGGTTGTGGAAGCCAAGGTGCCTGTCATGTAGATGCACCTGCCCTGGTGCAAGGGAAGGAGAGGAGTCGGGGAGGCCTCTGCACTTCAGCCTAGGAACCTGGGTGGATGGTGGTGTTATGGGGAGGAGGGGTATTAAGGATCATCTTGAGACTTGCACAAAGTCAGAGAGCCCAGGAGCAGACCCAGGGCTCTGACTCCCAGACCCAGGATCTGAACACAGTGGCAGAAACCATGTCCAGGGCCTGCTTGTGTGACATTCATGTCGTTAGGGCTTTGGGACTGTTTAGTGCTTAACGGATTCCAATTCCTTTCATCCCAGTGAACGGATACTTTTCAGGATAACATGAATTGAATTCATTTTGTCTGAGAATGCCTCCCCCTAGAACCCACAGAGAGGACCCCACAGGGTGCAAAACCAGGAGTGGGCACTGCTGCTGACAGCGTGTTAGCTACATGGTGGTTGCACCACAGGAGGGGGCCACAGGCTGCTCTCCACCACTCCTTTGCTCTGTACCTGGGTCAGCTGGGGCCCTTGAAGCAGGTCTCACAGGGGCTATTGGCAAGGGAGTAAGGAGGCTCCCAGAACCTGCCAGCCTGGTGCCCCACAGAGACCAGCAGATGTGGGACCCCGGCCACCCTAGGCCTGAATGGGCAGCAGGAGGGAGCAAGTTCCATCCCAGAGAGGCCACCAGGAGGAGGGAGCTGGGAGGAAGCATCTGTTCTCACTCTGCCACACTTCACCTCCCACACATTGGCTGACAGAGAACGGGAGAGCCCCTGAGAGCTTGCTGGCCGCCCTGGAGCTACTGTCCTGTAATTCCTGTGATCACTCCCCCAGCCACATTACTTCCCACAAGAAAGAGCTCGTCCCATAACAAACGACAGACGCAAAGCCTTGGTGAAGGGAGTTGCGGGTGGGTTGGAGCACTCTCTACTGGGTGACAGCTGCTTTCCCCCTTGGACTCACCACCAGATCCCCCGACCTGAACAGAACCCCAGCTTTTGACCTCCAGTCACCTGCCCTGATCCACACAGCACCCAGGCTGGATGTGGAGCTCCCGCCGTTTGCTGTAATGGAATCCTCCTCATTCTCCCCTCCCTGAGCACACATGTGCACATGTATGTGTGTGAATTCCCTGGACACCCACACAGCTATGTGTTTATAGGTACCCCCAAAACTATACAACTATGCACACACACACATGCATGCATATGTGAACATACACATGCTTGCACACATACACATGCACACACACAATAGTCATGCCTATACATATCATGCACATAAGCACATACATAGGCACACACTCATGCACACATGCACATACATATATACACACATGTATTTGTACACATACAACCTACACTGGCTGTGTTACAGGGAAACACACAGGCTCTGGAGCCACAGGAGCCAAGGGTGATCAGGCAAGTGAGCTCAGGCCAGGTTTAGACCCTGACAGTCCTCAGTTTCAGGAATATAAGGAGATGACACCAGCACCAGCTTGCAGAAAGGGAGTTAAAAGAGGAATGTTTGGGAGAATCTGGGGCAGGTGCACAGAAGTGTATTTTTATATGCATATGTTCGTGTCTGTATGCACACAAAGCCTTGAAAAACGAAAAGTCCAAGGGGAGCCCTTGGATGGCCGTCCAAAGGCCACCGTGCCTCAGTGCAATTCACCTCACTGCAGCCACCAGAAGCGCTTCCAGTCTGAGGTCTGGACGCAGACAACATTGATTTTATGATGGATGGGCAAAGACAACACATTTGATCAATAACAATGGAGCTCCATGGCCAAGAGGGAAAACACAACAATTAGCCCAGTGCCGCCGTCTGAGAAGGGCTGGGAAGTGAATGTTAAGACTGTCATTGGCATGGACCACAGGCAGCAGAGGAGAAAGAGCCTATTCTTCCCAGGCAATTCAGATACCCATCTGTGCTCCAGCAGCCACCTGAGCCCCTGGAGCCCATCTGCAGGCCGTAAAGAGGATGGCCTTGGGGACTGAACAGGAGGGTGTGCAACTGACTCAGAGAATCCAAGATGCCACACGAGGGCTGTGGTTCTTGACAAGATTCCAGAGCACACAGGTGGAGACCGCCATTGTCCTTGGAGCAGACAGCCCCAGGAGCAGGAGTGGCCCTGTGGGGCCGAGACAGCTGCTGCTGTCTCAAGGACTGGCCCAAGGAGACTGGCCAATGTTCCCTGGGCAGCAACGACAGAGGGTACAGACTCCCGGCCAGCTCTCCTGCTGATCCCCGGGAGGTTAGGATGGCCACCTCTGCAGGCTTTTGTTTACAGTTTTGGCTGAATATATTTTAATCATTTTTATTGAGGCAAGATCTACATACAATTAAATTCACCAAGTTTGTGCAACTTGATGAGTTTGGACAAATGTACACAGTAGTTTAGCCACCACCACAATCAAGATATAGAACAACTCCATCTTTTTTTCTGTTTTGTTTTTTGAGACAGAGTCTCACTCTGTTGCCCAGGCTAGAGTGCAGTGACGCAATCTCAGTTCACTGCAACCTCCACCTCCTGGGTTCAAGCAATTCTCCTGCCTCAGCCTCCCAAGTAGCTGGGATTACAGGCATGTGCCACCATGCCTAATTTTTGTATTTTTAGTAGTGATGAGGTTTCACTATGTTGGCCAGGCTGGTCTTGAACTCCTGATATCAAGTGATCCACTCACCTTGGCCTCCCAAAATGCTGGGATTACAGGTATGAGCCACTGTGCCCAGCCAAAACAACTCCATCTCTGCAGAGCATTCTTCCTATCCCTGTCTGTCAACTGCTCCTCTAACCCCACTCCTAGGTAACCATTGCTCTGTCTTCTGTTGCTAGAATTTTGCCTTTTCCAGAAGTTCATGTAACTGGAATAATTCAGTAAATAGTCTTCGTGCCTATGGTTTTTTTCACTCAGCCTCCTAACATTACTGAGATCCATTCCTGTTGTAGCCGCAATTGCTCTCTTCGTTGCTGAATGGTATTACCATTGTCTAGCTAGGCCACCGTTTGTGATTAAATGCAGTGATTAGAATACATGCAATTACTCCAGCACCATTCACTGGAAATGCCATTCTTTCCCCTTTTAATTTCCTTCTCAGCTTTGTTGAAAACCAGTTAACCACGGGTGTGTGGGGCCGTTTCTGGACGCTACAGTTGTCCTTCTGCTGTCCGTGTCCATCTGTGTGCCGGAACCACAACCTTTTCTTTGTGCTTTAGTCAGTAACTATAAAAGCAGTTGGATGATTTCATTTTGTTTTGCTTTTTCAAAACCTTTTAAATAAATTCTTTGTTTCTTTATGAACCTAGGAAATGAAACTTGTAGAGATTGTAATTGGGCTTCTACGAATGGGCAGATCAATTTGAGAAGAACTGGCGTGTTGACAATATTGAGCTTTCTGTTACATGAGCACGTTATTTTTCTCCATTTATTTAGGTCGTCCTTAATTTCTCACAGGAGTATTTTGCAGTTCTACAAATCTTGCATATACAGCATGTTGTTGGATACACTCTCAACGTATTTCACACGGGGGATATGTGGCTACATATGTGGATGTTTAATATAAACATCTTTTTATTCACTTTTGGTTTTCACTTTTGGATTCTCTAGTAAATAGCATATCTAAAGTCTAATTTGATTTATAAAACATAAAAAGTATAATTCATTGTTTTGTACATGAGTCTAGTATCCTGTGACCTTATTAAACTTACTCATTAATTTCAGTAGCTTTTTGGTAGATGCATTAGGATATTGAATAAAAACAATCAAATACTCTATGATGAAAGAGAGTTTTACTCCTTGGTTTCCAATCTATATGACTCTTATCTTTTAATTTCTTTATCCTGTCTTATTGCACTGGTGATTTGGAGGGGGATTAAGTATGACATTAGTTCTAAGTTTTTATACATACTGTTAATTGGGTCAAGGAAGTTTGCTTCTATTTCTAATTTTCTGAGAATATTTTTATAAATGGATATTGAATTTTGTCAAAGGTTTTTCTGTATCTACTGAGATGATTATATGGTTTTCATTTCTATTCTGTTATTACAGTGAATTGCCTTGATTGATTTTTCAATGTTAAACCATCCTTACATTCATAGAATAAAATTCACTTGATCAGGGTAAAATAATCTTTTGACATAGTACTTGATTCAACTTGCTATTATTTGGTTGAGAACTTTTGTGAATATCTTCAGAAGAAATATTGTTTGTGTTTTCATTTATAATATATTCTGATTTGGGTGTCAGGGTAACGTCAGCCTCATAAATTGAGTTGGGATGTATTCCTTCTTCTATTTTTTCTTATTTATCTTGTGATTTTTTTCTTTGACTTGCACACACACAAAGAATGTTTAATTTCTAAAATTTTGAAAATCGTATTGATTTCTTGTGTTATTTGCTTGTGTTCAGAAAATATGCTCTTTACTTTCTCAACCCTTTCAGATTTCTTGAGGCCTTAGGACCCAGCACGCGGTGCAGCTTCAGTGCTGTGTTGGAGCCTGCTCACCCACGCTGGTGGGTGCCAACTGTGCCCGCTGCTCCCCAACTTCTCACCGAGCAACTCTGCACTAGTCACTTGAAACTGGCCATCATGGAAATATCTGCAACACCAAGATGGACAAGCGCTCTGCATCCGCACCTCAGACGGCAGGTATTTAAAGAGCTGGTTGTTAAGTGGTTCTCAGCACACCATGATTTATCTGTTCGAATGTTTCACATTCCTTGATTAGTTCTGTATCTATGTGTACATACGTTAAGATAAGCCTGAGTCCATGAGATGTTCCCAGCGCTCCTCCATCACCACAGGGCTCTCCCAGGCTTTCCTCCTGACTTATTTGTAAACTTAGCTCCCATTATCTACAATTTATTTACTTATTTATTCAACCTTAGTACGCATGTGGGCTGCTTTAGAACTGTTAAACTGTGCCCATGTGAGAAACAAGTTTACCAACAGTGCTTACGTATAGTTGTGGGCTTGGGTGTTTTTTCTTGTTTGTTTGATTGTTTTCTTTAGCCTTCTAGTAACCAGTTAAAACACAGTTTTCCAAATTAGGGAGGTTAGTTATTTTTTCCTCACCATGCTCAATGTGGACATGTCACACATTTGTGATAATGTAACCAAGCAGCTTAACTTCAAAATGTATTTTAAACATTTTTGTTCCTTTCTCTCGAGTTTCAGGATATAACCTTGAGGCAAACTGCAGAAGCCTTTTTTTCTTAGGCTTAAAATAGAGTCCGCATTCCTCCCTTTCTCGCCGTATATACTCCCTTCACATCTATCTAATGGTATGTTAGTATTAATTGTGTGTCTTCTTAGAAGTTCCAGGGGCTAATCTTGAGACAGACCAAGCCTGGAGCTGCAGGTTTCAGAGACAACTTCAAGGCGGCTGGTGAACAGCCCGGCCATTGCTGAGATGACGCCAGCCTGCATTCCTGGTGAACTGGGACCCAAAGATAGCCACCACAATGAGGCACGCTGACATTGTACTCAGCCCAATTCCTCATGCCTTCTTTATCAAGTTTTCCTTTTTAAAAACCCCTGCCTTTCCCCCAAAAATCGAAGCAGTTACTTTGGATGGGAATCCGGCTGCTTCTTCTGTGCTAGTTTTAGTTAATAAATTTGCTTTCTTTCCACCAGACCTCGCTCTTGTTACTTGGACTCAGCATGTGGCAGCCATCCAGACCTGCTTTGTTAGGTTACAATAACGTTAGATATATTTGCCACAGTCTGCATTCCATCCTGGGATCAATATCCAGGTTAGTTTTTCTAAATTTGCATACAGCAAAGCTCACTCTTTGTGTATACGATGATAGGGGTTTTGAAATGCACATAGGATGCTTACCATTTTTGATGTTCTTCATTCTTTTTGGAGGATCCAGTTTCCTGTCTAGTGACATTTCCCTTCAGACTGAATAAGTTGTGTCAGCATTTCTTACAACAAAGTCTCCTGGAAGCAAATTCTTTTAATTTTCCTTTATCAAAAATGGTTTTATTTTAATATTTGAAGAATGCTTTTACTAAATACAGAATTCTGAATGTTGTGTATACCTAGAACACTAAACAGAGTTTTTTAATTTGTTTATTTATTTATTTGCTTTCAGCACTTTATAGATGCTCTATTTTCTTCTCTCCCTAAGTGGGTTCTGACAAGGCACCAACCCTTCATTGCATCATAGTTGTGACTAAGGGGTCCTTTTTCTCTTGCTACTTTCAACATGTGCCTGTTTTATTTGCCTTTCAACAGTTTGATAGGGATGTGCATGGGTGTCTTTGCGGTTCTCTTTCCTGATGTGCAGTCAGCATCTTCCTGTTTTATATCAGGTATAGAATGTTTTTGAACACTCTATCTTCAAACATTTCTTTTCTCCGCTTCTGGCAATCCAATTATATGCACTTGAGCCTGTCGATATAATCTAGCAAACCACTCAGGTCTTATCTAAAATACTAAAAGGAGAAAAAATGTTTTATTTGCCTTTTTCTTGGATAATTCTATTAATACCTTCAAATTCAATTACTGTTTTATCTGTCATATTCATTTGGCTTTACACCCATCTCCTGAATATTTTCTCTCAAAAATTAAGTTTTTCAGTACTGGAATTTTCATGTTTATTGTATCTATTTCTTTACTGAGACTTTCTATTTCTCTGTAGATCTTCTTCAATTAGAAATATGACTAATGTGAGAGATAAAAACATCAGTGGGGGCAGGTGTTTCGGGGGGAGGGCACAGTTTTGTATGTCTTACTTCAGGAACCCTATTCAATTATCACTGTGAAGGACAGAGAAAAATCTCCTACTACTTCCCACAGGAGAAGGGGAAAATATCTATGAACTATGCACAGAGCCCCTGCTCCCCTAGCAAGGCCTGCCCACAAGGGAAGCAATTTCACTATAACCTGAAGGTGGTTCCCCAGAGCCTAATCCTAACTGAACTGGGAAGGAGAAATATCCCTGAGTCTCGCTAAAGGACTGAGATCTAATCATAGGACTACAGAATAGCTCTCCCCTGCACCTTACCACCGCGTCAGCAGGGTGACTGTAATGACGGGACTACAGCTAAAGGAAGTGCAAGACCCATGCCCTATTGAAAGAGTTTCCAGGGAAGCCCAAAGACAACAGGAGAGACAAGAGTAAGGCCACTGGAGGAAACGACAGCCTCTGACACCTACAGCTACAGCAAACAATAACCATGTCTCACTGCCAACTACATACAAAGACTCACACTGAAGGCCGATTCTCCCTCCTAGAAAGAGTGGACAACATGCGGGGACAGATGAGTAACAGATGGGTAATGTAAGTAGAGAGACAGAAACTCTAAGGAGGAATCCAAAGGAAATGCTGAAAATAGAGAAAACACTGTAACGGAAATGAAGATGCCTTTGATGCCCATCAGCAGACTGGACATAGCTGAGGAAAGAATCAGTGAGTTTGAAGATATATCAATGGAAACTTACAAAACCGAAACACAAAAAGAAAAAAGAAGGAAAAAGATGAGAGAGAATTTGTAATAACTGTAAGATAATTACAAAATGTATAACATTTGTATAATAAGAACACTAGGAGAAGAAAGAGAGAAAAGAACAAAAGAAATATTTTAAGTAGTAATAACTGATAATTTATCAACAGGTAAATTTATCAATCTACAGAACCAAGAAGCTCAGAAACACCAACCAGAATAAATAGCAAAAATGTATATTTTGGTATATCATATTCAAACTTCAGAAAATCAAAGATGAAGAAAAAAATCTTGAAAGACATCAGAGGGGGGAAAAAAATCTTACCTATAGAGGAACAAGGATAAGAACGCATCGGACTTCTCTTTAGAAACCACGTAAACAAGAAGAGTGTGGAATAAAATGTTTAAACTGCTGACAAAAATCACCAACACAGAATTCTGTAACCAGTGAGTTTATTTCTTCAAACTTGAAGGAGAAATAAAGACTTTCTCAGGCAAACAAAAATGCAGGGAATTTGTTGCCAGTAGACCTACTTCGTGGGAAATATTAAAAGAAGTTCTTCAAAGAGTAAGAAAATAACACAGGCCGGAAACTCACATCTACACAAAGAAATTTAGAGCATTGGCAGGCACAGTGGCTCACGCCTGTAATCCCAGCACTTTGGGAGGCCAAGGTGGGCGGATCACCTGAGGTCGGGAGTTTGAGACCAGCCTGACCAACATGGAGAAATCTCGTCTCTACTAAAAACACAAAATTAGCCAGGCGTGGTGACACATGCCTGTAATCGCATCTACTCGGGAGGCTGAGGCAGGAGAATTGCTTGAACTCAGGAGGATGAGGTTGCAGTGAGCCAAGATTGCGCCATTGCACTCCAGCCTGGGCAACAAGAGTGAA